>NC_061509.1:219033650-219160446 GCF_022539505.1 Lolium rigidum
GTTATTTCACTACTCGCTACTACTATAAACTGTTACTATCGATAAACTCTTGCGAGCAAGTCTGTTTCCAGGTGCAGCTGAATTGACAACTCCGCTGTTAAGGCTTTCAAGTATTCTTTGTCTCCCCTTGTGTCGAATCAATAAATTGGGTAATACTTCCCTCGAAGACTGTTGCGATCCCCTATACTTGTGGTTCATCACTAAGTGAGGCATCATCCAACACCTTCCTGACCAGGTATAGGTCAGGTGGCACGCCCTTGCGATAGCATCGGACGTGTGACCAGGAGGCTTTGCGGGCCGTCGCTCTGAGGGACTGGGGCCAGCCGCAGCCCTAGTTGTTCCCGGCTCTACGGTGTTGCCAGTCGCTGCCCGCCGGTGGGTTTCTGACCGCAACAGTCCCTTGGTTGTGTGAAAGGATTTATGATGTCGAACTATTTTGTTGGTGCTTCTGTCTGCACTTGTTATGTATCTGGTGGTTCTTTCCTTGGTGATGTGGATTTAATGAAAACTGAATGGATTGGATGCACCAATATTTAATCAAGGTTTAATCTGATTTGTAGTATTTTTTATATTGCGCTGCATGGTGAAAAGCATAAGTATTAGTTAGCCCACTGGTCACCATTTTCATACATTTTTTTAGTTGTTGGGTCCTTGTCCTTGTATCCCTGAAAAGAGGTAGTACTACAGTAAGCTACCAATTTTTCTAATGCAGTATTATTTTAGTGCCAGCCAAATTGAAAATCTCTATCAACCGCTACAATCTCCCGCCAATAAAATCCAAAATATTCGCTACGCGTTTTTGAATTTAAGTTTTTTTAGGAGATAGTACATGGGAACTGATTTCGGTTGTGATTATGACTTGATGTGACCGTAGGCCTTGGATTCTTGAACAGGGGCACTACGCCGGTCTACCATTTTTCTAGTACTAATATTGCTTCTACTGTAGCAAAGTTCAAAGTTCATAATGTCAGTCAAGAGGCAAAACCCCCCGCAAAATGAATCCTAAATATTTCAGACGCGTTTTTGAATTGGACTTTGGAGAACTTGGGTGTAAATGATTTTATGATGATGGCTTGATGTGACCCCTGGCCTTAAATTGCTTAACAGAGTTACTAAGTAGCATGTTCTATCCCTTGGCCTTATATTACAATCACGAGTATATTACTTTGGACCATAGCCGTATTCAAAATCAATTCTCAGTCAAGCTGCAAAATCTCCTACCAATCCTGAAATATTTTGGAAGCGCTTTTCAAAATGGATTTTCAAGATACATCATGATTATGATCGTGGTAACCGATTTTCAACGTGATGATGACTTGATGTGACACTTGGTCGTACTAGTACGGTCTCATATTTTTGTATTACTTCGACCGTAGCAAAATTCGTAATCTCATTCCAGCGGCAAAACTTCCCGCCCAAAAAATACAAATATTTCACACGCTTCTAACTTCCCATTCTACCCTCGTAAATATGACATCAATGTCCATGTATAACAGTATAATTAGGTTGGTAGGGGGTCTACCCGTCATTTTTTCAATCACCACCTCCCTAGCCCCGAAAACTCCCCGAAAAAAATTCATTTCCCTCAGTCTCTCCTCTGAGACCACCCACCGGAACTTCCCAAGTCCCTCTCTCTCCCACCTCCACAACCACCGCACCGAAACATCCCGGCCGGACTTCCCTGGCCTACCCGAGGCCGCGCGATCCTCCTCATCCGGCTGTCTGCCGGAGCCGCTTCATCGACGCTGTCATCAACCGGACCGGATCATCCCCGCTGAACCTCGAAACCATATACTCATCCAGCAGTCTACCGCAGTCGCTTCAGCTGCGGTATCATCCACCCCACCAGAGCCGCTTTGCCGGATCCGTCGTTCACCGCATCGGATCTAGCTCACCGACACCGTTGTGCATGGACCGCATCTGCTTCACTAGCGTCGTGCATGATCCACACCTATCTAAACTATTATACTGTCGCTTTTCTATTGTTGCCTGCAAGTTCTTGTGTAATCTTGGGGGAACCTGTTTGTGCTAACAACGCATCGTTACGTTTTTGCAGATGAGATGAGTAACCATGAAGTGTAATGGCCGTCTCTCCAACCCCAAGTAGCACATGTAGTGTACTTCATCACCGGATCTATCAACCCCAGGAAGATATACAGTGACTCCCACGAAGTGCTTCTCCTAATGTTAGTCCCTTTGTTTTAGCGCCATGTTCTGGGTTCAGATGCTTGTTTGTCTGAAGCTCTTTAAGTTCATTCCTAGCTATGACAGTAGCACCCTTCTATTTTCTAGTTCATTGCTAACTTTAAGTGATTGAACATTTTGGTTTGCATTCCCTGCTCTATAGATGTAGCCATCATAACTTCTATCTTGCTCAGCCGTTGTTACAAAAATTATAGCCTGCTACTATTCTGTTCATGCCAATTTTGTACTCCCTGAACATGGTTTGCATTCCCTGTACTATAGGTGATGCCATTTTTATTTCTATCTACTTCGTCGTAAGCTAACAAAGTAACTGACTACTATTAGTTCCTGGATGCTATCGCACTGCTATCCTGCAGTACAAATTTATTTAAACTCGTCACACTAGCTACTTCGATAATAATTTTGTGTGCCATCAGGTTCTTCAAAAGCTGCAACATTAACTCGCTTCTCTTACTTTGCATGGCACTAACACATGGAATGCTGAACATATTGGTTTACATTCCCTCTTCAGCTCTTCTACAAGTTCACAGGTGATTCCACTATATTATGTATCTGGTCCATCCTTAGCTCCAGCATTAAGTATCATCTGCGTGTTGCTCATTACAAATTTATGTCCTGAAACATATTAATTTGCATTCCCTTCACTACAAGTTCAGGAATGGTGTTGTTATAATTCCTATATGGTTCACTCCTAGCTATTACAGTAACATCCTCCAATTATTTAGTTCATGACCTATTTTAAGTAATTGCACATGTGGGTTCACATTCCCTGCTCTATAGCTTTTGCCATTTTAACTTCTATTTGGCTCATTGTTCGTTACAAAAGTAACAGACTCCTATTACGTAGTTCGTGCAAAATTGAAGTCACTGAACATGTTACTCTGCATTCCCTGTATAAGTAATACCATTATTATTTGTACCTGGTTCGTTGTGAGCTACTAAATTAACTACCTGCTATCATTTTATTCACTACCCTCTATGTGATGCATGTTACGTATTTTAAGTCCCTGAACGCATTGATTAGCGTTCCCTGCACAACAAAGTTCGGATTATAATTCATTTACGGTTTATTACTAGCTATTGCAGCAAAATGCTACTATTATTTAGTTCATGGAAAATTTAAGTAATTGAGCATGTTGGCTTGCATTACCTGCTCTATAGTTGTTGACATTCTAACTACTATCTGGTTCATTCTTTGTTACAAAAGTAAGTGTCTTCTATTATGTAGTAGTTCATGTCAATTTGGAAGTAACTGAACATGTTGGTCTGCTTTTGCCGCACTACAAATGATACAACTATTGTATCTATCTGGTTTTTCATAATCCAGGCCAGTAACTGCTGCTCTGGTTCACCTTTCGTATTGCTATAGGCCTGCATGTGTGTATATATGCATGAACACACATTCTTGAGAGATTCCAACCACATATATAGCCCATCGCTCACTATTTTCGGTGTTTAATGCATGAATACCACTTGGATGAAGGGAGTACATACATACTCTTTATCATGCTGGAACTCGTATGTGCATGACTGATCGTGTCTTAATGCAGAGTAACAAATAACTCCCTTTATAAATAAGGGCAACATCGGACATCTTCAACGAGTGTATCAACATGGTGAGCTGCATGGGACTTGACAGTAGTAAGTCTGTTGTTTTATTCTGACATTCTCGGTTATATAAGCCACAAAATAATTCGATTGCTTGTTTATCTTGCACTATCTCAGGTGCTTAATGATTAGAACATCACATTTTTTATGTTGGTATAGATTATACACATCAAAAGGAAGCTCAGAGCTTATTATTTTCCATCTATCCACGTTAAAATATTCTGGCTGTTGCTATGCGGCATGCACTCTTTGTTTGCTTATTGGTAGTCTATATTAGCCCCATACCGGTAGACTATCTGTGCGCATGACAATGATCTTGTTATAACGAGGAAATGGTGAGTTCCAAATCTTTGGCAAACAACATTGTAGTTTCTTTGCCTTTCCATTGTTGTTGTCTTAACTTGTAATGTCTTTGTTTCAGATATAGGTGGTGCACAGACAACATAAAAGATTGCCGAATCCCTTCATTGTATTGCTAGGTTTAATTACCATTCAATTTCTCTGGGTCCTGTAATATTTTTTCAAAGCCTTGCAGCTAATGTAATATTTAGCTAGTTTCTATGGTTCTTCCGCGCATTCTTTCTATGGTGCTTGTGGTAAGTGAGGCTATCCTACTGAAATCATGTGCTGCATAAATATTCTCAGTATGTAACTGGCCGTTGTTGGCGCAAACTAAATCACAAATTCCCATCTCAACAACAGCCCAATTAAGCGAAATCACATATGGTCCAGCCCGCAAAATCCTAAAGTGCCTAACAGGCGGCATGATAACATAGCAATACGCAGATGGGCCGGCCCAACAAGAAACAACGGCCTTCACGCATCTCGGCCCAATAAGAAAATTGGGCCTTACTAGGCCCACATATATATTATGTAGTGGGCTAATGGTCATATCCGCCAACTAAATGGGCCAGCCCACTTACTTATTGGGCCAACCCACTTGCTTTAAGGTGGACCCCACTTAGTAACTAGGCTGACCCGATAACAGAAAAGTGGGTCCCACTTTTATTTTGGACCAGCCCACTAACTTATTGGGCCAGCCCATTTGCTTTAAGATGGATCCCACTTACTAAATGGGCCGGCTCGATAACAGGAAAGTGGGTCCCACATATTTAATGGGCCAGCCAGTTTGTCTATTGACCGGTCAAACAAAATCATTTGGCCCGGCCCACAAACTTATTGGGCCAGCCCGTTTATCCTATTGATCGGCCAAACGAAAACATTCGGCCAAGCCCACATGCTTATTGGGCCGGTTAGTTTGTCTGTTGACCGGTCAAACAAAGACATATGGCCCGGCCCACCTGCTTATTGGGCCGGCCCGATTTGCATGTTGACCGGTCAAACAAAGACATTCGGCCTAGCCCACATGACTATTGGGTGGCCCATTTAATCGTTGACCGGTCAAACGAAGACATTCGGCCTAGCCCACTTGTTCAGTGGGTCGGCCCACTCATCCTTTTGACCGGTCAAACGAAGGCATTCGGCCCGGCCCACGTGCTTAGTTGGCCGACCCATTGAAGTTTTGACTAGTCAACCTTAGAGGTTAGGCCCGGCCCACGTACCTACTAGCCTATCCCAGTTATATAGTTGACCGGTCAAACTAAGTCAGCTGGCCCGACCCCCAAACTAAATGGGTTGGCCTGCTTAAGACGTGCAATGCCTTGTGTGGGCCTACCATCTACCACGGGGTTTCAGCCGGTTAACGGCGTTAACTGAGAGTTAACGGCGGCTGCCACGTGTCAGTTTGCATGACGTCAGCAGTCAACGACCTCCCGAAACCTCTTCTGCAATTGTCCGATTTTCCATGGCCAAAGGGTGCCCAAACGCGACGGACCGAAAAAACCGTGGTAGGCCTTTGCGTGACGCAGTATTGACCACAGAACCCATATCATCGGGTTAGGCCCATAGGCGATGAAAAAGAGGCTATACCTGACGAAAATTTGATGTTGAGGATCAGAACTTTTCTTGTAGGGTCACTCATGTGCTAGAGCTTTTTATTTTGCATAAAACAGAGGTGTTGAAAATGTATTTTGAGAGGTATGTATGTCTATGTCAACGACTGGTATCAAATGATTTTTTATCTCCTTCATGTTTAACGGCCTCAAGAGCGGTTCCCATAGAGAGAACAATAAAGTTCCTCTGCTACTTTGTTTGAACAAGCTAAGTTCATGATTTCTCAAGTACATAGTGTTAGGAGATTTTGATTATATGTTAATTTAAGTGGGATCGGCACCCGCGCCTTCTCTTTTTGCAATATTAAGGACTAGCACATTATGCATGCTAGTCAAGGTGTGAAGCCATAATAAACATGAAAGAGATGATAAAGCATTCAACATTTCCTCATGAGCTAAAATAAAACACAAAACAGGTAATAATTTTGAAGGTTTAAAGGTAGCACACAAGCAATTTACTTTGGAGTGGCGGTGAAATACCACATATAGGTAAATATGGTGGACAAAATTCACAAACTTTGGTTGTTGGGGGTTGGATGCACGAGTAGAGCTCATACTCAGTATAGGTGAAGGCTAGCAAAAGACCGGGAGCGACCAACTAAGAGAGCAATAATGGCCATAGTCATGCATAGTGACAAAACAATATTAATCAAAGCATAAAGTGATATCACAAGTCAAAAACTAAATGATCATAGAGGCTCAAGGTGACTGGTTTGTAGTCATAACTTGGTGTAAGCATGTGCCAAGTCGACCCAATAACATCATCAAAGGAGAATACCACAATATTATGCTTTTGTATGATGGAAACAACACATGATTCTTTCAATGGCGCATTAAGCACTCTCAAATATTTGAGACAAGTCGTGATACAACAATAGTTACTAAGAATATGATTAAAATAACATATAACATGGCATGCCAAAGTCTACGCCACAATCTAAACAAGCTTTCTTTTTTGTATCACTATAAGCATGAAACATTTTACGCATCTCCACCACCAATCAACTTATTTGAAATGACTCTCAGAGATGAAAATCAATACGGACCAGAGAGATAATCATACCAAACTAACGAAAATTAACAAGCTCTAAAAAAAAATAAGAGTGGAAAACCAGAGCTACACACAGTACTAGCAAAACAGAATACTCGTAGAACAATATGAGTGAAAACTAGAATGTTCTATGCAATGACAGAGCATGTATCTCTCTATAACAAATATGTTGGGTCCAACCATATGCTACAACAAACAAAACAAAACAAAACTAAAAACACAAATAAAGACGCTACAAGAACAACACATATCATATGAAGCAATAAAAATATAGTGTCTTGAAAGATGACCTGATATTTTTTTTGATGAACAAGGGGATGCCTTGTGCATCCCCAAGCTTTGATCCCTATACCTCTTGGATATTTTTTGCGGTGGCAGGGAAATCCCCAGGCTTGATCTTTTGTCCATTCTTCATCTCATCATATCATTCTTCTCTCCCTACACTTGAAAACTTCCTTCATACGAAACTTCACACAATTCTCATTAGCAGCATTAGTGCAATCAAAATAACAAATCCAGTTGTTTCAGTTCTAACATAAATCAAACATCCATTAAAAATTTGGCTATTGCATAAATTTCTTTGAAAAGCCCTTTCTCTCAAAAGAACTAAAAAAATAAGAAAAGGATCAAGAGGCAAATGCAAATGGTGATAGAAATCTGTCAAAACAGAACAACATGTAAAGATCGATTTTTTAGAAAATCCTCTGTTGCTCAAATCTAAAAGTGCAAAACTAATTAAAGTTATATATAAACCTGGTGCATATGCTCAAAAATTGGAAGCTCAAAATTATGTACTGGCTGGGAGTTCAAATTTTTATGGTAACAGCACAAAATCTGTTCTAGACAACAACTTCCCCAAATCTTACTTTTTCCTATTAGAGGCTACTCTTGGCACAAAAGCGAAATAAAAATGATAAGGAGAGCTTGTTACAGAGGCAACAACTTCCTATACTCAACAAAATAAAAATTACAGAAAATAGATATGGGTTGTCTCCCATAAGCGCTTTTCTTTAACGTCTTTTAGCTAGGCTTGATAGTTTTAAGGATGCTCTCATGAAAATAGAAAATGAAGCAAAAGGAGCATCAAGAAGCAAATTCAAAACACATTTAAGTCTAACCCACTTCCTATGCATAGGAATATTGTACGCTAATAAATTCACAAAGAACAAAGTGACAAGCATAGGAAGATAAAACAAGAGTATCTTTAAAAGTTTCAGCACATAGAGAGGTATTTTAGTACCATGAAAAGTTCTACAACCATATTTTCCTCTCTAAACAGATAAATTTTATCAAGCGCAAAAATAGTGGGATTAAAACATTCCAACCCACTTTTAACGATTTTATAACAAGACGATTGATCATTCTCAAGAGGTATGGGGCTCAAAAATAAAGTCAAGACTCCTCCAATCACATTTTCAATAGTAGTACAATTAATATTATCAACCAATATAGGACCATAATCTAGAGCTTTATCATAAACATTTTCTAAGCAAAACTCTTTAGTACCATGCATTTCGAAGTTAGGCACAAATAAAGGATTATCATAAGATTTATCAAAATAGCATGGATTATCATAGATAACCGGAGCACAATTATTATCACAAGTTTTACTCATAGTAGATTTTTCAAGAGAATCCACAGGAACATAACATTCATCCTCCTTTGGTAAGCATGGAGGACAATCAAATAGTGTAAGAGATAAAGAGTTACTCTCATTAGAAGGTAGGCATGGGTAGCTAATCCATTCTTCCTCCTTTTGTTCATCACTCTCCTCCTATTTTTCATCTAATGAGCTTTCAAGTTCAGCAATTTCTTCTTCAGCAACTTCTTCTTCCACAGGTTCTTGCAAATTGTGATTACATTCTTGTGCATGACTGAGTCTCTCTTTATAATCAATGATATAACGATTATTGCTGAAATTTTCTATGCAATAATCAAGGATAGAGGAGACCAGATCTTTAAGGTCTTTACAAGCAACACAGGTTTCATAATTTTTAGACATAAAGGATTCTATTTCAGAAGCTCCCATAAATAAGACAAATTGTTCTACTTCTTCAAACCCAAGATGAATATAGTTATTCCAATGATAGTTCATAATCAAAACTTCTTTACTAAAGCCACATTGGAATTTAAGATGTTTAGTATCCTGTTCAGAGCAACAATTTATATCATGGCGTTTAAGCACAATTTTAGCAATTTGATCCAACCTTTTTAGTGCACCTCTCATGACTTTACCCTTATATGATTCTCTATACTTTATAAAATGATCCATAGAGGGTCTAGCCGGTTCTTCTATAACAATAGTTTTTTAGATTTTTGGTTTTTCAATTTTTTATGGATTTTTGTATATATAAGAAAAGTAAGACAACACAAAAGTAAACTAAACAAAACAAAACTAAACAGAAATAAAATTAGCAAAAATAAACTAGAAAAGACAAAATGAAATAAAATAAAAACATAGAGACAGGTAAAGTGTACTCCACATGTGAAGTTATGAGTAGAGCTATGCCTTCCCGGCAACGGCGCGAGAAAATAGTCTTGAGAACCCACAAGTATAGGGTCTTCGAAGGAAGTAAAACCCAAATTTATTGATTCAAAACAAGGGGAGGTAAATATTACTTATAAGCCTTAACATTGGAGTTGTCAATTCAGCTGCACCTGGAAAAGCACTAGTAACATGGGCGATGTGAAAGCAGCAGTAATATGAGAGTAATGGCAATAGTAACACAGCATCAGTAGCACAGAGGAGATGGCACCAGAAAGTTTTCCAGCGCGGAGTTGTCTTTAGAGCAATGATGATGACAGAAGGACCGGGGTTCCCAGCTATCTACACTAGTGGTAACTCTCCAAATAACATGTGTTGGGTGAACAAATTATAGTTGGGAAATTGATAATTGTGAGGGCATGACAATGCATGCTATGATAAGATAAAGGTTACTGTAGTATTTAATTAGACATTACAACATAATACATAGACCGTAATCCAACTGCGTCTATGACTAATAACCCACCTTCAGGTTATCATCCGAACCTCTTCTAGTATTAAGTTGCAAGCAACAGATAATCGCATTAAGCAATGTGTTTAATGTAAACAATGGAATTACCCTTGGATAAAACATTGTTGTTTTCTCCTTAGTAGCAACAACACATCTACAATCTTAGAAGTTATTGTCACTCTTCTAGGAAACTAGAGGCATGAACCCACTATTGAGCATAAATACTCCCTCTTCGAGATACATGCAACTACTTGATCATGGCAATCACAAGAACCAGAGAGCATGCAAGATCTTAAATAACAGTAGTATGATAATATGATGAACAATCTAATCACAATTCCACAATTTATCGGATCCCAACAAACACAACACCAATTATATCATATGGATCTCAATCATGTAAAGCAGCTCATGAGATCATTGTATTGAAATACATGGGAGAGAGAGTACCAACTAGTTACAGCCGAGAACCCGTAGTCCAGGGGGGAACTACTCACCAACCATCATGGAGTCGCAGTAGAGGCGGTGGAGTCGATGGAGATGGCTCCAGGGGTCAATCCCCATCCCGGCAGGGTGCCGGAACAGGAACTTCTGACCCCCAAAATTCGTCTGGACGATGGCATCAGCGATGGAAATTTTCGTGGACGGATACACTGGTATTCATGGTTTTCCCAAGAGGATGTATAAATAGGCGGAGGATTTAGGTCGGTGGGGTCCCGGGGTGGCCCAAACCACCCTTAGGCGCGGCCTAGGGCCAGGCCGCGTCTAGGTGTGGTCTGGCCGATCTGCGCCACTTCTTTCACCCCCTCTGGAGTCCGTCTTTGTTTCGGTAAAATAGGCACTTCGACTTTTGTTTCGTCCAATTCCGAGAATATTTCTTGTACAACTATTCTAAAACCAAAACCAGCAGAAAACAGGGAACTGGCACTGTGGCATCTTATCAATAGGTTAGTGCCGGAAAATGCATAAAGTGCCACAAAGTGCGAACAAAACATATAGAAATTAGTGTAAAACAAGCATGGAGCATCAAAAATTATAGATACATTTGCGACCTATCAAGGTCTTCGACCCGTGAAAGCAGAGGATGCTGGTGACAACAATAATAACAACCCTGAGCACCAGGAGGGTGCCCGAGACAATGATGAGTCAATTCTCAGTAGCCTCAGCCCGGCACTGCCATCCTAGCTCCAGCTCAGCCGGAGGTACCGCCGCGGGCTCATACGCATGAGACGCCGGAGCAATTACACGACCGGAGCCTAATTTTTTTTGCAGGGATGACAAATGAAGAGCTCATGGAAGCAGTCGGAGCATAAGGGGAGCACATTCATCACCCGGAGATCCTGACGACCCCCATCACTCTAGATGCGGTCGCAGACCCGGAAGCTCTTGAACCACGTGAAAAGAACTCCTCGAAAGGTCCAAGAAAATAGTCAAGGTTACAGCCTCAATCCTTCAAGACAAGATGGACACCGAAAGACTAGTCAAAAGGGCCATAGAAAACAACCGCCTAACAAAGGAAGCGCTACTGGATGCCAGGAAGCACGCCGAGGAATGGTAGGCTAAAGTCAACAAAATGAATGAGGAGGCGCAACGGATGCGATCCGCCCTCGCAACATCAACTTTGATAGTGCAGCCCACCCCAAACCCCTGGCAACTCCAAAGGATAACATGAAGATGGCCGCGGAGCTCCTAGCCAAAAGCGACGAGGAGATCGATATCGAACACCTCCGCACAGTTGTTGCTATGTCTTTGCAACAACAAAGCAAGGCAGATACTTCACGCAAGTTGGAATCCAACCCGGACGCATGTGTGTCCACAGCGCAGAAGGACACCGCTGCAAGGAGGGAGCACCGTGACGACCAATCGTGTACCGTATCGATGGAACGGAGAAGAAAGGTCAGGGAACACCCAAACCCAATCCCCATATCTTCGGATACTCCCCCTCAGAACAAAAACAAGGGAAATGATGTGATGTACTCTGGAAAGGACAAGTACCGCAACCCATCACCACCCCGGAACCAGGGCGTGCCTCCGCTTTCTCGTTAGCGAAGTCCTGCAGGAAACGCCAGACCCCATGGGCCTGGAGGAATTAACATCCGCGACAATGTTGAACCTCGAAGGAGTCGGAACGGTGACCGCGCACCTGAGCCTCGGAGGAGCCGGAATGAGGAGCGTGCGCCTGAATCTACGCAATCCTAGAATGATGGAGGCAACCGCTTTGGCTAGTCTTCGCACTAGCGCTCCCACATATATGGATCTGGCACTCACGGCGAAGCATCAGCAGCGAGCGTACCAGATCGCCCACTATGTTCCGGTAAGCATTTTCATTTCGGCTCTCCCAGACCTCGAGGATGAAGAAAGCAATGATGAGGAGGAAGATGCAGAGGAAACCGGCGAAGAAACCACCAAAGAACCGGTTTCCTCTGGCCATGTAGCCGGAAGTTCTCCATCCTCTGTTCCGGAAGCCGATGTGGCTTAAAACTATTGTTTATGTGCATGTCTCGAACAATCAATTTGTTAAGTCCTGGTATGCCGGGTGGCGATGTAACATATACACTTAAGTCCTTTTGCCTCGTTGGAACTCCTTAGATTGAGTAGTTATGAACTTATGTGGTAAGTACTCCGGGTTTATTCCCGAGTTCAATCTGATGCTTGCTTAGTTCGTTGACTTTGGCTCTGTCTACCTCTTTTGGGTGTTTTGACGTATGAGGTCCAAAGCCCTTTTGCCACGCAAACAAAATTTTGAACTTAGAGATAAAACTTTGAGTAACTCGAAATTCTTGCAAAAAAAATGTATAATCGGGGTTACTAACTTCGAGTAACTCGAAATTTTTGCAAAAAAATGGTATAACCGGGGTTACTCAAGTTTTATTCCGAATCGCTTAGTTTCGTTTCCTTATCCATTTTTCATGTGTTCAATTCCCTCCGGCTTTTCTTGCTTGCCATGAAGCCGAGTTGCGGACAACAGCTAAGTCGAAGACTCACCTTCAGGTTAAACACACTACTAATCCTAAAAGAAAATTTCAATTAAGCCACCAACATGCAAAAAAGTTAACATATCATACATTATTCCGGTAAAGGCAGTCCCCGTGTTTCTTTCGGAGTGTCGGCATTTAATTGATAGCAAATATTGAAAAAGTACAGGAATTTCTTACATTACATCCTTAGGAATAGAAATGGCGAAGGAGAGCTACATTCCATGGGTGTTTGGTTTCCTGACCCGACTTATCCGCTACACCTTTCTTGGCATCTTGTGCATCTATAAGATAATAAACATCATTGTGCAGAGCTTTTATCACTAAGAACGGTCCCTCCCATGGGGGTGCAAGTTTATGTTGTCCTGCAGTGTGTAGCACTAGATGTAGCACCAGGTCTCCTTCTTGGAACATCCTTGGGTTTACCTTCCGGCTATGATAGCGTCTGAGGTTTTGTTGGTATACAGCTGATCTGGCGAGTGCCAATTCCCTTTGCTCTTCCAGCAGGTCAACATCATTTTCTCGGGCCTCTTTGACCTCTTCCTCTATATAGAGTTGAACTCGTGGTGAGTCATGGATTATGTCGGTTGGGATGACCGCTTCTACTCCATATACCATGAAAAATGGTGTATATCCGGTTGACCGGTTTGGTGTGGTCCTTAGACTCCACAACACAGATGGTAGTTCATCAAGTCAACATCATGGAATTTTTTCTAGTGGCTCAGTAAGCCGCGGTTTTATACCGGATAGCACGAGGGCATTTGTTCTTTCCACTTCTCCATTGGCTTTAGGATGTGCCACTGAGGCAATATCAAGCCGGATGTTCTTATCCTCGCAAAACCTGGCAAATTCTCCCTTGGCGAAATTCGTTCCGTTGTCCGTAATGATGATGTGCGGATAACCATACCGCAGGATGATATCCTTCAGAAACTTTACCTCCGTGTGTCCATCGCATTTCCGGATTGGATTAACCTCCACCCATTCGGTAAAATTGTCCACCATGACTAAGACATGTGTCATATTTCCTCGTGCTGGCCGGAAAGGTCCCACCATATCCAAGCACCAGACCGCGAACGGCCAGGTTATCGGTATTGTCTTTAAACCGGAAGCTGTGGTGTGGTTCTATTTGCTATACCTCTAGCATCCGTTGCATTTCCTGACCATATCTTCTGCATCTTCCAGTGCAGTGGGCCAATAGAATCCATGCTAGAATACCTTGGCATACAAAGCTCTTGAGGAGGCATGGTGTCCACACTCTCCTTGGTGTATTTCCTGTAGCATTTCCATGCCTTATTCTCGTTCTAAACAGTGCTATAGCACTCCAGTGACGCTTCTTTTGTACACCTCACCATTGATTATGGTGTAAGCCTTGTCCCTTCTTTGGATTCTTCTCGCTTCAAATTCCACGGCTAGCAATCCGCCTTTGACTAGGAACTCCATGATCGGCTTTACCCAAGATGGTGCCTCTCAAACGACAAAGACCGGCATCGATCTCCATGCAAGCTGCCGACATAGTTTCAGCTGGTTGGGATTCTGAAGTCCCCGGGTTAACCTTGTCGATGTCCATCAGAACAATGTGTGATTTCGGAACAAAAATAGATTCAGATTCTGGACTTGGCTTGATCGACGGCTTTCTGAGGTGGGACAGAGCTATTCTGGGAGGAATTTCTTGCCTGGATGAGAAAAGTTTGGATAAATTATCCGCTGCTTCATTTTCTGCGCGCGACACATGATGAAACTCACATACTTCAAAGAATCCGGCAATTTTTTGCACATGAAACCGGTACGATGCCATGTTTGCATCCTTCGCGTCCCAGTCTCCGAAACACTGCTGCACAACCAAATCCGAATCTCCATAACAAATGATCTGATGTACTCCAACTTATTTTGCCACCTTAAGTATGTGGACTAGTGCCTTATACTCAGCGACATTGTGTGATGCCCTGAAATGTATCTACAACACGTACCTCAGATTATCCCCCTTTGGTGAGGTGAGAACTACACCTGCGCCCAGACCTTCCTTGAGATTCGATCCGTCGAAGTGCATCCTCCAGTATTCGGTTTCTAGCTTGGGCTGTTTATATTGCATCTCGGCCCAATCCACCAGGAAATCCGCCAAAGCTTGTGATTTGATGGCATCTCTTATTTGGTAAGTGGGCACATACGGTGAAAATTGGATTGCCCACTTGGCTATTCATCCACTGGCATCCTTGTCGCCAATGATTTCCGAGATAGGAGCCTCACATACCACTATCATCGGGTGTTCCTCAAAGTAGTGCTTGAGTTTTGTGGCGGCCATGAACACACCATATGTCATTTTCTGGTAATGAGGGTATTTTTGTTTTGAGAGGGAGAGCTCCTCACTCAGATAGTATACCGGCCTCTGCACGGTTTTTCCCTCTTCTTCTCTTTCCACCACCACTACGGCGCTTACCACCCGGTTTGTTGCTGCTATGTAGAGCAACATTGGTTCTTTCAGCAAAGGTGATTGATGGCGTGTAAGACACGCGTCCGTTGGGAACCCCAAGAGGAAGGTATGATGCGTACAGCAGCAAGTTTTCCCTCAGTAAGAAACCAAGGTTATCGAACCAGTAGGAGTCAAGGAACACATGAAGGTTGTTGGTGGCGGAGTGTAGTGCGGCGCAACACCAGGGATTCCGGCACCAACGTGGAACCTGCACAACACAATCAAAGTACTTTGCCCCAACGTAACAGTGAGGTTGTAAATCTCACCAGCTTGTTGTAAACAAAGGATTAGATGTATAGTGTGGAAGATGATGTTGGTTTGCTAAGAACAGTAAAGAACAGAGTTTGCAGTAGATTGTATTTCAGATGTAAAAGAATGGACCGGGGTGTGATACGTCTCAAACGTATCTATAATTTCTTATGTTCCATGCTACTTTTATGATGATACACACATGTTTTATACACATTATATGTCATAATTATGCGTTTTCCGGAACTAACCTATTGACGAGATGCCGAAGGGCCAGCTTGTCGTTTTCTACCGTTTTTGGTTTCGTAAATCCTAGTAAGGAAATATTCTCGAATCGGACGAAATCAACGCCCAGCATCTTAGAATTCCACGAAGCTTCCGGAACACCCGAGAGCAACCGAGAGGGGGCCACGGGGCCACCGGACGCCGTGGCGGCGCGGCCCAAGGGGGCGCGCCCCTATTGTGTGGGCCCCTCGTGACCCTCCCGACTCGCCCTTCAGCCTACTTAAGGTCTTCGTCGCGAAACCCCCGCACCGAGAGCGACGATACGGAAAACCTTCCAGAGACGCCGCCGCCGCCAATCCCATCTCGGGGGATTCAGGAGATCGCCTCCGGCACCCTGCCGGAGAGGGGAATCATCTCCCGGAGGTCTCTTCATCGGCCATGATCGCCTCCGGATCGATGTGTGAGTAGTCCACCCCTGGACTATGGGTCCATAGCAGTAGCTAGATGGTTGTCTTCTCCTCATTGTGCTATCATGTTAGATCTTGTGAACTGCCTATCATGATGTAATATCCCAGGTATTGGGGTTACAAAAATAGAGGAAACAGATGTGTGCATTGAATTCATGCATAGAAAATCTGGGGAATTTTCGCGCTTTAAAGTAAAACAGTCACAGTAACTGAAGTTTCACTTGACCTTGGTGGAAATTGGAGTATCTCATCAAGTCAAGCGCTATAAACCTCAATGTGACTTTGGTTAAAACATTGTTTTGAGTAGAGATGATTTGATCTAAGGGGTTAGATCAAATGGAACTAATAACCAACACAACAACACTTTACTAAATTTTCAATTGCTTGATCTTATAAAAGATTATAATATGGTAATCCTGGCCACAACATATGAACACCCATTGAATTGGAAACCCAGTAACAATAATTGGAGAAACTATTCTTCACTTATCTTCTCCATGTCTTAAACTAATCCATATCCTTATCATAAACCCTATGATATCCATTCTACTTGAATCTTGGAAGCATGACATGGAGATCAACTCTAGAAATATATATATTCTTCTCTATTCCAAATTATTAAGCATCAAACCTAGAGAGGTGAGAGTTCTATTATAATTATTAGAGAAGCAATAACAAACCCTGAGCTAAACCTTGGATATACATCCAAGTATTCAAATCATCATCTTTAAAAGAAACCCTAGGATATTAATCCAGACCCTCCTTAGAGGGAAACTCAATTATATTAAACATAGATATTGATGATCACATCATTCTCTATGGAACCTAACCTTAGGTTAGTATTAAAGACCATCCCAAATGAGAGAGACCAATCATACTAATTCTAGCTTTACCTATTTAAGAATCAAGGATAAACTTTGAACTAAAGTAATAGGTGATTCACCATTTCATCTTGGAGTGGTTAGATAACCTAATATCTAATGGAACAAGACTATATCCATTACTTGGGAAGTAAAGCAGAGATTAATTCAACTAAGAATCTAGGTGGAAACTCAACCCTTACATACTCAATGAGATCTAGGGAGTACACCATAAACCTGAGGATAAACCATAGCCATATCTATCCAAGAACGTAAAATAGAAGTGATATACCTTAAATTGATCAAGACAATGCTTGATCATGGAAGTGAGAACCCATTTAATGAGAGATACCTTAAGAAGTCAAACCTTGATCATTATAAATTGAGTGATGATCATAAACCCTAAGAACTTGAGGTAGAGATATTAAGGACAAGTGGATCATGCCTAATCCATGACCATGCTTTGGAGAAATAGGAGAATAATCCAAATGCTAACACTTATATGACTAGTAGATCTTATTCACCACATGAAATCATAGAGGGATCACTAGTAAGTAAATCTAGACTTATATATCAATCCCAACTTGTGGATCACTAGGTGATCATAAGTAGAACTATAGCACATCTATATTCCATTTATTCCTCAATTAAAGGACCTAATAAAACTGTAGAGTAAAACTCCATACTTAATATGGTGAGAAACCATCTATTCATATGACCAAAGTTAACTATAAAAAGAACTATAATCAATATAGTTACCTTAATGATAAGTTGTGGATAATAATAGAAGTTAATTGGTAGAAGATAAAACCAAATCTCAAATCCTTAGTAATTAGGGAAGCACATGAAATATTAAGCAAGTAACCACTTTATCATGGTTAGGGGAGAGTAAACCCTAGCACTTGCAATATGGTGTCATCTCATATCTACAACCTAGCATTATATCTCAACTCTAGTTTGTGCATCACATGGGGATTGCTAGTATAATCCTAAAACCATGCTTAAGCTCAGATATGAGCAAGGGAACTATTTAACCAACTCTGAAATGAAACAAGATAGCAAATTAACATTTCTCACAAGCCATGCCTATGTGGGTGCAACTAACTAGTGTTTCCATATAAATAGAAGTCTCATGAGAGAGATGAGATCCACCTTAACCATATTAAACTAAGGGTTTAAAAGATGACAATAATACTTTAAAATAACCTTAAACAATTCTCCAAATCAATAACCACCATGAGCACATGAAATAATGTTATGAGATCATATGCTCAAATAATAAACTTGATTTTAAGCTATGCCTTGTAAATTGTTTAAAGCAATGTAACAAAAGATAAATATAAAAACTTAACTATCAATAGGTACTTAGCAGTAACCTCTTGAGAAATAGTTTGGATTACCTAAATTGATATTGGCAATTAGGACTATATAATTGCCCATTTTCAATCTCTATTAACATTTAATAAACAAGGGTGTCACTACACATATGAAATATTTTAAAGCTCTTATATTTACAATAGTATCTTTGTAAACTCCAAAGGGATTCACACATTTAAAATTCTGCAAAACAAAAGGGAAATGCAAATCAGAATTAAATAGAAAATACAAACCAGAAAATAAAATAAGAGCAAAGAAAAAAAAGAAGAGAGGCTTACCGGATGGGCCACCGCAGCCCAGCACCATAGCCCACCAGGCAGCCCACTTACCAGCCCAACTTACCTCTTCGTTGAAAAATCAACGAGAGGAAGTCGTCCTCATCCTCTCGACGCGCATGGACGCCAGCACGAAGGCGTGCTCCATTTCGTCGCTCGCTGGCGCCCTCTCCTTCCTCGACGACGAGACGAGGCACCCTCCGACGCCGTATAAAAGCCCCGGGACGAGCCTAGCCTCGGTTTTCTTTCTCCTCGGCTAAATTTTCCCCAATTCGAAACCCTACCTGAGCCGGACGTCGACCGTCGCCGTTGATTGGGGAAGCCCCAGGCCTCGCCATGACCACCGTTAGAACCGCCATGCTCAACTTGCTCCTCCTGCAAAAGGAATCGAGCAGGGGCAGCCCGTAGCGCCGTCACCAAGCTCAGCTCTCCGGCGGCCGGCGCCATGAAATCCGGCGAGCCAGACCTCCATCGACCACGCCGTCAAGCGCTACGTACTCCTGGTGAGCTATTGAATCCCGTGGTGTACTTGGTTCGCTCGATTACGCCCCGTAACATCCGTAGCATCGTTGCTCAGTGATATCTGCCGCTCGGCCTCGCCGGCGTGCGAGCTCCGGCGACCATTAGATGGCGGCGCTGCCACCACTAGCCTCGCCTCGGCGTTCTCTTTCTAGTAAGCACCAGCACACCCTCGCGGGATCACGGGAACGCTGGCGATCGCCGTCACTGGTCGCCGGTGACACACAGGGTGGCCACCTAGACGCCACCGTGCCCGCCAGCGTGGCGGCCCACCAGTCAGGGACTGTGTGGGTGCCCTGTCCGTGTAACTCTAGTTAATTTCTGTTTAAATTTAAATCCAGTAAATTACTGCAACTTCAAATAAATTTAGAAAATCCAATTTAAGTCAGAAAATCATAAATGAGTTATTAAAATTCTTAGAAAAGAAAACTCTATCCAATAAAAATATAAAATGAAATTTTTATTTTTAATAAAAATTCATTTATTTAATACTTGTTAATTAAGCCTTTAATTTTAATTCCAAAATTCAACTAAAGTTCAACAATTAGTAAACCTTCTAAAATAAATAACAATCAGTAAGAAAAATAAAGAAAACATTAAAGCAAATTTTCTTTATTTGTTAATTTAACAAATCCTTATTAGAAGGATTTAAATCCTAATTAATAATCACCTAATTATTAATTCATTAAAAATAATAAAATGCCAAATCCAATCTTATGTTTATTATAAAGTGATTAATAACTTCAACCTTATCATGAAGTTATTAATTTAAGAACTAAATGGTAATTAGAAAACTCTAGTTCCATTATACATGAAATAGTAGTTCCATAATTTCATGTGAATTCTAAAACCCTAATACCATTAGGAATTTAGTTCCATTAATTCATATGAACCTTAATTGTTTCCAAACCTAAATCCCAAGTAACATGTGAACCTGTCATTTCATTAGTAATCATAGATTTACATCTAGCAATTAAATACTATCTCAAATCCACATAAAATATGGGAACCCTATCACTACTAATTAGCATCCCATGTATTCATCCTCATCAGACTTAGATAATCAAGTAGGGTGAATTTAGTGAAAATCCTAGATCCTATTACCAAAGCCATTATCCTTATTTATCCCTATTTAGCATCACTCTATTGTGATAAACCTCAATAGCAACTATACCTACTACTTTACATTACATAACCCTATTCCACTAAACCCTACTAGTGTGGATACTTATCAACCATCCTATTTAGGAACCAACCAATCTTTACTTAGGAAATTCAATAGCAAACCTAAACAAACCCAACCTAATTATTATACTTCTTATTATTTAAGAAGTATGTTCTTCAAAAGTTATTCTTTTGAAGAAAATAGAGAGTAACCTCAACCCTAATTGATATACTTCTTATTATTTAAGAAGTATGTTCTTCAAAAGTTATTCTTTTGAAGAAAATAAGGAATCATCATCAACCCTGCTTATAAGGACTTATAAACCCTAGCCAGCCTATCACTAGCAAGATAAACCAACCCCGACAACAACTATGCATAATGAATTGCTTAAGATGCCTAGGCTTATCTCAACCTTACAAGCCCTAGTTGCTCGATGAATCCAACTATGTTGTGATTCATCTTATACTTACTCCAGAAACTACTTGGAACCAGAATAAATTATAGCAACCCACAAACCTAATTACCATACTTGTTCTTTATCAAATTATATGTTCTTCAAAAATTATTCTTTTAAAGTATATGATAATCAATCATTAACCATGCCATATAGTACTAAAACTGACCAATGTTCTTTACTTGTTAACATATGCCAATAATCAGTCTCTTTGTGCTCAATTGATTATTATGCTTTATTATCTACCTGTTTATAATACCAAGTAATCACACCTGAATAAGAACCTTGTATGTGAATCACTCTAAAAGTACAACACACCCTAAACCAATCATTACCACTCACTAATCCTAAATCATCGGGGTTAGGACACGTTTAGAACGATTGCATCTCATACTTATGCATTATTGCATCCTTGCCAATCTTTTAAACATCGTCCTTACCGGACGATGATGCTATTTCAGAATTTGGAGTTACTACGTATCGAAGACCTTGCTCGCATAATCTTGCAGTCAAGAAAGGCAAGTTCATCGCTTGCTCATGTCATTTGAGTATTTTTACCAAATTACTTGCAAAGTACTATGTTTATCACTATCGCATGAAAAGCAAAACCACTATTTTCATAACTATGAATATGACTATGTGGTGGGCAATGGAACCATGGATTGTGTTGATATGGTGGAGGTTCCATTGCAAGGGTTTATATCCATCTAGGATTAAACAACAAATGTCGCCAGTGATTCTTGTGCCGCAATACCCGTGTTAACCATAAGATCCGGAGTGGGACGGAGTAGTCAAAAGTGTTTCCACCTCTCGTTCATCAACGGATGCGCTTTACCGTAGTACACTTGTAATCCAAGGGGGCAAGATGGTGAGGCTGGGGAGTCCTAAGTCCCCACGGCATTGTTCGTAGTACACTTGTCGCCCGAAGGAGCAAGATGGTGAGGCTGGGGAGTCCTAAGTCCCCACGGTATTGCGGTCTATGATGGGTTGCAGCTACCGGCGAAGGAGTTTGGTTCGATCCCGGACGTCGTCGTGGTCGGGGTCCACCCCGAAATATATGGGAATAATGGGACCGGCGAGGACCCAGGGTCGGGGCATGCAACAAAGGGTGGGTGTTCGAGGTAGCGGAGGAACATGATTGGCTAGACCTTATACCGGGCCTCACACCGAAGGAAGTGTGGACGGGAAAGCTGCCCGGTTGGCACCAAGGTTAAGATCTCTTATGGGTAAAGCAACACACCTCTGCAGAGTGTAAAGAACCGTGACCTGTCACTCCCTGTTCCGGGATATGGAACTGCGAACGCGGCCGGAAAGGAGCTCCATGAAGTTCTAGTAAACCGGTGAAGGCTGACGGACATAGTTCTTCCGAATAAAAGCAACCTTTTGAAGAAATGGTTATGAAAACTTGCATTGGTATTAGACTTTCTGGTCTAATGCCGTAGCTAGTGCATTAAACACCTCTTTCCTATAATGAACTTGTTGAGTACGCTCGTACTCATCCCACTCTTAAATCCCCTGCTTAGATATGGAGGCATCGAAGGAGGATCTACCGAGCAACTCGAAGGCCGAGGAGTCAACAACTACTTCAAGGGACAGGACCCTGTCAGAGGAGCCAGGTACCAAATCCAACAAGGAGAAAACCTAGTTTAGCCTTAGGAGGGAACTAGCTTCCTAAACCTAGCTCCTAATTAGCTAGAGTCTATTCTTAGCCTCTGTAGTTAGTGAAATACTCTACAAATAGAGTTCGTGATAAGATTAGACTACGAGTCGTTCTTCTGGAGTTATCTGCAGTTTTACCTCATTGGAAAGTAGGAGGCTGTGCTGATCTTATGTAATAGAGTCAATGTTGTAATTCTATAGACATACCTTGGACCCGCATATGTTTCTGTTGTACCACTCTGAGCGATATAATACTAGTGGAACGGTGTTTCATTGGTGTTATATCAGACTTGCATACTACACCATGCAGTGGTATGCTGGGTCACCACAGCTGGTATCAGAGCAAATGCTTTGACCTTAGGATTAAAACCCTTTAAAGGAGACCTATAGGATTGGTAGTGTCGATAGGAAGTTGCCTTAGGTGAACCAAATGTTTTTATGACTTGAGATGGATATTCACTTGAGAATAATCCTGACACACTTGAGTCAACATTTCTTACCTATCCTTCCTAAGTGAAGTTAGTTAGCTAATGCAAAACATGTAGCACATCAATAAGTCCTTAAAATAATAGATGAGTAGATCACAGTTGGTATACAATACATGGTAGTCCAAAGAGAGGATACAACCATAAGGAAGATATCCTAGTGGAAGATGTGTACCAACATATGTTATGATTAAGTAAGAATTATCCAGACTGGTAATAGGAGTTATATCAATTGATGAAGATAATTAAGATATCGTAATATAAGATGTAGACCAAGTTAAGTAATGAGTAAGTAAAACTATCTAGACATGCGAAACAATTGATAATAAGTGATAACTATGAGTCATATGAGGTAGTATAGACCATGATGAGTCAATCATGGGAAATAAGGAAGAGTGATAGGAATAATATATGTCTACTTACATGGTAGAGTAGCTAATCATATATGATTCACCTGAGAATCATTACGGGATGGAATAGAACATCATAAATACTTAGAAGAAGTACAATAAGAAGCCAGACAATAGTGCAAGAACTGTGTCCCAAAAATATGGGAAGTGTGCCAAGCACATCATGACCATAGACTTATGATAGAAACACTTGGAAGAATAGGAGTTATATTTCCATAGTTATGTGTTTAGAGTAGCAATGTTCGAATCTAGACATATCATGTGAGATAGTCCTCAATAAAAATGGAAGCTAAGTCAATACTTCCAAAGAAAATTAGGTTAACCTTAACTATCCTAGGCCATTCTGTTTCAAGTTTGTCTCATTGCAAATGTGCAATTAAGACAAATGTTGATACAAATAGTAGAAACTCACGTATTCGTGCTAAGTATCACGATATAAACCTATATTATGTGGTGTTATATACTACACATCGGAGCCTGATGTTTAGAGATGTCTTACTCAACTATTATATTCAGGCTTATGATGGTGTGTATTATATGCACAATGCTGAATGTTCTTGGATTTTTATTGCATTTTCATTGTTTGACTAGATCCATACATGAAGTTTGACATTGATATGCAAGTGCATGTTGCAATGTCAAGTTCTTACTTGATGTTATAGATCTAGAGGGTAATGGTAAACGTGTGAGGAAGTGACGAATTCTGGAGGATTCCGAATACAAGATGAAGCTCCATCAGCAGAAAGGAGTGAAGATGTGGGAAGCAACCACAATATTCAGAAGGAAGTACCAATCAAAACTCATGCTTTACCTCAACAGAGGAGTACTTTAGTACATGAGAAGCATGAAGGTAAGAAATATGGTGAATATGGTGAAGCTGAAGCAGATCCATAGTCAGCATGGAAGAGGGAATGCATGGGAAATCACTTAGGATACTATATTCATAGTGTCAGCTAGTGGTTTTCTTGCAAAAATAAACCCTCGAAGAAAGGGAGATGACATATGAAATCATAGCAGACATAAGAAGACCATAGTCGATATCAGAAGACCACAATTGGTATAATATCAATACTGCAAGATAAAGTAGAAGATGTCTCGTCCAGTTGATCAGAACCTATAATAGAATCCATTTTTAGTTATCAAATGGCCACAGTTGGTATAATAACCACAGCTGGAATCAGTTGGTATTACAAATAGTCCACGATTTAATTAGTTGTAACAAAAGTTTGTGAACAAATAAAAAATCTTGTCAGCCAAATAGCTAGATCTATAAACATTTAGTCAAAGGATTCACATTGGATGTCCACAATTGAGTGGATACACCACAAAGTTTCTTCGCAAAACCTTAGAGGAATATAAATCAAAAACAAGACATATACCAATATTTTAATCATAAGTCCAATAGTTGGAAGAAAAAGGAGTTGAAGACCATAAGAAAACTCTAAGGGGTAGAGTAAAGATTGAGTTGGATGTACAATAACTCAATATTTTGAGCAAGATAGAAGCAGAAGGTCTAAACCGAGAGGAAGTTCAATCTTATTTTCATAAGATTATCGAACACTACCTTCAGAGGGATGTCAGACCAGAAGCCGAGGTTTATCCCTCGAGGAAGTAAGAAGATGACTATAACTTGAGCAAGTGAGTAATATTACTCAGAAGTACGATAACTCAAGTAAGTTAAGCATAAAGAAGTTGGACGAAGAAAATACCATAGACCAAATACAGCTCAAGAAGGCCAAAGACTGAACTAGATTGACCATACCAAAACTAAAGTCTATTTGAATGATTCCTTTCATGGAACCTAAATAAACCAAAATAGTTAGAGGTATCAACTATAAACCATGATTGGATGGACTAAATGAGTCTAATCCATTCTTAGGAAAATAAACCATCACGATCAATTCCATAGTTAGGACCCATTAAGTAACATTACTGCAATTTTGATGGTAAGGGAAAACAAAGACCTATTTTATCAAATAGGAGAATGTTATCCAATTAGTCCTCAATAAAGACTGCCAGGACAAGAAGAAGTCCCAATCATTGAATCTTCAATGAGATAGGAAACAAGATTATAATAGTTGGAAGAAATCATGGAATTGAAGTAAGAAACCATGACTCAGAGACAGACACTCATGGATTCCAGGAAGAATCTGGACAAGGGATATATTCAATTATATCCAGTGAGATCACCACGGAGTTCGAGAAAAGTCGTAGTCTGCACAAGCCAGACCCACACTCCGAAACGTAAGAGAGATCAAACTTTGAGGACGAAGTTTAGTTTAAGGGGTAGAGACTGTAATATCCCAGGTATTGGGGTTACAAAAATAGAGGAAACAGATGTGTGCATTGAATTCATGCATAGAAAATCTGGGGAATTTTCGCGCTTTAAAGTAAAACAGTCACAGTAACTGAAGTTTCACTTGACCTTGGTGGAAATTGGAGTAGCTCATCAAGTCAAGCGCTATAAACCTCAATGTGACTTTGGTTAAAACATTGTTTTGAGTAGAGATGATTTGATCTAAGGGGTTAGATCAAATGGAACTAATAACCAACACAACAACACTTTACTAAATTTTCAATTGCTTGATCTTATAAAAGATTATAATATGGTAATCCTGGCCACAACATATGAACACCCATTGAATTGGAAACCCAGTAACAATAATTGGAGAAACTATTCTTCACTTATCTTCTCCATGTCTTAAACTAATCCATATCCTTATCATAAACCCTATGATATCCATTCTACTTGAATCTTGGAAGCATGACATGGAGATCAACTCTAGAAATATATATATTCTTCTCTATTCCAAATTATTAAGCATCAAACCTAGAGAGGTGAGAGTTCTATTATAATTATTAGAGAAGCAATAACAAACCCTGAGCTAAACCTTGGATATACATCCAAGTATTCAAATCATCATCTTTAAAAGAAACCCTAGGATATTAATCCAGACCCTCCTTAGAGGGAAACTCAATTATATTAAACATAGATATTGATGATCACATCATTCTCTATGGAACCTAACCTTAGGTTAGTATTAAAGACCATCCCAAATGAGAGAGACCAATCATACTAATTCTAGCTTTACCTATTTAAGAATCAAGGATAAACTTTGAACTAAAGTAATAGGTGATTCACCATTTCATCTTGGAGTGGTTAGATAACCTAATATCTAATGGAACAAGACTATATCCATTACTTGGGAAGTAAAGCAGAGATTAATTCAACTAAGAATCTAGGTGGAAACTCAACCCTTACATACTCAATGAGATCTAGGGAGTACACCATAAACCTGAGGATAAACCATAGCCATATCTATCCAAGAACGTAAAATAGAAGTGATATACCTTAAATTGACCAAGACAATGCTTGATCATGGAAGTGAGAACCCATTTAATGAGAGATACCTTAAGAAGTCAAACCTTGATCATTATAAATTGAGTGATGATCATAAATCCTAAGAACTTGAGGTAGAGATATTAAGGACAAGTGGATCATGCCTAATCCATGACCATGCTTTGGAGAAATAGGAGAATAATCCAAATGCTAACACTTATATGACTAGTAGATCTTATTCACCACATGAAATCATAGAGGGATCACTAGTAAGTAAATCTAGACTTATATATCAATCCCAACTTGTGGATCACTAGGTGATCATAAGTAGAACTATAGCACATCTATATTCCATTTATTCCTCAATTAAAGGACCTAATCAAACTGTAGAGTAAAACTCCATACTTAATATGGTGAGAAACCATCTATTCATATGACCAAAGTTAACTATAAAAAGAACTATAATCAATATAGTTACCTTAATGATAAGTTGTGGATAATAATAGAAGTTAATTGGTAGAAGATAAAACCAAATCTCAAATCCTTAGTAATTAGGGAAGCACATGAAATATTAAGCAAGTAACCACTTTATCATGGTTAGGGGAGAGTAAACCCTAGCACTTGCAATATGGTGTCATCTCATATCTACAACCTAGCATTATATCTCAACTCTAGTTTGTGCATCACGTGGGGATTGCTAGTATAATCCTAAAACCATGCTTAAGCTCAGATATGAGCAAGGGAACTATTTAACCAACTCTGAAATGAAACAAGATAGCAAATTAACATGTCTCACAAGCCATGCCTATGTGGGTGCAACTAACTAGTGTTTCCATATAAATAGAAGTCTCATGAGAGAGATGAGATCCACCTTAACCATATTAAACTAAGGGTTTAAAAGATGACAATAATACTTTAAAATAACCTTAAACAATTCTCCAAATCAATAACCACCATGAGCACATGAAATAATGTTATGAGATCATATGCTCAAATAATAAACTTGATTTTAAGCTATGCCTTGTAAATTGTTTAAAGCAATGTAACAAAAGATAAATATAAAAACTTAACTATCAATAGGTACTTAGCAGAACCTCTTGAGAAATAGTTTGGATTACCTAAATTGATATTGGCAATTAGGACTATATAATTGCCCATTTTCAATCTCTATTAACATTTAATAAACAAGGGTGTCACTACACATATGAAATATTTTAAAGCTCTTATATTTACAATAGTATCTTTGTAAACTCCAAAGGGATTCACACATTTAAAATTCTGCAAAACAAAAGGGAAATGCAAATCAGAATTAAATAGAAAATACAAACCGAGAAAATAAAATAAGAGCAAAGAAAAAAAAAGAGAGGCTTACCGGTTGGGCCACTGCAGCCCAGCACCAAAGCCCACCAGGCAGCCCACTTACCAGCCCAACTTCCCTCTTCGTTGAAAAATCAACGAGAGGAAGTCGTCCTCATCCTCTCGACGCGCATGGACGCCAGCACGAAGGCGTGCTCCATTTCGTCGCTCGCTGGCGCCCTCTCCTTCCTCGACGACGAGACGAGGCACCCTCCGACGCCGTATAAAAGCCCCGGGACGAGCCTAGCCTCGGTTTTCTTTCTCCTCGGCTAAATTTTCCCCAATTCGAAACCCTAACTGAGCCGGACGTCGACCGTCGCCGTTGATTGGGGAAGCCCCAGGCCTCGCCATGACCACCGTTAGAACCGCCATGCTCGACTTGCTCCTCCTGCAAAAGGAATCGAGCAGGGCAGCCCGTAGCGCCGTCACCAAGCTCGGCTCTCCGGCGGCCGGCGCCATGAAATCCGGCGAGCCAGACCTCCATCGACCACGCCGTCAAGCGCTACGTACTCCTGGTGAGCTATTGAATCCCGTGGTGTACTTGGTTCGCTCGATTACGCCCCGTAACATCCGTAGCATCGTTGCTCCGTGATATCTGCCGCTCGGCCTCGCCGGCGTGCGAGCTCCGGCGACCATTAGATGGCGGCGCTGCCATCACTAGCCTCGCCTCGGCGTTCTCTTTCCAGTAAGCACCAGCACACCCTCGCGGGATCACGGGAACGCTGGCGGTCGCCATCACTGGTCGCCGGTGACACACAGGGTGGCCACCTAGACGCCACCGTGGCCGCCAGCGTGGACACGGCCCACCAGTCAGGGACTGGGTGGGTGCCCTGTCCGTGTAACTCTAGTTAATTTCTGTTTAAATTTAAATCCAGTAAATTACTGCAACTTCAAATAAATTTAGAAAATCCAATTTAAGTCAGAAAATCATAAATGAGTTATTAAAATTCTTAGAAAAGAAAACTCTATCCAATAAAAATATAAAATGAAATTTTTATTTTTAATAAAAATTCATTTATTTAATACTTGTTAATTAAGCCTTTAATTTTAATTCCAAAATTCAACTAAAGTTCAACAATTAGTAAACCTTCTAAAATAAATAACAATCAGTAAGAAAAATAAAGAAAACATTAAAGCAAATTTTCTTTATTTGTTAATTTAACAAATCCTTATTAGAAGGATTTAAATCCTAATTAATAATCACCTAATTATTAATTCATTAAAAATAATAAAATGCCAAATCCAATCTTATGTTTATTATAAAGTGATTAATAACTTCAACCTTATCATGAAGTTATTAATTTAAGAACTAAATGGTAATTAGGAAACTCTAGTTCCATTATACATGAAATAGTAGTTCCATAATTTCATGTGAATTCTAAAACCCTAATACCATTAGGAATTTAGTTCCATTAATTCATATGAACCTTAATTGTTTCCAAACCTAAATCCCAAGTAACATGTGAACCTGTCATTTCGTTAGTAATCATAGATTTACATCTAGCAATTAAATACTATCTCAAATCCACATAAAATATGGGAACCCTATCACTACTAATTAGCATCCCATGTATTCATCCTCATCAGACTTAGATAATCAAGTAGGGTGAATTTAGTGAAAATCCTAGATCCTATTACCAAAGCCATTATCCTTATTTATCCCTATTTAGCATCACTCTATTGTGATAAACCTCAATAGCAACTATACCTACTACTTTACATTACATAACCCTATTCCACTAAACCCTACTAGTGTGGATACTTATCAACCATCCTATTTAGGAACCAACCAATCTTTACTTAGGAAATTCAATAGCAAACCTAAACAAACCCAACCTAATTATTATACTTATTATTATTTAAGAAGTATGTTCTTCAAAAGTTATTCTTTTGAAGAAAATAGAGAGTAACCTCAACCCTAATTGATATACTTCTTATTATTTAAGAAGTATGTTCTTCAAAAGTTATTCTTTTGAAGAAAATAAGGAATCATCATCAACCCTGCTTATAAGGACTTATAAACCCTAGCCAGCTATCACTAGCAAGATAAACCAACCCTGACAACAGCTATGCATAATGAATTGCTTAAGATGCCTAGGCTTATCTCAACCTTACAAGCCCTAGTTGCTGATGAATCCAACTATGTTGTGATTCATCTTATACTTACTCCAGAAACTACTTGGAACCAGAATAAATTATAGCAACCCACAAACCTAATTACCATACTTGTTCTTTATCAAATTATATGTTCTTCAAAAATTATTCTTTTAAAGTATATGATAATCAATCATTAACCATGCCATATAGTACTAAAACTGACCACTGTTCTTTACTTGTTAACATTATGCCAATAATCAGTCTCTTTGTGCTCAATTGATTATTATGCTTTATTATCTACCTCGTTTATAATACCAAGTAATCACACCTGAATAAGAACCTTGTATGTGAATCACTCTAAAAGTACAACACACCCTAAACCAATCATTACCACTCACTAATCCTAAATCATCGGGGTTAGGACACGTTTAGAACGATTGCATCTCATACTTATGCATTATTGCATCCTTGCCAATCTTTTAAACATCGTCCTTACCGGACGATGATGCTATTTCAGAATTTGGAGTTACTACGTATCGAAGACCTTGCCTCGCATAATCTTGCGAGTCAAGAAAGGCAAGTTCATCGCTTGCTCATGTCATTTGAGTATTTTTACCAAATTACTTGCAAAGTACTATGTTTATCACTATCGCATGAAAAGCAAAACCACTATTTTCATAACTATGAATATGACTATGTGGTGGGCAATGGAACCATGGATTGTGTTGATATGGTGGAGGTTCCATTGCAAGGGTTTATATCCATCTAGGATTAAACAACAAATGTCGCCAGTGATTCTTGTGCCGTAATACCCGTGTTAACCATAAGATCCGGAGTGGGACGGAGTAGTCAAAAGTGTTTCCACCTCTCGTTCATCAACGGATGCGCTTTACCGTAGTACACTTGTAATCCAAGGGGGCAAGCTGGTGAGGCTGGGGAGTCCTAAGTCCCCACGGCATTGTCCGTAGTACACTTGTCGCCCGAAGGAGCAAGATGGTGAGGTTGGGGAGTCCTAAGTCCCCACGGTATTGCGGTCTATGATGGGTTGCAGCTACCGGCGAAGGAGTTTGGTTCGATCCCGGATCGTCGTCGTGGTCGGGGTCCACCCCGAAATATATGGGAATAATGGGACCGGCGAGGACCCAGGGTCGGGGCATGCAACAAAGGGTGGGTGTTCGAGGTAGCGGAGGAACATGATTGGCTAGACCTTATACCGGGCCTCACACCGAAGGAAGTGTGGACGGGAAAGCTGCCCGGTTGGCACCAAGGTTAAGATCTCTTATGGGTAAAGCAACACACCTCTGCAGAGTGTAAAGAATTGTGACCTGTCACTCCCTGTTCCGGGATATGGAACTGCGAACGCGGCCGAAAAGGAGCTCCATGAAGTTCTAGTAACCGGTGAAGGCTGACGGACATAGTTCTTCTGAATAAAAGCAACCTTTTGAAGAAATGGTTATGAAAACTTGCATTGGTATTAGACTTTCTGGTCTAATGCCGTAGCTAGTGCATTAAACACCTCTTTCCTATAATGAACTTGTTGAGTACGCTCGTACTCATCCCACTCTTAAATCCTCGCTTAGATATGGAGGCATCGAAGGAGGATCTACCGAGCAACTCGAAGGCCGAGGAGTCAACAACTACTTCAAGGGACAGGACCCTGTCAGAGGAGCCAGGTACCAAATCCAACAAGGAGAATACCTAGTTTAGCCTTAGGAGGGAACTAGCTTCCTAAACCTAGCTCCTAATTAGCTAGAGTCTATTCTTAGCCTCTGTAGTTAGTGAAATACTCTACAAATAGAGTTCGAGATAAGACTAGACTACGAGTCGTTCTTCTGGAGTTATCTGCAGTTTTACCTCATTGGAAAGTAGGAGGCTGTGCTGATCTTATGTAATAGAGTCAATTTTGTAATTCTATAGACATACCTTGGACCCGCATATGTTTCTATTGTACCACTCTGAGCGATATAATACTAGTGGAACGGTGTTTCAAGTTATATCAGACTTGCATACTACACCATGCAGTGGTATCCTGGGTCACCACACATGATCAAGATCATCTATTTGTAATCCTTCATGTTGTGTTTGTTGGGATCCGATGGATATTAAATACTATGTCACGTTGATTATCAATCTATCATATATGTTATTTATGTTCTTGCATGCTCTCCGTTGCTAGTAGAGGCTCTGGCCAAGTTGATACTTGTGACTCCAAGAGGGGGTATTTATGCTCGATAGTGGGTTCATGCCTCCATTAAATCTGGGACGATGTGACAGAAAGTTCTAAGGTTGTAGATGTGCTATTGCCACTAGGGATAAAACATCGATGCTTTGTCTAAGGATATTTGTGTTGATTACATTACGCACCATACTTAATGCAATTGTCCGTTGTTTACAACTTAATACCGGAAGGGGTTCGGATGATAACCTCGAAGGTGGACTTTTTAGGCATAGATGCATGCTGGATAGCGGTCTATGTACTTTGTCCTAATGCCCCGATTAAATCTCATAGTACTCATCATGATATATGTATGTGCATTGTTATGCCTTCTTTATTTGTCAATTGCCCAACCGTAATTTGTTCACCCAACATCTGTTTATCTTATGGGAGAGACACCACTAGTGAACTGTGGATCCCGGTCCTATTCTTTACATCTGAAATACAATCTACTGCAATTGTTCTTTACTGTTCTTCGCAAACAATCATCATCCACACTATACATCTAATCCTTTGTTTACAGCAAGCCGGTGAGATTGACAACCTCACTGTTACGTTGGGGCAAAGTATTGTGATTGTGTTGTGCAGGTTCCACGTTGGCGCCGGAATCCCTGGTGTTGCGCCGCACTACACTCCGCCACCAACAACCTTCAACGTGCTTCTTGACTCCTACTGGTTCGATAAACCTTGGTTTCTTACTGAGGGAAATGTAACACCCCAATTTTTGCAACCTTGTTTAATTATCCAAAGTGCAAAAATTAGGGGGAACAAAAACTTTTTCTATAGACTAATTAGATAAATTGCCTTGATCTGTTTGTTATAATGAATTGCTTTGATCTGTTAGTAGATGAATTGTCTTGTAGTGCTTGTTGCAATTGTCTTGAGTTACCTCATAGAATAACACCTCTAGTGTTATTACAACTTAACAACTCACTAAATAAAACACATGTGTGGCCCTGGAAAATTCTTTTCCTTTCTTTACCAATGCATAAACCCTATGCTTGGTGTTTTCCCATAAAGTACCTCAACACACAATCTCTAGTCTCCAGAAAAATACGTGGAGCTATGGTCACCCTTGTATTACCTTAACCTCCCCTCTTTCAAATAATTGAACCTTTTGACCTAAACCACAAAACCTCTTTTTGTTTTGTCCTATGACTCAAAATCTTAAATTCAAAGGATCTTGCCAAAAACCTTTCCTTTTTAAGATTTGTTATGATCACCTTAGATCATGGTATCACAAAATAGTTCTAATTTTTTTTCCTTGCACAAGGTATTTACCAAATGGCTTACCCTTACTCATGTGACTTTAAAATCTTGAAAAAGCTTTTATGCTTAGTTTTGGTTTCCTAAAATAAAATGGAATGATCCATATTTTTCTATTTCCTCTATGGACCATTCACTTCCAAAACCCTTTCTCTTTTTCTTCAAATACTTCAAGTAAGGTTTCTTATTTCAGATCAAATAAAGGCCATAGTCTCCACAACAAAATCCTAGGACTATTTGATGTGTGATCAAATAATCCATGGCATTGTCTTTGCCTTTAATACATCTCCATGATCCATTTTTTTTTTTTTTGAAATAAAAAAAACATCACCACTCCATCTAGCCTTGATCTAGGTACTTGATCATTGGCCCAACTTTCCAAAATATTTGTAACACTTCACATGCCATCTCTTGCACTTCTTTTTCCAAATAAATGCAAGTACCCCCATGTTAGCTAAATATTATCAAAGCTCCTCATACCTAAGTCCTTGATAACATGATCTATGTCCTATTTCTTTTCTTTTCCCATATCTCACCTTTTGTCAATTCCATTTGAGAAAATATTTTTTTTCCTCCTCTACTTGGAAGGTGGTGAGTATACCCTTCCATGCTCCAATCAAAAATCTTCATGTAGTGATCATAGACCTCACCTATCCAAAATATCTTGATCAAGTTGACACCATCACCATCACCACCACCACTTTCTTCTCTCTCCACTCTTGGCTTATTTCCAAATCTTGCAAAGTGGTGCAAACCCTGACTTTGCATGGGACTTGATCTCACCACACTCACCATCCACCCTCTCTCTCTCTTCTCCCTTACCCTTCCTCCAAAACCCTAGTTAGGAGGGCATCCTCCCTCCTACTCCTCAACATGGCCGGGCCACCTTCCTATTGGCACCAACCGGTGCACACACCCTTGGCCCAACCCCAACCCTCTCAAACTACCCCTGGACACCTCTCTCTCCATCAAACCAAGCCCAAAAACGAGCAGCCCTACAGCCCACTCCACCCCAAGCCTAGCAGAACGTGTGCACGCTCAGGAAACTTGCCGCCCGATCCCTGCCTTCTCCCGCTCGACCTCCCTCTCCCTTCCCGCGCCCGTGCCCTCCCCTGCTGACGCCAGGCCCGTGACGTCATCACCCTGCACCGCCCTAACGTCAGCAAAACGGCGCCCATTGGCCGTGGCCACCGCGCCCCCGGCCTGCTGCCTCCTCCGCTCGCCTATAAAAAGCCCCCGCCCCAGCCCTACTCTCCTCACACCACTTCTCCTCTCACTCCCCATCACTCCTCTACACCTTCCCTGAGCCACACCGAAGCGCCGCAACGCTCCCCGTCCTCGCTGCTCGCCGGAGGAAGCCGCCCCGCCGTGGTCACCGCATGGGTGACGGGCGCGGTCACGAACGCCCCCGACGTTTCCGTCTTCCCCTCTCTGTTTCCCTTTGATTCCCATCCTCTGCTGGCCCTAACGAGCCCTTCCACTTCGTCCAGGACCGCCGGAACACGCCGCCGTTGCTGCTGGCCGGGAGTTGCTGCGGACAGGAGACCGGCGGGCGGAGCTACTGCGGGAGAGCGAGACGCCGCCGAGCGCGCCCCTGGATCGCCACGTGACGCCACCACCTCGCCGTCGACCACAGCCGCCGCCCAGCAAGCCTCCCGGTGAGTCTCCACGCCGCCCCGCCCCGACAGACTTCCGCCCGCGTGCGTATCGAGTCGCACGAGGAAGACGATCCCGTGCGCGTGTATGGGCTGCATGGCCACGTCGGCCATGCACCGGCCTGGCCCGCCCGGGCCCCCTCCCTCTCTTTTGTTTTTTTCCCACCTCCACCTGGAAAAAAATCTACCTGGGCCGGCCCAATTCTCCACCCCCTGCGCGGCCCAGGCTTGTCCCGCCCATTTTAACATTTGAAAATTTCTGTTAATTTGTATTAAAACCAGTGGCACTAAAATGTTAATAAATCCATATCTACCGACCCAAATCGAGTGAAACAAATTACATTAGTTCAAAAATTTAAATATCTTTCCAATGCCACTGGTCCCATATTTTTAGGATTTTTTATACAATTTTTGGCATGTGTATCTTGCTCTATGTATGATTCAGATTCAACTTAATTCCTAAATTTGAAAAATTAACCTTTTTGAGTGAAACCAATTTTGTTAGCCTTGTTTAAGTACTGGCCATCTAGATTAATTAGTGATAGCCTCTGGTCATGAAAATTGTTTCTGTTTGTGTTATTGTGTGTATCTCATGAAATGTTGTACCAAAACTTTTGTTTATTTAAAATCTTTAACCAACTCTTTTTATTTAAAAAAATGGCCAACCTATGTTTTATTCTTGGAAAACAAAACCTCTGCAACTTAACCTTGGTCCTATTATTTTTTCTTAAGTTTTCAAAAGAGTGTAGCATTTTTTTTACCTCCTATTTTTGTATAGTGTCTATTAGCCAAATAGAATAGGAAAATGATTTCCTATTTTTCCAAAAAAAAAATTGAAAATAAAATATGAATGCTTTTGATGCCTAACCAATGCACTTGTCTTCTTTGTGGTGTTATATACCAGGGGATAATTAATTCATGCCTTGGTGATAACCATAGAGGCAATTGCTCATTTGTGAAGCTTTCATGCTTTTATCAAGTGAAATAAATGTGTTTTATTTTATAAAGTTATTTTTAAATAACTATAAGTCCTTAACATGATAGCCCTTAGTTGAGTGGTTAGTTTCTGATTGTTGCATGTTTGTTTTATTAGTACAATGTGTTGATTGTGTTCCTTTTATATTTTCCGACGATAGATGCGAACGATTCCGGAGAAGAAGAAGAAGTGGTTCGGACAAGGATTTTATTTATATTGACGGGATTCTTATTTTGATGAAGTTGAAGAAGTCCAGGGACAAATAAGCCAAGGCAAGCCATCTTTTGATCTCTGATATGATGTCTCTTTGGATGTCATCTTGTGCTATCAATAGCATCTTGGTTCTATGTGTGATGATCTCCATATTGTTGTCATCTATGCTTGGATACAAGCATGGTACCTCTAGTAGTTTTATCTTGTCAAGGTCTTGGTAATTGGTTGGGTGTATGGTATCATGGACATTGCTATCCAATTTGTTTTCTATATTTAGCTTGAATATGTTCCACCTCGGGACAAGATTCACACTACACCCCCTTCTAGTGTAGAGGTATCAATACCATGTTTTTGGTGTATTCTCAAATTGTGATGAGTATGCTCGATTCCCTTAATGGTGTTGGTGTTGGTCAATTCTCATCCCTATCTATTGATTGGGTTAGATAGCACCACAAATCTGAAAGTATATTTCCTCTTGTGTTGTCATAATACATGCTTAGCTCAAGCAAGTATGATCCACTCCAATACCTCTTTTTCATACCCTCAATGGCGTGATGACCCTCATCTCGGCCATAGTGTCGTATTAGTTCAACTCATGAAACTTTAGGTTGGGAACCCCTCAAGGATTACCTTGTTGTAAATGTTTATGAAAACCTTGGGTGAGGCAATCTTACCCAAGCGTATGGTTTATGAAAGGAAAGGATCTTGACAAAGATGGTTGGAAAGAGGAAAGTGTGTGTGACTTGGGTTTTTGAGAAAAACGACACATGGTTCTTTGTATTCGCCCGGAACAATTACACAGCGCAACCACATTATCCAAAGTGGGTACGGGCTTAGTTCGACGTCTGTTGAAATTGGCATGAGCACCCTTCACAACTTTCTAGGGAGGGTCACGACGACCTCTGACGCCGGGTTGCGCTCTGGAGGAGGCAATACACCGTAGTTGCCTATAGCCGGACGATTACCGAGGGTCTTCTCGTCATGGCGCCGGAGATACGCTCAAAAGGAGGTATGCTCGCCGGGTGCCGGGAAGGGGTAAGCCCGCAGGGAAGGACTCATGTCAAGGGGGACGGGCGAAGGACTATGACTGATTATCCGAGCCTCGCATACTTTGGTATGTCGAACCGGGGATGATCCCGGCGGATTTGTCGGTTCTTGTGGTGAAAGTGCGCACACTCGCGAGTTAAAACTATTCGAATAGCCGCGTCCGCGGTCATGGACGGTTGGGATGGCCGTTACGGAGCTGTGTCGAGTTTTGGTTTTGAAAATGATTTCCAAAGGAAATGTGTGTTGGAAGTACCGGAAGGGTACGGGAAAGATGGTGTGCCGACCATGTGGAGATGGTCGAGGAAAATGAAACAAAAGAGGGTGACCCTTCCTAGTGTTTCATGTAGAGGAACTCTGCTTTAACAAAGATATAGAGATGTCATAGGACTATCTTAGTGTCCCCTTCAACTGTGATGTGGGATGCTATATCCACAAGAGAAACTGATTCTCTTTCACATGCTATATCCACAAGAGAAACCGATTCTCTTTCACATGCTATATCCACCAGAGAAACTATTCTTCCTCTCTTGTCTTCTTTAGTTAGAATTGTTATCACCTTCTTGATGGTTTGCGAGTACAATTCAAATGTACTCACGGCTTTGTCCCTGGCTATTTACTTGGCCAGACCTGGAAGACTTCGACAGATGAAGAAGGAGTTGACGACGTCTATGCGAGCTAGGAACGTCGTCCCAGTCAGTTGCCTGTAGGGTTAAGGCAGATGACTTGGGCTCTACGCTGCTGAAGTGATTCTGCTACTCTGATGATTAGATTAGGCCCTTCGAGGCTATCTTGTAAAGATGGGTCATGTGACCTTATTGTAATTTTCTTATTCCGTTTTGTAAAGGATGATGTAATTTGATATCGGTTCGGTTATGTGTTCACGGCACACCGATCATGGGAACGTGAACCGTATACATAACAGGGTATTTCGGACAGCTAGTCCGGGGTCCCCACAGAGCTGGTATCGAGCCATCCCGACCGTAGGACACCTTAGTTAGCATGGACGTTAGTTAGGAAACAGTACTTGGGCAAAACTATTTACCAAACAAATTCTTTCTTTAGTCGGAAGCATAGCTTCTACTCCTCTTGTTTCTTCAAAACTTCTAAATTCTTATCTCTCCGCTTTATAGAAGTGTTTGAAAATTCTTACTCTATTGTCTCATCCACTTCAAACCTACATATTGGACGATATCCCCAACTCAGACCGTAGACTCGAACTCAAAGATACATCAATCCCTCAGGAAGACTCATGAATCTCCAACGACAGCTATTGAAGATTGGAGGCCGACTTAGTGTGCACATAAAAGAATAATAAGATCATGTCTTTGGTTGTCACCAAAGTATGTCAAGGAGCTGACCTTGTTCCTCCGTGGACTTGCACTTTTGCAGTCGCCAGGGATCGAGTCCTCAATTCTTGACTAGTAATTTTTAGGCCAGCCACCAGAAGATCTCGACTTCGGGAGTACCTCAACAGCCACCCCTTCGAAGACCTCACGTCCCCGGGATGTTGAGCAAGAATACTGCACAGTTTTAGCCTCTGCCTCAACATCGACGACTCAACACCAGGCCGCATCACCACCCTCTACTTCGAGAATCCTTGTTGAAGACGATGTCAACAAGATGAAGGGGCCAACATATCTGACCAACCCCAAACCTATAGGATGGATAGGACAAACTCAATCGCTTTGATTGAGCTACCCCCGCGTATTAGGCCCCTTGGGTACTTAGAGTACCATGTCTGGTGTGATGATTGCTTGTAGTTCCCTAGTGTGCTGCCTTGAGTGTTTTTGTCTGTTTGTTGTATGAATGTTTGTCTTGGTCTTTCAGTGTGAAAAACCCTCTTAGTGTGATAAACCAACTTAGGAAGCCTCCCAAACATGTTTTCACCCTCATCTACCTCGCCGATGGATTGCTAACATCCAGTTAGTTGGATAGGTTAACGAATGGCTCTAACTTTAACCTCGTTAGCAGTTGATTTTTCAACCATGAGGAAAACTAACTCAAAGCCCTATCTACGCCAACTACTTTCAAGATCAGCTGAAGCATCTCTACTAAGCCGAGAAGACAGAAGCCCCTACCTTCATGAGTGACTGCATCTCTGCGAGAAGACATACTAACTTTCTCTAACCTTGGAGTATAATCGCGCTAACTTCAAGTATAACTTTTTGAAACTACCCTCTAACCCACCGTCTAACAAGCTGAGAGGACAATAGCGTCAAAGCCAAGCTATTCACATGGTTCATCTGGTCCTCATCAAGTGAAGCTCCTGAAGATACCTCAAGACTCAAGATTAGGTGTAGTTTACCCGCTCACTTCTTAACGGGGATAAGTCAGCACTGAACCAAGCTGAATACCGTCTCTGACAACCGTTGTTGCTGCTTCACATGGAAACCAACCAGGCGTGTCATCAACTTACTAACTTACCATGCATCCTATGGTTTAGTAAACACCGTGAGTGCCTCTTGAAGTCGTGGACTACACATCGCCTCCTGAAGATTCTTCAACTGAATACGGAAGATCGACGACTTCTTCAGAAGCCCCAGAAAGAGCCACAAGGCCGAAACTCTGAGTTTTTCCAAAAAGCCGATGAAAAATCTTAAGGGTGGAAGACTCCGTCTTCCACTAAAAATTGGAGCTGACCCTAAAATTTTAAACCTTTCTAAAACACCGTTGGGAACTTGGATGGACTAACTCCCCTGGAAGCTGTGGACTGCACCTCGCCCCCTGAAGATGTTCGACTCAAGACGAGAGATCAATGACTTCTTCAAAAGTGCCCGACAAGACCCGTGGCCGAATCTTAGAGTTTTTAACCCCCCTATGAACAATTTTAAGGGTGGAAGACTTCGTCTTCCAATAAAATTTAAAGTTAACTCTAAAAAGTTTTCAACCCTACTAAAGCACTGCTGGAGTGCACTAACTCTCCCAGGATCTTGAACCCCCACAAGGATTGCTTAGAAGCTACAGATCTAACATCTGCATGGGGTAGTCAACCTCTTTATGAAGCTCGCCATCAGGAATCCATCATGTCTCGCAGAAGATGAAGCAACGACCTTCTCAACAATGGCACATCTACAGAAGAATGGAGTCTAACTTTAGTTAAACTTTACAACCCCTCTAGTTCTACGCTTAGTAATCTCGGGACGAGATTATTTTAAGGGTGGAAGAGCTGTAACACCCCAATTTTTGCAACCTTGTTTAATTATCCAAAGTGCAAAAATTAGGGGGAACAAAAACTTTTTCTATAGACTAATTAGATAAATTGCCTTGATCTGTTTGTTATAATGAATTGCTTTGATCTGTTAGTAGATGAATTGTCTTGTAGTGCTTGTTGCAATTGTCTTGAGTTACCTCATAGAATAACACCTCTAGTGTTATTACAACTTAACAACTCACTAAATAAAACACATGTGTGGCCCTGGAAAATTCTTTTCCTTTCTTTACCAATGCATAAACCCTATGCTTGGTGTTTTCCCATAAAGTACCTCAACACACAATCTCTAGTCTCCGTAAAAATACGTGGAGCTATGGTCACCCTTGTATTACCTTAACCTCCCCTCTTTCAAATAATTGAACCTTTTGACCTAAACCACAAAACCTCTTTTTGTTTTGTCCTATGACTCAAAATCTTAAATTCAAAGGATCTTGCCAAAAACCTTTCCTTTTTAAGATTTGTTATGATCACCTTAGATCATGGTATCACAAAATAGTTCTAATTTTTTTTCCTTGCACAAGGTATTTACCAAATGGCTTACCCTTACTCATGTGACTTTAAAATCTTGAAAAAGCTTTTATGCTTAGTTTTGGTTTCCTAAAATAAAATGGAATGATCCATATTTTTCTATTTCCTCTATGGACCATTCACTTCCAAAACCCTTTCTCTTTTTCTTCAAATACTTCAAGTAAGGTTTCTTATTTCAGATCAAATAAAGGCCATAGTCTCCACAACAAAATCCTAGGACTATTTGATGTGTGATCAAATAATCCATGGCATTGTCTTTGCCTTTAATACATCTCCATGATCCATTTTTTTTTTTTTTGAAATAAAAAAAACATCACCACTCCATCTAGCCTTGATCTAGGTACTTGATCATTGGCCCAACTTTCCAAAATATTTGTAACACTTCACATGCCATCTCTTGCACTTCTTTTTCCAAATAAATGCAAGTACCCCCATGTTAGCTAAATATTATCAAAGCTCCTCATACCTAAGTCCTTGATAACATGATCTATGTCCTATTTCTTTTCTTTTCCCATATCTCACCTTTTGTCAATTCCATTTGAGAAAATATTTTTTTTTCCTCCTCTACTTGGAAGGTGGTGAGTATACCCTTCCATGCTCCAATCAAAAATCTTCATGTAGTGATCATAGACCTCACCTATCCAAAATATCTTGATCAAGTTGACACCATCACCATCACCACCACCACTTTCTTCTCTCTCCACTCTTGGCTTATTTCCAAATCTTGCAAAGTGGTGCAAACCCTGACTTTGCATGGGACTTGATCTCACCACACTCACCATCCACCCTCTCTCTCTCTTCTCCCTTACCCTTCCTCCAAAACCCTAGTTAGGAGGGCATCCTCCCTCCTACTCCTCAACATGGCCGGGCCACCTTCCTATTGGCACCAACCGGTGCACACACCCTTGGCCCAACCCCAACCCTCTCAAACTACCCCTGGACACCTCTCTCTCCATCAAACCAAGCCCAAAAACGAGCAGCCCTACAGCCCACTCCACCCCAAGCCTAGCGTAACGTGTGCACGCTCGGGAAACTTGCCGCCCGATCCCCGCCTTCTCCCGCTCGACCTCCCTCTCCCTTCCCGCGCCCGTGCCCTCCCCTGCCGACGCCGGGCCCGTGACGTCATCACCCCGCACCGCCCTAACGTCAGCAAAACGGCGCCCATTGGCCGTGGCCACCGCGCCCCCGGCCCGCCGCCTCCTCCGCTCGCCTATAAAAAGCCCCCGCCCCAGCCCTACTCTCCTCACACCACTTCTCCTCTCACTCCCCATCACTCCTCTACACCTTCCCTGAGCCACACCGAAGCGCCGCAACGCTCCCCGTCCTCGCTGCTCGCCGGAGGAAGCCGCCCCGCCGTGGTCACCGCATGGGTGACGGGCGCGGTCACGAACGCCCCCGACGTTTCCGTCTTCCCCTCTCTGTTTCCCTTTGATTCCCATCCTCTGCTGGCCCTAACGAGCCCTTCCACTTCGTCCAGGACCGCCGGAACACGCCGCCGTTGCTGCTGGCCGGGAGTTGCTGCGGACAGGAGACCGGCGGGCGGAGCTACTGCGGGAGAGCGAGACGCCGCCGAGCGCGCCCCTGGATCGCCACGTGACGCCACCACCTCGCCGTCGACCACAGCCGCCGCCCAGCAAGCCTCCCGGTGAGTCTCCACGCCGCCCCGCCCCGACAGACTTCCGCCCGCGTGCGTATCGAGTCGCACGAGGAAGACGATCCCGTGCGCGTGTATGGGCTGCATGGCCACGTCGGCCATGCACCGGCCCGGCCCGCCCGGGCCCCCTCCCTCTCTTTTGTTTTTTTCCCACCTCCACCGGAAAAAATCTACCCGGGCCGGCCCAATTCTCCACCCCTGCGCGGCCCAGGCTTGTCCCGCCCATTTTAACATTTGAAAATTTCTGTTAATTTGTATTAAAACCAGTGGCACTAAAATGTTAATAAATCCATATCTACCGACCCAAATCGAGTGAAACAAATTACATTAGTTCAAAAATTTAAATATCTTTCCAATGCCACTCGGTCCCATATTTTTAGGATTTTTTATACAATTTTTGGCATGTGTATCTTGCTCTATGTATGATTCAGATTCAACTTAATTCCTAAATTTGAAAAATTAACCTTTTTGAGTGAAACCAATTTTGTTAGCCTTGTTTAAGTACTGGCCATCTAGATTAATTAGTGATAGCCTCTGGTCATGAAAATTGTTTCTGTTTGTGTTATTGTGTGTATCTCATGAAATGTTGTACCAAAACTTTTGTTTATTTAAAATCTTTAACCAACTCTTTTTATTTAAAAAAATGGCCAACCTATGTTTTATTCTTGGAAAACAAAACCTCTGCAACTTAACCTTGGTCCTATTATTTTTTCTTAAGTTTTCAAAAGAGTGTAGCATTTTTTTTACCTCCTATTTTTGTATAGTGTCTATTAGCCAAATAGAATAGGAAAATGATTTCCTATTTTTCCAAAAAAAAATTGAAAATAAAATATGAATGCTTTTGATGCCTAACCAATGCACTTGTCTTCTTTGTGGTGTTATATACCAGGGGATAATTAATTCATGCCTTGGTGATAACCATAGAGGCAATTGCTCATTTGTGAAGCTTTCATGCTTTTATCAAGTGAAATAAATGTGTTTTATTTTATAAAGTTATTTTTAAATAACTATAAGTCCTTAACATGATAGCCCTTAGTTGAGTGGTTAGTTTCTGATTGTTGCATGTTTGTTTTATTAGTACAATGTGTTGATTGTGTTCCTTTTATATTTTCCGACGATAGATGCGAACGATTCGGAGAAGAAGAAGAAGTGGTTCGGACAAGGATTTTATTTATATTGACGGGATTCTTATTTTGATGAAGTTGAAGAAGTCCAGGGACAAATAAGCCAAGGCAAGCCATCTTTTGATCTCCGATATGATGTCTCTTTGGATGTCATCTTGTGCTATCAATAGCATCTTGGTTCTATGTGTGATGATCTCCATATTGTTGTCATCTATGCTTGGATACAAGCATGGTACCTCTAGTAGTTTTATCTTGTCAAGGTCTTGGTAATTGGTTGGGTGTATGGTATCATGGACATTGCTATCCAATTTGTTTTCTATATTTAGCTTGAATATGTTCCACCTCGGGACAAGATTCACACTACACCCCCTTCTAGTGTAGAGGTATCAATACCATGTTTTTGGTGTATTCTCAAATTGTGATGAGTATGCCCGATTCCCTTAATGGTGTTGGTGTTGGTCAATTCTCATCCCTATCTATTGATTGGGTTAGATAGCACCACAAATCTGAAAGTATATTTCCTCTTGTGTTGTCATAATACATGCTTAGCTCAAGCAAGTATGATCCACTCCAATACCTCTTTTTCATACCCTCAATGGCGTGATGACCCTCATCTCGGCCATAGTGTCGTATTAGTTCAACTCATGAAACTTTAGGTTGGGAACCCCTCAAGGATTACCTTGTTGTAAATGTTTATGAAAACCTTGGGTGAGGCAATCTTACCCAAGCGTATGGTTTATGAAAGGAAAGGATCTTGACAAAGATGGTTGGAAAGAGGAAAGTGTGTGTGACTTGGGTTTTTGAGAAAAACGACACATGGTTCTTTGTATTCGCCGGAACAATTACACGGCGCAACCACATTATCCAAAGTGGGTACGGGCTTAGTTCGACGTCCGTTGAAATTGGCATGAGCACCCTTCACAACTTTCTAGGGAGGGTCACGACGACCTCCGACGCCGGGTTGCGCTCCGGAGGAGGCAATACACCGTAGTTGCCTATAGCCGGACGATTATCGAGGGTCTTCGTCATGGCGCCGGAGATACGCTCAAAAGGAGGTATGCTGCCGGGGTGCCGGGAAGGGGTAAGCCCGCAGGGAAGGACTCATGTCAAGGGGGACGGGCGAAGGACTATGACTGATTATCCGAGCCTCGCATACTTTGGTATGTCGAACCGGGGATGATCCCGGCGGATTTGTCGGTTCTTGTGGTGAAAGTGCGCACACTCTGCAGAGTTAAAACTATTCGAATAGCCGCGTCCGCGGTCATGGACGGTTGGGATGGCCGTTACAGTAGCCGTGTCGAGTTTTGGTTTTGAAAATGATTTCCAAAGGAAATGTGTGTTGGAAGTACCGGAAGGGTACGGGAAAGATGGTGTGCCGACCATGTGGAGATGGTCGAGGAAAATGAAACAAAAGAGGGTGACCCTTCCTAGTGTTTCATGTAGAGGAACTCTCTTTAACAAACTTATAGAGATGTCATAGGACTTTCTTAGTGTCCCCTTCAACTGGGATGTGGGATGCTATATCCACAAGAGAAACGGATTCTCTTTCACATGCTATATCCACAAGAGAAACGGATTCTCTTTCACATGCTATATCCACCAGAGAAACTATTCTTCCTCTCTTGTCTTCTTTAGTTAGAATTGTTATCACCTTCTTGATGGTTTGCGAGTACAATTCAAATGTACTCACGGCTTTGTCCCTGGCTATTTACTTGGCCGGACTCGGAAGACTTCGACAGATGAAGAAGGAGTTGACGACGTCTATGCGAGCTAGGAACGTCGTCCCGCCCGGCTGCTCGTAGGGTTAAGGCAGATGACTTGGGCTCTACGCCGCTCGAAGTGATTCTCGCTACTCCGATGATTAGATTAGGCCCTTCGAGGCTATCTTGTAAAGATGGGTCATGTGACCTTATTGTAATTTTCTTATTCCGTTTTGTAAAGGATGATGTAATTTGATATCAGTTCGGTTATGTGTTCACGGCACACTGATCATGGGAACGTGAACTGTATACATAACAGGGTATTTCGGACAGCTAGTCCGGGGTCCCCACAGGAAACTTGCTGCTGTGCGCATCACACCTTCCTCTTGGGGTTCCCAACGGACGTGTCAACTACACGCATCAAGCAAATTTCTGGCGCCGTTGCCGGGGAGATCAAGACACGCTGCAAGGGGAGTCTCCCACATCCAATCTCTTTACTTTGTTTTTGTCTTGCTTTGTTTTACTTTATTTACTGCTTTGTTTGCTCCTTATATCAAAAATACAAAAAACTTAGTTGCTAGCTTTACTTTATTTACTGTCTTGTTCTCCATATTAAAAGCACAAAAAAAATTAGTTACTTGTATTTACTTTATTTAGTTTGCTTTATTTACTACTGCTAAAATGGGTACTGCTGAGAACATTAAGTTGTGTGATTTCACTAGTTAGGCTTAATGGAAAACAACAAAAATATTAGAGATCTTTATAGTATTTATCTTGAGTTAGGACATGAGGTGTTTGACGAGAAAATTAAAAAACCCATGGAACTTTGTTTGCAAAATAGTTGTAGCAATTTTATTAGCATGAACTCTTTGAACACTATTATTGCTAATGCTATGGAAGAATTTAAGCTTGGGGAAGCTGGTTTTGATGAGCATGATATTTTTAGTCCCCAAAGCATGGAGGAGAGAATTTACTTTGATGACACTTTTCCTCCCATTTATGATGATAGTGGTATTTTGGTGCCACCTACTATTGAGGATAAAGTTTATTATGATTATACTATGCCTCCTACATCTAATAATTATGGTGATGAGAATAATAATGATAGCTACTTTGTTGAATTTGCTCCCACTACAATTAATAAGAATGACTATGCTTATGTTGGGAGTAGTAATTATTTTATGCATGAGACTCATGATAAGAATGCTTTATGTGATAGTTATATTATTGAGTTTGTTCATGAGGCTACTGGAAATTATTATGAGAGAGGAAAATATGGTTGTAGAAATTTTCATGTTACTAAAACACCTCTCTATATGCTGAAATTTTTGAAGTTACACTTGTTTTGTCTTCCTATGCTATTCACTTTGTTCTTCATTGACTTGTTTATTTTCAAGATTATTTTTCATAGGAAGTGGGTTAGGCTTAAATTTGTTTCATACTTGCTTTTTGATGCTCAAGTGCATCATTAAATTTACTGAGCCCATCTTAATGGCTATAAAGAAAGCACTTCTTGCGAGATAACCCATTTTTTTTATTTTGCTACTGTTTTGTTGAGTCTTGGAAGTTGTTACTACTGTAGCAACCTCTCCTTATCTTTATTTTATTGCATTGTTGTGCCAAGTAAAGTCTTTGATAGTAAAGCCAATACTAGATTTGGATTGCTGCGCAGGAACAGATTTCTTGCTGTCACGAATTTGAGCAGTAGTCCCTGTAGAAAATTTAAAAAAATCTGCCAATTTACGTACGTGATCCTCAGATATGTACGCAACTTTCATTAAATTTGGGCATTTTCATCTGAGCAAGTCTGGTGCCTCTTTAAAATTCGTCTTTACGGTCTGTTCTGTTTTGACAGATTCTGCCTTTTATTTCGCATTGCCTGTTTTGCTATGTTTGATGAATTTCTTTGTTCCATTAACTTTCAGTAGCTTTGTGCAATGTCCAGAAGTGTTAAGAATGATTATGTCACCTCTAAATATACGAATTATGCACTGACCCTCTAATGAGTTTGTTTTAAGTTTGGTGTGGAGGAAGTTTTCAAGGGTCAAGAGAGGAGGATGATACAATATGATTAAGAAGAGTGAAAAGTCAAAGCTTGGGGATGCCCCCGTGGTTCATCCCTGCATATTTTAAGAAGACTCAACGTCTAAGCTTGGGGATGTGTAATGTCCCAGGTTTAGAGACGATCGAGGGGTAGATTTTAGAAAGGGATGTGCATTGCATAGTAAATTCTGGGGAAATTTCGCGCTTTTAAACAAAAACTGCATCGAAGGGGACAAGTTTCTCTCTCGACACTTTACAGGGTTAGGGTTTCGAGAGTGCGACAAACTTGCATCTCACTTAATTAGATTAGGGTTTTGAGTTGAGAGGGGAGAGTTTGAATCACTAATTTAAGTTGCATGATTGAATCCTAAGTTAAGATGGTTGATCAAGCTCAAACCAAATTTGAATTTGAATTTCAAATTCAAACATCAAGTTATTATCTCATAATTCAAACTTAAGATAATTTAATAAACAATCTTTAATAATAAAGATATAAATAGAACAATTAATATATAAAGCTCATTAGAGAAAACTTTGAGCTTTATTGATCATCACACAAATTACAATGTCATTACAATATCCATAAGTGAAATAAAAGAATAATACAACACATTACATAAATGGGCAGAATAGAAGAAAGGAGAACAAAGAAAAAATTACAATTTATTGAGCCTAGACTAAATTCTACAAGATCATCTTCATTTGATCTTGTATATGATGAACTCCAAGTCCATTTTGCTCAATTCTTGATCCCTGCACAAAAATCACAACAAAGAGAAATTATGCCAAGTGGCATAGCCACTTGGTAGGTTATAAATCAAATGTAAATGGTGGATAATATCACAGCTCTGCCGAGCTGATCCTCTCCAAGCCAGATGCACAGGATCTGGTACATACAGACACACAAGCAGCACACACACCCTGTGTGCATGCTCAACACCAAGTCACTGCTTGTGCATGCGGCACAACACACACACACCAGCAGTGAGTCACAAGCTGAATCAGATCAAGCTGTCGACCAGGGGGAGAAGAGGACAGCCATATATAAACCTCTTCAACAGTGAACCCTAGCCATTCCATCGGCAGCATCTCCAAAGAGTAAGAACACCAAGAACAGGAAGAACAGCCAGAGTTGTTCAACCTGCCCAAACTCACCACTGAACCAGATCAAGAATCACAAGCCACAAGGAGGAGCAGGGCAAGCCAAGCAAATCACAGAAGCAATCCTCTACAACAACACTTAATTCTAGGAGCTGGAGTGAGGTATACCACACAAAAGCCTGAGCAAGATCATATCTTGCTCATAATTAAGCATACAATGCATCATCGAAGCACTGAATGGGTAGAATACCCCGTGTGTATCATCATCCGGCTACCAGTGCCATTTGGTGCAAGCATAGATGGGTAAGACCACTAGGTAAACATCCTATGGGAACAACAGTTATGCAAATCCATGCATAACTAGAGGAATCCAGCCAAGAATGAAACCAGAGCTAGCCTAAACCACTCACTAAGCACCTACAGCTAGCTAAGCCATCGATTATAGACAATTACCTGTCTATATATTTTGTCAACACCAAAAGGTCACCGGAAGTCCAAGACTGGATCAAGCCGGTGAACAATTATTCAATTCCAATCAGCCAACACAAGCCATAGCAAATCACGGATAGGGGAGCAACCAGGACAAGCAACACGGGTACGCTGTGGCCACCTCAACCCTAAGCCAAGTACAAGAACCTATACCTCATTATCCAATTGGACTCAGTAAAGGGCTAGGGTACACAACCGAAGGTTGGCATCCATCTAGCCCTAACACAATTAATTAGATGATCACAATCAGCAGAGCAGCTCACATCACTTATCCACTTCGAAAAATTCAGACAACACGGATAAGTGAACAAAGCAAATAAATCAAAGCACTGTGGCTTTGCGTGTGATCCAATGGATCGGTGCAGCAACAGACAGCTTGCTTAAGCCAACAACAAGTACACAACAGGTTAAGCCCGTGTGATACACACACAAGACAGAGTGAGCAACAAGTGAGCCATAGACCACAAAGAGCAGCTTTTACAAGCAACTGGTGATCATATGATCACCAGAAGCTTGCTAGAGCATGCTACTGCATGCTAGAACTCATTCCAAGAAATTAACACATGAACAGGTAATTAAATAACTGAACAATTGCATCCCAGATAAGGACATCAGGCTTTATAATTGTATCCAGAAGCACATCAAAGGCTTGATGAACCAAAGGATCACAATATACAAGAAAAGCACATGTAAATCCATCACTAAATCACACTGCTAAGCCAACAGTACAACTCAATGGAGCATAATAATGAATCTGAACTAAAGGAACTAGCTCAGAGGCACTGGCACTTGTTAATATACAAGAATTACCACCACAATCAAGCCAGGGACAAGATTAAACACAGCAGTAAGCCAAGCACGAGCAAGAAGCTAAGCACAGCGAGCATCGAGCAACAAGCAGGAGCTACTAAATTACACAGTGGCACCACAAAGATGCTCATAAGCACTAATCCATGAATCGCCACAGTGAGCAATTGAGCAAGAACAACACAGCAGCAGCGCATGGTCACGGCAAGCATCTCAACATGGAGATGCAGGCCAGTAGCTGAGCAAGACAACGTAGATGAGGAGAAAAGGAAGCAGAGCAGAGAGGGAGAGAAGGAAGCTACAAGTACTCACCAGGGAAAGGAAGAGCAGAGCTCGGCCATGGCGGCTACGGCGGCACGCGCCGGAGCACGGCGGCGCCTGGCCAAGCCAGGCCATGGTGGTGCCACGGCAGTTCGCGGCCACAGGGGCGAACCCACGGCAGCGCCGTGACGCCAGGGACGTCGGCGGCGACGAATCGCCGCGGAACTCCACGGTAGACGAGCAGAGGCGAAGGGGGCGCGACGAGGAAGCGGCGAAACGCAGATCGGCGCGGACCAATCGATGCGCCGTCGTACGGCCGTTCGACTGCGTCCGATTTCGCCGGCGGGGACGGCCGGTGGCGGTCGGAATAATCCGGCGACGGCGAGGCGACCACGGTGTCGCGAGAGAAAGAGGGGAATTAGGGTTTCTGCGCGAGGAGAGGGGAGAGAACAAATGGGCCGACCGAGCCCAAAGGGTGGCTCGGGTGCGACCTAACCCGTTGGGCCACCCTGACAGGTGGGGCCCAAGGGCATTTAGGTCATTTCCTAAATTACAAAAAAATGCGTAAACTTTGAATAATCATAGAAAATTATTAATAGCTCTAAAAAAATAATTAAAAATATGAAAATAGATCAACATAAAATTCTCTATCTAAATAAATTATCAAAGAGAATTTTTGAAGACAATTAAAAATGAGTCTTAATTTGAGGATTTAAATAATCATTTAAATCACACATATAATTTCCAATAATAAAAATAAGTCCATTAATGCCTTTGGACTTCAAAACACCTTGACAACATTTCAAGGTTGTATTTATCCTAAATCAAGTATCCCTAAGATGTTCTTAGTATTTAACCTCTCATAAAATAACAACAACATCTGAAGGGGGAAACAAACCCTAAAACTGGAATCATGCATTATTGCTTCTTTAACCATTGCCCTTATCGGACAATGATGCTATTTTTCAGAACAAGAGGACAAGGGTCAGTCCACACCTTCCAACCGCAGAACTTTGCAGTGTTCAGGCAAGTTCATCACTTGCTCATGTCATTTGAGTATTTCTATCAAATTACTTGCAAAGTATTATGGTTATCACTATTGCACAAAAATGAAAACCACTACTTTCATAACTATGAATATGACTAAGTGGTGGGCAATGGAACCATGGATTGTGTTGATATGGTGGAGGTTCCATTGCACGGGTTTATATCCATCTAGGTTAAACAACAAATGTCGCCAGTGATTCTTGTGCCGTAATACCCGTGTTAACCATAAGATCCGGAGTGGGACGGAATAGTCAAAAGTGTTTCCACCTCTCGTTCATCAACGGATGTGTTTTACCGTAGACACTTGTATCTGTCGGCGGCAAGCGGTAGGCTGGGGAAGCCTTAAGTCCCCACGGCACAGTCCGTAGACACTTGTCGTTCGAAGAACAAGCGGTAGGCTGGGGAAGCCTTAAGTCCCCACGGTATTGCGGTCTATGAGGGATTGTAAGGTGTCCGGAACGGTCTATCCATGATGATAGGGGAAGGCATATGAATGCCCGGAACGGTCTCATCATGGATATAGGGGAGGACAATCTTACAAAAGGGTGGGTGTTCGAGGTAGCGGAGGAACATGATTGGCTAGACCTTATACCGGGCCTCACACCGAAGGAAGTGTGGACGGGAAAGCTGCCCGGTTGGCACCAAGGTTAAGATCTCTTATGGGTAAAGCAACACACCTCTCGCAGAGCGTAAGAACCGTGACTCGTCACTCCCCGTTCCGGGATTGAGGAACCGCGAACGCGGCCGGAAAGGAGCTCCATGAAGTTCTAGTAAACCGGTGAAGGCCGACGGACATAGCTCTTTGAAATAAAAGCAATCTCTTGAAGAAATGTTTATCAAAACTTGCATTGGTATTAGACTTTCCGGTCTAATATCGTAGCTAGTGCATTAAACACCTCTTATCTATAATGAACTTGTTGAGTACGCTCGTACTCATACCACTCTTAAATCCCATGCTTAGATTGTCTGAACCGTCTGGAGGAGGACTACGACAACAATGAAGGAGCCGAGGTTATCGGCTATGATGCACCTGACCTCTCAGGAGGAGTTGAAGGCGTAGACTACATCATCGTCTACGGAACCGGGGAGGCTTCCGGAGAAGAACAAGCCTAGAGATATCTGAGGAGTAGTAGTAGCCGAGCAGCACAAACTCTTACCATGTAGCTGCTCGATTAAATAAATGTTTGTTTAATGAGACAATGGTATTGTAAGTTAAGTTGGGTTCACCTCGAACCCAGGAGATATCCTCTTAGGACCCAAGAGGAGCTCCGAGACGACTTGTGTATATGTATTGTAATAATATGTGAATGAGTTATGGACCTTGCTATGTTCTCGTTGTACTACTCGAGGGATGTGATATTTGCGGAATGGTACTTCGCGAATGTTATATCAACGACTGGCATACTACAACATGCAGTGGTATGCAGGGTCACCACAGTTGGTATCAGAGCAAAAGCTTTGACCTTAGGTTGGAACCTAGTAAATGGGACTAAAACGTTAGGAGTCAAATAGGATTAGTAAAGAGTTCTCTAAAAATATGGTGTATATTCAATTGAGAATACAACAACCATATCTTTTAGTGCGATAATTCTTTATTATCTCTATTATGATGCATTATTACTAATCTCATAATCTTTCTATTTCTACAGCCAACATGGCAAGTTCACGACCGGGGAGAAACGTGAAAGTGATGGATTCCACACTGAACGAGTACCAAGGAGGACTGGCAGATATCCTACGAGCCATGTTACTTGAATTTGGGTGCGATCCCCAGATTCCAGTAAAGAAGTACATGTTTTATGATGGTCCGGTGTTGGCCAAGTGCAGAGTAGGACTGCGACTTCCCGGATCTTTGGGAATGAGCGTAGTCATGCCACTCGGGGAAGCAAGGACAACCAATACAGCTTATCATATAGCTGTTATGAGATCCATATCCGATATTCGGGAGCATAAGACGAAAGAGCTTATGGGTTCCGAATTCACCCACATTCCTCATATGGAGGAAGACAATGATTCCATGCTGAACCATTTCAAATATGCCAAAAGTAAACCAGCCGAAGCAGCCAAATACATGGATAACAGCCGTAACTTCATATCATTACTCTTTCAGTTTGAATCATCATCCGATAGGAGCTATTGATACGATGCTTGAGGAGTTCACCGAACCCAAGGAGGAGAGTAGGGGCAAAGAACCTATGGAGAATGTGGTACACACACCAGCTTATTCAGCTCGGTGACTACATCAGCTTTTGATCCACTTGCACGTGAACCTACACTGTTACACCCGGGAACTATCTCGGGTAGTTCCTATGGGGGATACGAAGGCGGCGAGGAATCCGGAAACAATCAGCGTTCCGAGACTCCAATCGAGAATTCCAGGGGTTGGCGTTGGGGAGATGATACGGGAACTCATAGTACTACCGAGTATTATGATGGAGAGATGAATGATGACGCAACAACCCGGAACCGGAGCTATCCTAGTAATGAAGGAGTGGATGGAGGATATCCGACACAGGTTGAGTCGGGTATGGGTTTTGGTAACCCTTATGGTGGGGCTACAGGAGAGTACACCCGATGGGTGGATTATGATGCACTCAACGATCAGTTTATGAACACTGATTTCTCCTTAGGATCATCATCCGATTCGGATTACAAGCCAACGGGGAGACCTTATGTTCCAGGGTCTATCAGGAGGACGACACGTTCGACCGGATGGAAGCCTGGAATGTACCGGGAGTGAAGACCGATTAGAAGACCACCAAGGGAGGCGTGGCTATAATACACAAGTACCACGTGTATTATAGTTTGTAATATTTGTATAAATTTGTACATATACTTTAATAAGTGAGTTTGCATACTCACATCGACTTGAGTTATGTAATAAGACCACTTAGGTATGTAAATATATGGTATATGTTTTGTATGATTTGGATTTGCTTCTTGATTTCCATTGCGTGACTAGTTCTGTGCACAATGTTGAGCTCGTAAAACTTGCGCATGGAGTAATTATGAGTATCATCTTGTGTTGCGTAACTAGGGGGATTATGTCGGGAACGTTAGGAAACGAGATCGAAGCACGCCGCATGGAGCGCGAAGCAAAAGAAAAGGAAGAGGCCGAGGGTGCAGCCGGAGATAGTTTCCACCACCACCACCACCCATGACTCAGCAGAACTTTATCCAGTACATGCAACTGGCGGAAGAGAGGCAGCGTGTAACACTGGAGCTGCAGAACAAATTCCTTCAGGATCTGATGCAGCAGAATAGGGTGGAGAGACCTGAGAACCAGGGAGTCTCATTAGCAGACTTTCAAAACACCAAGCCGATATCTTTCGCATACGCGCCAGAGCCTATGGACGCGGAAGATTGGCTGATGGATACGGAGCGTAAGCTCAACACTGTTGGATGCAATGACCAAGAGAAGGTTAGATATGCTACCCATCCGCTATGTGGACCTGCCGCATCATGGTGGGACAACATTGTAGCCGTGTATCCGGCAGAAAGGTATTTACCCGGGAGGAGTTCGCAAGGAAGTTCAGGGAATCCAATGTCCCCGAAAGTATTGTAGAACCGAAGCGTAGAGAGTTCGAGAGTCTTGAGCGTAAGGATAAGGCAATCCCGACCTATGTCGTGGAGTTTTCCAAGCTGTCCGGTACGCGGTTGAGGAAGTTAATACCGAGGACAAGAAGAAGAAGAGATTTCGAGAGGGTTAAGTCCCCAGCTCAAAGTACAACTCGTGGATGATGAGAGCAACGGAATTCCAAGAGTTGGTGGATGCAGCCATCACTCTTGAAGATGACTTCAAACAACTGCAAGAAGAGAAGAGGAAGAAGGCCAAGTATGAGCCTAAGAGGTTTGTTAGTAACAAGCCTAACACCAGCTTGAGTTTCAAGCCCAGATACAACAACAACAATAACAACAACAGCAACTACTATGGTAGTAGGAAGAATCAGGCATTCCAGACTGCAAATCAAAGTGTTTGCAGGAGCTATGGACTCCCAGGGCATTTTGCCAGGGATTGCAAGAAACCAAGGATTATATGCTTTGGTTGTCGCCAGGAGGGGCACATGCTAAAAGACTGCCCCAAGAAGAATAGTGGAGGAGGTCAATCTGGAGGAGGAGGAAGTCGAGGAAACACCGGAGGGAGCTGGAAGAATAAGAAGCCCTTCGGCAAGCTGAATTGTACCAGTCTGGAGGAGGTGGTGAACTCTGACCAGGCGGTGATAGGTACGCTCCAGATCCTCACTCATCCTGGCAAAGTACTTTTTGATACTGGTGCAACTACATCATTCATTTCTCAACAATTCATCATCAAACATGGGATTAGTTGCACTAAGTTAGATACACCCATAACCATACTTTCGCGTGGGGAACGATAGTAGTAACCCATGCCAAACAAAAACAAGTCATTATGATCAATAAGTGCGCGTTTGACGCGGACTCGTTCATTTTACCGATGAAGGACATTGATGTCATTCTTGGTATGAACTGGTTAGAAGCTAATGGAGCATTGATCGACTGTGTAAACAAGACGGTGTCTTTGAAAAGCCCCGATGGAAGTAGAATGATCTACCAAGGAGACAAACACACACAGATTGAAGTTGAGCTACAACTGAATAGCATGAAGGAGGTGAAGTTAGAGGATATACCTGTAGTAAATGAATTCCAGGATGTGTTTCTCGCGGAATTACCTGGTATGCCACCAGATAGGGAGATAGAATTCACTATCGACCTAATTCCAGGAACAGCTCCGATTGCTAAAGCACCATATAAAATGGGGCCTAAGGAATTGAAAGAGCTTAAGGAGCAATTGGATGACTTGGAACAAAAGGGATTCATTCAAGAGAGTGTTTCACCATGGGGATCACCTGTGATCTTCGTGGATAAAAGAGATGGAGGAAGAAGGATGTGCGGAGACTACGGAAATCTCAACAACGTCACAATCAAGAACAAGTATCCACTTCCAAGAATACAAGATCTATTTGATCAAGTTAGAGGCGCGGGAGTCTTTTCCAAGATTGATCTAAGATCCGGTTATCACCAGATTAAGATCAAGAAGGAAGACGTTCCGAAAACAGCCTTTGTTTCGAGGTACGGACATCATGAATACCTTGTAGTACCTTTTGGATTAACCAATGCCCCAAGCAATATTCATGAATCTCATGAATAAGATTTTCATGCCATATCTAGACAAGTTTGTCATCGTATTCATCGATGATATCTTGATATATTCCAAGAACAAGTCGGAACATGCCGAACATTTGAGGTTAGTGTTGCAAACACTAAGGGAACACCAACTCTACGCCAAACTCAGCAAGTGTGAATTTTGGCTAGATCAAGTGGAATTTCTTGGTCATGTCATTAGTAAAGATGGAATCGCTGTTAATCCGAGTAAGGTAGCAGCAGCTCTAGAATGGGAAGCACCCAAGACTCGTCAAGGAAATCCGAGGATTCCTAGGAATGGCAGAATACTATCGGAGATTCATTGAAGGATTCTCTAAGATAGCAGGACCTATGACGAAGTTGCTAAGGAAAAACACACCATTCGTGTGGTCAGAGGAGTGTGAGAAAAGTTTTCAAACTCTAAAGGAGAAACTCACCACGGCACCGGTGTTAGCAGTTCCGGAAGTTGGCAAGGATTACACCGTGTATTGTGACGCATCCAAACATGGATTGGGTTGCGTACTCATGCAAGATCGGAAAGTGATATCTTATGGATCGAGGCAACTCAGACCTCATGAAGTGAACTATCCAACACATGACTTGGAATTAGCAGCTGTCGTTTTTGCACTCAAAACTTGGAGACATTTTCTCTATGGAGCTAAGTGTGAGCTCTATACCGATCATAAAAGCCTCAAATATTTCTTCACTCGTAAAGAACTCAACATGAGGCAGTAAAAGATGGCTAGAATTGATTAAGGATTATGATCTGACAATCAATTACACACCAGGGAAGGCTAATGTTGTAGCAGACGCCCTGAGTAGAAAGAGTACCGGAGGAGTGGAACAAGAAATATCACCGGAGTTGAGGAAGGAAATAAGCCAAGCCCAAATACAACTTTGGGAGAAGGAAGCCCATGAAGGATTATCGGCGTTGCAAGTAGCCGATGAACTGAATGTTAACTTGAAGAATGAGATAATGATGGGTCAGCTAGACGATCCATTCATTGTAGAAGAGATGAGGAGAATAGATGAGGGAAGACCATCAGAATTTCACCGAGGAGAATCTGGATCTTTGTGGTTCCGTAAGAGGATTTGCGTTCCGGATATTGCTGAAATCAAGGAAGTAATACTCCGGGAAGCTCATCAAACACCATATTCCATACATCCGGGAAGTACAAAGATGTACATGGATCTAAAGGAACTATTCTGGTGGAATAACATGAAGAGGGAGATAGCACAATATGTTGCGGAATGCCATACCTGCCAGCCGAGTGAAGGCTGAACATCGTAGTCCGAGCAGGGAAGTTACAACCTCTACCTATTCCAGAGTGGAAATGGGAGGAAATAGGGATGGATTTCATCACCGGACTACCCATGACTAATAAAAAGAAGGACATGATATGGGTAATCGTGGACCGGTTGACGAAGAGCGCCCACTTCTTAGCGGTAAATCAGCAGGACAAAGGAGAGAAACTCATTGATATTTACATCAAGGAGATCGTGAGTAAGCATGGAGTACCTAAGAAGATAGTATCGGATCGAGGATCCGTGTTCACATCAGCATTTTGGAAGCAACTCCACGAAGCTTTGGGATCCAAGTTGGATTATAGTACCGCTTATCATCCACAAACCGGTGGACAAACCGAGAGAACCAATCAAACCTTAGAAGATATGCTTAGGGCATGTTCCCTAGACTTCGGAGGATCATGGGAGGAACACTTGCCACTAGCAGAGTTTTCATACAATAATAGCTATCAAAGCAGCATCAAGATGGCACCATTTGAAGCTCTCTATGGAAGGAAGTGTAGATCACCGATATGTTGGTATGAAGCCGGAGCAAGCAAAGAGTTCAACCCTGATTATGTCAAGGAAAAACAACAAATCATTGACATTATCAGAGACAGGCTTAAGATAGCCCAAAGCCGACAAAAGAGTTACGCAGATCAGAAGAGAAGAACTTGGGAGCCACAAGTTGGAGACATGGTATATCTTAAGGTAAGCCCGATGAAAGGACTTCAGAGATTCGGAGTAAAAGGAAAGTTGAGCCCTAGATACATAGGACCCTTCAAGATACCGAGTCGAATCGAGGTTTAGCCTTTGAATTGGATCTACCGGGAAGGTTAGCACAAGTTCACAATGTATTCCATGTGTCACAACTCACAAAGTGTTTGAAGACCCCAGATGAACCAATATCACATGATGAGCTGGAATTACAACCAGACTTAACATATATCGAGAAGCCAGCCAAGATTCTTGAGGAGAGCCGGAAACAACTCGAAACAAGGCGATCAAGTATTGCAAGATACAATGGAAGCATCATCCCGAGAGGGAAGCCACCTGGGAAAAAGAGGAAGACCCGAGGAAAACATACCCCGAGCTGTTCGGGTATTACAACCACAACTTCGGGACGAAGTTTTCTTTAAGGGGGAAAGGCTGTAATGTCCCAGGTTTAGAGACGATCGAGGGGTAGATTTTAGAAAGGGATGTGCATTGCATAGTAAATTCTGGGGAAATTTCGCGCTTTTAAACAAAAACTGCATCGAAGGGGACAAGTTTCTCTCTCGACACTTTACAGGGTTAGGGTTTCGAGAGTGCGACAAACTTGCATCTCACTTAATTAGATTAGGGTTTTGAGTTGAGAGGGGAGAGTTTGAATCACTAATTTAAGTTGCATGATTGAATCCTAAGTTAAGATGGTTGATCAAGCTCAAACCAAATTTGAATTTGAATTTCAAATTCAAACATCAAGTTATTATCTCATAATTCAAACTTAAGATAATTTAATAAACAATCTTTAATAATAAAGATATAAATAGAACAATTAATATATAAAGCTCATTAGAGAAAACTTTGAGCTTTATTGATCATCACACAAATTACAATGTCATTACAATATCCATAAGTGAAATAAAAGAATAATACAACACATTACATAAATGGGCAGAATAGAAGAAAGGAGAACAAAGAAAAAATTACAATTTATTGAGCCTAGACTAAATTCTACAAGATCATCTTCATTTGATCTTGTATATGATGAACTCCAAGTCCATTTTGCTCAATTCTTGATCCCTGCACAAAAATCACAACAAAGAGAAATTATGCCAAGTGGCATAGCCACTTGGTAGGTTATAAATCAAATGTAAATGGTGGATAATGTCACAGCTCTGCCGAGCTGATCCTCTCCAAGCCAGATGCACAGGATCTGGTACATACAGACACACAAGCAGCACACACACCCTGTGTGCATGCTCAACACCAAGTCACTGCTTGTGCATGCGGCACAACACACACACACCAGCAGTGAGTCACAAGCTGAATCAGATCAAGCTGTCGACCAGGGGGAGAAGAGGCCAGCCATATATAAACCTCTTCAACAGTGAACCCTAGCCATTCCATCGGCAGCATCTCCAAAGAGTAAGAACACCAAGAACAGGAAGAACAGCCCAGAGTTGTTCAACCCGCCCAAACTCACCACCGAACCAGCATCAAGAATCACAAGCCACAAGGAGGAGCAGGGCAAGCCAAGCAAATCACAGAAGCAATCCTCTACAACAACACTTAATTCTAGGAGCTGGAGTGAGGTATACCACACAAAAGCCTGAGCAAGATCATATCTTGCTCATAATTAAGCATACAATGCATCACTGAAGCACCGTAAGGGTAGAATACCCTATGTGTATCATCATCCGGCTACCAGTGCCATTTGGTGCAAGCATAGATGGGTAAGACCACTAGGTAAACATCCTATGGGAACAACAGCTTATGCAAATCCATGCATAACTAGAGGAATCCAGCCAAGAATGAAACCATAGCTAGCCTAAACCACTCACTAAGCACCTACAGACTAGCTAAGCCATCAGATTATAGACAATTACCTGTCTATATATTTTGTCAACACCAAAAGGTCACTGGAAGTCCAAGACTGGATCAAGCCGATGAACAATTATTCAATTCCAGTCAGCCAACACAAGCCATAGCAAATCACGGATAGGGGAGCAACCAGGACAAGCAACACAGTGTGCCGCTGGGCCACCTCAACCCTAAGCCAGTACAAGAACCTATACCTCATTATCCAATTGGACTCAGTAAAGGGCTAGGGTACACAACTAAAGGTTGGCATCCATCTAGCCCTAACACAATTAATTAGATGATCACAACTGCAGAGCAGCTCACATCACTTATCCACTTCAGAAAAATTCAGACAACACAGATAAGTGAACAAAGCAAATAAATCAAAGCACCAGGGCTTTGCAGTGATCCAATGGATCAGTGCAGGCAACAGCAGTTGCTTAAGCCAACAACAATACACACCAGGTTAAGCCTGTGTGATACACACACAGCACAGAGTGAGCAACAGTGAGCCATAGACCACAAAGAGCAGCTTTTACAAGCAACTGGTGATCATATGATCACCAGAAGCTTGCTAGAGCATGCTACTGCATGCTAGAACTCATTCCAAGAAATTAACACATGAACAGGTAATTAAATAACTGAACAATTGCATCCCAGATAAGGACATCAGGCTTTATAATTGTATCCAGAAGCACATCAAAGGCTTGATGAACCAAAGGATCACAATATACAAGAAAAGCACATGTAAATCCATCACTAAATCACACTGCTAAGCCAACAGTACAGCTCAATGGAGCATAATAATGAATCTGAACTAAAGGAACTAGCTCAGAGGCACTGGCACTTGTTAATATACAAGAATTACCACCACAATCAAGCCAGGGACAAGATTAAACACAGCAGTAAGCTAAGCACAGCGAGTAAGCTAAGCACAGCGAGCATCGAGCAACAGCGAGAGCTACTAAATTACACAGGGCACCACAAGCATGCTCATAAGCACTAATCCATGAATCGCCACGGTGAGCAATTGAGCAAGAACAACACAAGAAGCAGCGCATGGTCACGGCAAGCATCTCAACATGGAGATGCGAGGCCGGTAGCTGAGCAAGACAACGTAGATGAGGAGAAAAGGAAGCAGAGCGAGAGAGGGAGAGAAGGAAGCTACGAGTACTCACCGGGGAAAGGAAGAGCAGAGCTCGGCCATGGCGGCTACGGCGGCACGCGCCGGAGCACGGCGGCGCTCGGCCAAGCCAGGCCATGGTGGTGCCACGGCGGTTCGCGGCCACGGGGCGAACCCACGGCAGCCGCCGTGACGCCGAGGGACGTCGGCGGCGACGAATCGCCGCGGAACTCCACGGTAGACGAGCAGAGGCGAAGGGGGCGCGACGAGGAAGCGGCGAAACGCAGATCGGCGCGGACCAATCGATGCGCCGTCGTACGGCCGTTCGACTGCGTCCGATTTCGCCGGCGGGGACGGCCGGTGGCGGTCGGAATAATCCGGCGAGGGCGAGGCGACCACGGTGTCGCGAGAGAAAGAGGGGAATTAGGGTTTCTGCGCGAGGAGAGGGGAGAGAACAAATGGGCCGACCGAGCCCAAAGGGTGGCTCGGGTGCGACCTAACCCGTTGGGCCACCCTGACAGGTGGGGCCCAAGGGCATTTAGGTCATTTCCTAAATTACAAAAAAATGCAGAAACTTTGAATAATCATAGAAAATTATTAATAGCTCTAAAAAAATAATTAAAAATATGAAAATAGATCAACATAAAATTCTCTATCTAAATAAATTATCAAAGAGAATTTTTGAAGACAATTAAAAATGAGTCTTAATTTGAGGATTTAAATAATCATTTAAATCACACATATAATTTCCAATAATAAAAATAAGTCCATTAATGCCTTTGGACTTCAAAACACCTTGACAACATTTCAAGGTTGTATTTATCCTAAATCAAGTATCCCTAAGATGTTCTTAGTATTTAACCTCTCATAAAATAACAACAACATCGGAAGGGGGGGAAACAAACCCTAAAACTGGAATCATGCATTATTGCTTCTTTAACCATTGCCCTTATCGGACAATGATGCTATTTTTCAGAACAAGAGGACAAGGGTCAGTCCACACCTTCCAACTGCAGAACTTTGCAGTGTTCAGGCAAGTTCATCACTTGCTCATGTCATTTGAGTATTTCTATCAAATTACTTGCAAAGTATTATGGTTATCACTATTGCACAAAAATGAAAACCACTACTTTCATAACTATGAATATGACTAAGTGGTGGGCAATGGAACCATGGATTGTGTTGATATGGTGGAGGTTCCATTGCACGGGTTTATATCCATCTAGGATTAAACAACAAATGTCGCCAGTGATTCTTGTGCCGTAATACCCGTGTTAACCATAAGATCCGGAGTGGGACGGAATAGTCAAAAGTGTTTCCACCTCTCGTTCATCAACGGATGCGTTTTACCGTAGACACTTGTATCTGTCGGCGGCAAGCGGTAGGCTGGGGAAGCCTTAAGTCCCCACGGCACGAGTCCGTAGACACTTGTCGTTCGAAGAACAAGCGGTAGGCTGGGGAAGCCTTAAGTCCCCACGGTATTGCGGTCTATGAGGGATTGTAAGGTGTCCGGAACGGTCTATCCATGATGATAGGGGAAGGCATATGAATGCCCGGAACGGTCTCATCATGGATATAGGGGAGGACAATCTTACAAAAGGGTGGGTGTTCGAGGTAGCGGAGGAACATGATTGGCTAGACCTTATACCGGGCCTCACATCGAAGGAAGTGTGGACGGGAAAGCTGCCCGGTTGGCACCAAGGTTAAGATCTCTTATGGGTAAAGCAACACACCTCTGCAGAGCGTAAGAATCGTGACTGTCACTCCCTCGTTCCGGGATTGAGGAACTGCGAACGCGGCCGGAAAGGAGCTCCATGAAGTTCTAGTAAACCGGTGAAGGCCGACGGACATAGCTCTTTGAAATAAAAGCAATCTCTTGAAGAAATGTTTATCAAAACTTGCATTGGTATTAGACTTTCTGGTCTAATATCGTAGCTAGTGCATTAAACACCTCTTATCTATAATGAACTTGTTGAGTACGCTCGTACTCATACCACTCTTAAATCCCATGCTTAGATTGTCCGAACCGTCCGGAGGAGGACTACGACAACAATGAAGGAGCCGAGGTTATCGGCTATGATGCACCTGACCTCTCAGGAGGAGTTGAAGGCGTAGACTACATCATCGTCTACGGAACCGGGGAGGCTTCCGGAGAAGAACAAGCCTAGAGATATCTGAGGAGTAGTAGTAGCCGAGCAGCACAAACTCTTACCATGTAGCCGCTCGATTAAATAAATGTTTGTTTAATGAGACAATGGTATTGTAAGTTAAGTTGGGTTCACCTCGAACCCGGGAGATATCCTCTTAGGACCCAAGAGGAGCTCCGAGACGACTTGTGTATATGTATTGTAATAATATGTGAATGAGTTATGGACCTTGCTATGTTCTGTTGTACTACTCTGAGGGATGTGATATTTGCGGAATGGTACTTCGCGAATGTTATATCAACGACTGGCATACTACAACATGCAGTGGTATGCAGGGTCACCACAGGATGCCCAAGGCATCCCTTCTTCATCGACAACTTATCAGGTTCCTCTAGTGAAACTATATTTTTATTCCGTCACATCTTATGTGCTTTACTTGGAGCGTTTATTTGTTTTTATTTTTTGTTTTTGTTTGAATAAAATCGGATCCTAGCATTCCTTGTTTGGGAGAGAGACACGCTCCGCTGTTTCGTATGAACAAATATGTTCTTAGCTTCATCTTTAATGTTCATTGCGAAAGTTGGACTATTTCATTCATTGTTATATGGTTGGAAACGGAAAATGCCGCATGTGGTAAATGGTATAATGTCTTGAATAATTTGATACTTGGCAACTGTTGTGCTCATATAGATCATGTTTAAGCTCTTGCATCATGTACCTTGTACCCATTAATGAATAACTACATAGAGCTTGTTAAAATTTGGTTTGCATGATTGATCTCTAGGGTCTAGATATTTTCTGGTTGAGGTGTTTGAACAACGAGGAGACAATGTAAAGTCTTATAATAGTTACAATATGTTCATATGTGAGCTTTGCTGCACCTTTTATACTTGAGTTTGCTTCAAACAACCTTGCTAGCCTAGCCTTGTATTGAGAGGAATTCTTCTCGTGCATCCAAATCCTTGAGCCAATAACCATGCCATTTGTGTCCACCATACCTACCTACCACATGGTATTTCTCCGCCATTCCAAAGTACATTACTTGAGTGCTACCTTTAAAATTTCTATTCTTTGTCTTTGCAATATATAGCTCATGGGACAAATAGCCTTAAAAACTATTGTGGTGAAGAATATGTACTTATGTGTCTTATTTCTTAATAAGTTGCTTGTTGAGCGGTAGCCATGTTTCTGGGGACGCCATCAACTCTTTTACCTTTGTTGAATATCATGTGAGTTGCTATGCATGTTCGTCTTGTCTGAAGTAAGGGCAATTTTCATGATCATATGGTTTGAGTATGCATACTGTTAGAGAAGAACATTGGGCCGCTAACTAAAGCCATGATTCATGGTGGAAGTTTCATTGTGGACAATCAATCCTCAATCTCTTATGAGAATTTGAATTGTTGTTGAATGCTTATGCATTAAAGAGGAGTCCATTATCTGTTGTCTATGTTGTCCCGGTATGGATGTCTAAGTTGAGAATAATCAAAAGCGAGAAATCCAATGCGAGCTTTCTCCTTAGACCTTTGTACAAGGCGGCATAGAGGTACCCCTTTGTGACACTTGGTTGAAACATATGCTATGCAATGATAATCCATGTTAATCCAAGCTAATTAGGACAAGGTGCGAGCACTATTGGTAATCTATGCATGAGGCTTGCAACTTATAAGATGTATTATGCATAACACATATGATTTATTACTACCGTTGACAAAATTGTTTCTATATTTTCAAAATGAAAAGCTCTAGCACAAATATAGTAATCCATGCTTCCCTCTGCGAAGGGCCTATCTTTTACTTTATTGTTGAGTCAATTTACCTACTTCTTTCTATCTTAGAAGCAAACACTTGTGTTAAATGTGCATTGATTCCTACATGTTTACTTATTGCACTTGTTATATTACTTTGTATTGACAATTATCCATGAGATATACATGTTGAAGTTGAAAGCAACCGCTGAAACTTAATCTTCCTTTGTGTTGCTTCAATACCTTTACTTTGAATTTGTTGCTTTATGAGTAACTCTTATGCAAGTCTTATTGATGCTTGTCTTGAAAGTATTATTCATGAAAAGTCTTTGCTATATGATTCATTAGTTTACTCATTATCTTCATCATTGCTTCGAATCGCTGCATTCATCTCATATGCTTTACAATAGTATGATCAAGATTATGATAGCATGTCACTTCAGAAATTATCTTTGTTATCGTTTACCTACTCGAGGGCGAGTAGGAACTAAGCTTGGGGATGCTTGATACGTCTCAAACGTATCTATAATTTCTTATGTTCCATGCTACTTTTATGATGATACACACATGTTTTATACACATTATTGATACGTCCAAATTGCATCACTATTTTATATCATAATTTGCTGTTATTCATTGATATATTTCATATTGGGACACAATACTTATGTTATTTCATCTATTTTGCATGTTTCATGATTATTTGGAGATCAAGCACCGAAGCCAGGATTCTGCTGGAAAAAGCACCGTCAGGATGCAATATTTCGGAAGATCAATTGTGGAAGGAAGTTTTACAGAAACTCCTATTTTTCCAGATGACGAAGGAAGCCAGAAGGAGGGGCCAGGAGGACCCAGGGTGGGCCCACACCCTAGGGCGGCGCGGCCCATGCCCTGGCCGCGCCGCCATGTGGTCTGGGGGCCCACGACCCCTTTCGCCTCCTTTTCTTCGCGAAACCCTTCGTCCCGAAGACCTAAGCCACAGAGGAATCCTCACGAAGGGTTACAGCCCGCCTCGCGGGGCGGAGAACACCGGAGAGAAAAGAGCTCTCCGGCGGGCGGGAATCCGCCGGGGAAATTCCCTCCCGGAGGGGGAAATCGACGCCATCGTCACCGCCATCGAGCTGGACATCATCTCCATCACCATCATCATCATCTTCACCATCATCACCGCCATCTCCTCCGCAGCACCTCGTCACCGCCGTAGCAATTTGGGTTTGATCTTGATTGTTTGATAGGGGAAACTCTCCCGTATCTATTCATACTTGTTGTTGATGCTATTGAGTGAAACCATTGAACCAAGTTTATGTTCAGATTGTTATTCATCATCATATCACCTCTGATCATGTTCCATATGATGTCTCGTGAGTAGTTCGTTTAGTTCTTGAGGACATGGGTGAAGTCTAATTGTTAGTAGTGAACTATGGTTGAGTAATATTCAATGTTATGATATTTAAGTTGTGGTGTTATTCTTCTAGTGGTGTCGTGTGAACGTCGACTACACGACACTTCACCATTTATGGGCCTAGGGGAATGCATCTTGTACTCGTTTGCCAATTGCGGGGTTGCCGGAGTGACAGAAACCTAAACCCCCGTTGGTATATCGATGCAGGAGGGATCGCAGGATCTCGCAGTTTAAGGCCGTGGTTAGATTTATCTTAATTACTTTCTTGTAGTTGCGGATGCTTGCAAGGGGTATAATCACAAGTATGTATTAGTCCTAGGAAGGGCGGTACATTAGCACAGGTTCACCCACACAACACTTATCAAAACAATGAAGATTAATCAGCCGTATGTAGCGAAAGCACTAGACTAAAATCCCGTGTGTCCTCGAGAACGTTTGGTCATTATAAGTAAACAAACCGGCTTGTCCTTTGTGCTAAAAAGGATTGGGCCACTCGCTGCAATTATTTCTCACGCATTTTACTTACTCGTACTTTATTTATCTGTTACATCAAAACCCCCCGAATACTTGTCCGTGAGCATTTACAATGAAACCTTCATCGAAACCGCTTGTCAACACCTTCTCGCTCCTCGTTGGGATCGACATTCTTACTTATCGAAGATACTACGATACACCCCCTATACTTGTGGGTCATCAAGACTATTTTCTCGGCGCCGTTGCCGGGGAGTGAAGCGCTATTGGTAAGTGGAATTGGTAAGGAAAACCTTTACTCGTTTGTGCTGATTTTATTTCTGCTCGTCGCTATAAGTCATTATGGAGAGATCTTCTCTTCAATTTCTATTTGGGAAATCTACTACTACTGCAACGGTAGTGGATGAGGCGCCAGGTGAGGAAGTAATACCATATAAAATACCTACGAAAATTATTGAACATGTTATGGATAACCGCTATGAAGGGGATGGAACTGTCCACCCAGGTGATCATTTACTATTTTTGCATGAATTATGCGGGTTATTCAAGTGTGCAGGTATTGCTATGAATGAAGTTAGGAAGAAGCTATTCTCTATATCGCTGTCTGGTAAAGCGGCGCATTGGTATAAATTGTCGAAGAATGGTGATTCTCTTGATTGGGAGGACATTGTGCCTTTATTTTATTCCAAATTTTATCCTCCAAGTGAAATTCACAAAGATCGGAACCGCATATATAATTTCTGGCCTCATGATGGAGAGAGTATTGCCCAAGCTTGGGGGAGATTGAAGTCTTTAATGCTCAAATGCCCCATTCATGAGCTTCCCGGTAATATTATTATTGATAATTTCTATGCAAGACTTTCTTTTCAAGACAAGACCTTGCCGGATACTTCTTGTTCTGGATCATTTACACGCAACAAAGAAGAGTTTAAAAGGGACCTTCTTGATCGGATCCAAGAAAATACCGAAGGATGGGAGAACGACAAAGATAGAGAATCGTGTATAATTTATGATTATAAATGCATTGAAGCTTTTATGGATACTGATACATTTCGTAATATTAGTGCTACATATGGTCTTGATTCTCAAGTTGCCGCAAACCTTTATAAAGCTTTTGCCTCTCATTATGAATTGCCTAAGAAGAATTTTGATAAGTATCATGAACCGTATAAAGATAAAATTGATTCATCTATTAATAAGTGTGTTGTAATTGAAACCGCCGATCGCGTTATTCCCGAAGCTTATATTGAAAAAACTCCTTTTCCTGCTAAAATGAAAGAGTACTCTGTTATAAATAGTGCGGTTCATAAAAGTGAAAAGAAACCTAGGGAACCTGAGGAACAAATAAAAGTTGAACCTGCTATTGCCATAGTTAAAGATCTTGTGACTGAAAATGTTGAGGATGGTCATATTATTTTTTGTGAAGATGCTTCTAATATTGTTTCACATCCTAATAAACCCAAACAAGCTAGTGTTCCTATGCTATCTGTTAAAATTGGTGATCATTGCTATTATGGTTTATGTGATATTGGTGCAAGTGTTAGTGCTATACCTTATGAGCTTTACACGGAGATTATGCACGAAATTGATTCTTGTGAACTTGAAGAAATTGATGTGGTTATTCAGCTGGCTAATAGAGAAACTATTTCTCCAATTGGTATTGTTCGAGATGTGGAAGTTCTATGTGGTAAGATTAAATATCCTGCTGACTTTTTGGTACTTGGTTCTGCCCGCTAGTGATTATTGTCCTATCATTTTTGGTAGACCTTTTCTAAATACTTGTGGAGCTATTATAGATTGCAAGAAAGAGAAAATTTTGACTAAATTTGCTGGTGAATCTTATGAGTTTAACTTCTCTAAATTTACTAAAACTCCTTATAAAGCTGATTTGCCTAGTAATGATTTTAAAATGGAGCAAGTGTGCATCTATTGTTCTTGTTCCTAACAATCCTTTGCAGCAACATTTGGAGGATAGCGAGAGTGAAGTTTTTAGGAAGGAAAGAGAGGAGCTTGAGGAGATTTTTCTTCGCCAACCTATTCTCAAGCATGATTTACCGATGGAAGACTTGGGTACAACACCGCCACCAAAGGAAGATCCTGTTTTTGATTTAAAGCCTTTGCCTGATAATCTTAAATATGCTCATATTGATGATAAGAAAATATATCCCGTTATTATTAGTTCTAAGCTTACAGTAGTTTGAAGAAGAAAGATTATTGCAAATATTGAAGAAACACCGAGGTGCTATTGGCTATACTCTTGATGACTTGAAGGGGATTTCTCCCTCTATTTGCCAACACGCCATTAATATGGAAGATGATGCAAAGCCCGTTGTTGAACCTCGCCGTCGTCTAATTCCCAAGATGAAGGATGTGGTAAGAAATGAGGTATTACGACTTCTTGAAGCCGGTATTATATATCCTATTGCCGATAGTAGATGGGTTAGTCCCGTGCATTGCGTTCCTAAGAAAGGAGGAATGACTCGTTGTGCCTAATGATAATGATGAGCTCATACCTCAAAGAGTAGTTGTAGGGTATAGAATGTGCATTGATTATCGAAAAGTTAATAAAGTTACTAAGAAAGATCATTACCCTTTACCATTTATTGATCAAATGCTAGAAAGGTTATCTAAAAATACTCATTTTTGTTTTCTTGATGGTTATTCTGGGTTTTCACAAATTGCCGTTAAAGCTAAAGATCAAGAGAAAACCACCTTTACTTGTCCCTATGGAACTTATGCTTATAGGCGTATGCCTTTTGGTTTATGTAATGCTCCCGCTACTTTTCAAAGATGCATGTCTGCTATTTTTCATGGCTTTTGTGAGAGTATTGTGGAAGTATTCATGGATGATTTTTCTGTCTATGGGAATTCATTTGATAGTTGCTTGCGAAACCTTGATAAAGTTTTGCGGAGATGTGAAGAAACTAACCTTGTTCTTAATTGGGAGAAATGCCACTTTATGGTTAATGAAGGAATTGTATTGGGACATAAAATTTCCGAGAGAGGTATTGAAGTTGATAGAGCTAAAGTTGAAGCCATTGAGAAGATGCCCTATCCGAGGGATGTTAAAGGTATTCGTAGTGTTCTTGGTCATGTCGGGTTTTATAGGAGATTTATTAAAGATTTCTCCAAGATTTCAAAGCCTCTTACTAATCTTCTTCAAAAAGATGTACCTTTTGTTTTTGATGATGATTGTAAGGAAGCTTTTGAAACTCTAAAGAAAGCCTTAACAACTGCTCCTATAGTTGAACCTCCTGATTGGAATTTACCATTTGAAATTATGTGTGATGCTAGTGATTTTGCTGTAGGTGCTGTTCTTGGACAGCGAGTAGATAAAAAATTAAATGTTATTCATTATGCTAGCAAGACTCTTGATGCTGCTCAAAGAAATTATGCTACTACTGAAAAAGAATTGTTAGCTGTAGTCTTTGCTTGTGATAAATTTAGATCTTATATTGTTGATTCAAAAGTTACAATTCATACCGATCATGCCGCAATTAGATACCTTATGACAAAGAAAGATGCTAAGCCGAGGCTTATTAGATGGGTACTTCTTTTGCAAGAATTTGATTTACATATTGTAGATAGGAAAGGTGCCGATAATCCCGTTGCCGATAATTTGTCTAGATTGGAAAATATTGCTTATGATCCTGTTCCTATTAATGATAGTTTTCCAAATGAACAATTAGCTGTAATAAAGGTGAGTTCGCGAGACAGATCCTTGGTATGCCGATTATGCTAACTTTATTGTTTCCAAGTACTTGCCTCCAACCTTTTCAGCTCAGCAGAGGAGGAAATTCTTTTATGACTTGAGGCATTATTTCTGGGATGACCCACACTTATATAAAGAAGGAGTGGATGGTATTATGCGAAGGTGTGTTCCCGAATATGAACAACAAGAGATATTGAGTAAATGTCATGGCAAGTGCTTATGGAGGACATCACGCCGGAGATAGAACCGCGCAAAAGGTTCTACAATCAGGTTTTTATTGGCCAACTCTCTTCAAAGATGCAAGGAAGTTTATTTTATCTTGTGATGAATGCCAAAGGGTTGGTAATATCTCCGTACGCAATGAAATGCCTATGAATTATACTCTTGTTATTGAACCATTTGATTGTTGGGGATTTGACTTCATGGGACCTTTTCCCTCTTCAAAAGGTAACACTCATATACTTGTTGTTGTTGATTATGTTACTAAATGGGTGGAAGCCATACCTACAAAAAGTGCCGATGGTGAGACCTCTTTAAAAATGCTTTTAGATATTATTTTTCCTAGATTTGGAGTACCTAGATATATTATGACCGATGGAGGTTCTCATTTTATTCATGGAGGTTTTAGAAAAACTCTTGCTAAGTATGGTATTAATCATAGAATTGCTTCCGCTTATCACCCTCAAAGTAGTGGTCAAGTAGAACTATCAAATAGAGAAATTAAATCTATTTTGGGAAAGACCGTTAATAAATCTAGAAAGAATTGGGCTAGTAAATTGAAAGACGCACTATGGGCTTATAGAACTCGCTTATAAAAACCCCATGGGAATGTCACCTTATAAAATGGTTTATGGAAAAGCTTGTCATTTACCTTTAGAATTAGAACACAAAGCTTATCGGGCCGTTAGAGAATTAAATAAAGATCCTAAACTTGCCGGTGATAAGAGGTTGCTACAATTAAGTTCTCTAGATGAATGGAGAAGTGAAGCTTATGAAAATGCTAAACTCTTTAAAGAAAAAGTTAAAAAATGGCATGATAGAAGGATCATCAAAAGAGAGTTTAATATTGGGGATAAAGTCCTATTGTATCGGTCTCGTCTCGGATTCTTTGCAGGGAAATTACTCTCGAAATGGGAAGGACCATATGTTGTTGAGGAGGTGTATCGTTCAGGAGCAATTAAAATTAGCTCTCTCCAAGGCAATGCTACGCAAGTGGTGAATGGACAAAGACTCAAGCATTATATCTCGTGTGATTCTTATAATGTTGATGTTGATATTATTCGAGTGGAAACACCGGAAGCTTTCATCAAGGGACAAATTGACAATCCGCCGTAACTCAACTTCGAATAGGTAACAAGATCGGTAATGAAAAGTTCGCGATTTACTTTCCGAACATTATTTTTGTTGTTTTTGGAAAATATGAAAAATTACGAGTTCGAAACGGAGTGGAAAGGACGCACGAGGGCGTGGCACCACAGGCCGGCGCGGCCCGGCTCCGGGCCCGCGCCGCCCCGTGGTCCGGCCGCCTCGTCGCCCCTTTCCGACTCTGGTTCGATCTGGTACTTTCCGTTTGTTCTGAAAATTTTTATTATAAAATCCCCCGGACCCCTGGAGGTCCGTATATCGTTTTCTCGACGTGTTTTGTTTCGAGCTGTTTCTGCCAGGATTTATTTTAGGTCTAGAGCCATCATGTCTTCATCGGGAACTCCGAAGGACAACTCCTGCAAGGATGTTGGCAACTTGTACATGGAGGAGCTGAGGATGCATCCAAAGGAGTTGATGCTCGTCGAGGGAAAACTGCAGATCAAAGATGTTCAAGGTCCCAAAGGAGAAGGAAGCTTGGAAGACAGGATGGAGAAGCTAGAACAAGAGGTCTTCTATTACAAGAAGATGGCCGAGCGTGAAGTGGATATCTTTCACAAGATTGTGTCTGAACTCATTGCTGAACACGAGAAGGAAACTGCAAAGCTATGGGGCGACATCCTCTCACTTCACGACACCACCAACAAACTCCAAGCTCAACTCTATGACATTCATAATCAGAACTGTGAGTATGAAAACAGGTTTAAACATATAAGCCGTGCCGCTAGTTTCAGGATTCCCGAGACCAAGATGTCATTTGTTGATGGAGAGCCTCTATCTTGGAAGTCTGAAGACGGGAATTCATCACCACCATCACCAAAGGAGTAATTCATCATCGGTATTGGCATCCCCTTGGTTTGTTCCAAGCTTGGGGGAGTGCCGCGGTATCACATTATCATTACCTTTTACTTTTTACTATCAAGTAGTGTCATATCATGAGTAGGGAAGTTATCGTATGAGATGGGTTGCAGTGTGGAGTATCTCTCCTTTAGTTTGTCTATGTATCCCTTGGTGTGAGTTATCGTTATGGAATATTAATGAGAAGTCTTATCATTTACATATTGCACACCTTATTTTAGTTTGCAATTTCTACTATATGATTGATCTTGATTTTAGTATTGGTACCACTTTGGGAGCATTGAGTTAATCTATTTGGTTTTGGCAAACTTAGCAATGGTCAATAGCAACAACACTTTGAGTTTTAGATGAATAGAGGAAGTACATGTAGAAGATATTATTATCTTTCTTATCAGCTCTTGGCTTAGTATTCTAAAGTTAAAACTGTTTGTGTTTACAAGTAAGATGCATGATTGTTTCTATCACATGTATATTTGTTTGTTTCACCTCAACTCTTATGCTTGCTAATTAACCTTGCTAGCCAAAGACCTGTACCGAGAGGGAATACTTCTCGTGCATCCAAACCTGAACCCAAACCTATGCCATTTGTGTCCACCATACCTACCTACTGCATGGTATTGTTTGCCATTCCAAGTAAATACTTCATGTGCTACCTTTAAACAATTCAAAACTTATTACTCCTTATTTGTGTCAATGTTTTATAGCTCATGAGGAAGTATGTGGTGTTTTATCTTTCAGTCTTGTTAGGCAGCCTCCACTAAAGGACTAGTGGCTTCATCCACTTATCCTATAATTTTGCAATAAGAGCCGGCAACGGGGTTCCCAGCCCCAATTAATCAACTTTCATTAATAATTCTCTTCACATGTTTTGCCCCGATTCATCAGTAAGCAACTTAATTTTGCAATAGACACTCCTCCATGGTATGAGATTGTTGGAAGGCACCCGAGGATCTCGGTTAGCCATGGCTTGTGTAAGCAAAGGTTGGGGGGAGTGTCACCCTTAAATAAACTAAAATACATGTGTAAACAAAAGAGAAGAGGGATGATCTACCTTGCCGGTAGAGATAACGTCCTTCATGGGAGCCGCTCTTTGGAGGTTTGTTTGGCAAGGGGGTTAGAGTACCCGCTACCAGTCGTTGACAACAACAAACACCTCTCAAAACTTTACTTTTATTCTCTTTATATGATTTCAAAATTGAAAAAGCTCTAGCACATGATTTAATCTTTGCTTCCCTCTGCGAAGGGCCTCGTCTTTTACTTTATGTTGAGTCAAGTAAACCTATTTCCCTCCATCTCAAGCAAGCATTTGAGTTGTTGTGATCAAACTATTATATTGTGATTTGCTTCATCATGTCTTTACTCTTTCTTGTTTAGTACAAGTTTTACCTTGAATGAATATAGCTTTGAAAGTCATCAATGATTAATATGATTGAGTATGCAAGTTTACCATAAGCTTTAATGTGAGAGCGCTGCTCAATAGATAAGTATAATCTGTTAACTGTTCTCTGACCAAGAACAAAGTTTGCCATCACCAATTATGATTTCTTATGCACCTTTATTTGTGATTACCTTATACTTGTTTCAAGTTGAGTTGTATGAGGAAATTGTTTACTATAATGTCTTGTGTGAATGAATATGATGCTTCTTGTCCGTATTTTATTTATCGACTCTTCACTCCATAAACATGTGGACCTGTTTACGAGTTCCGCTTCGCTTGGGGACAAGCGAAGTCTAAGCTTGGGGGGAGTTGATACGTCCAAATTGCATCACTATTTTATATCATAATTTGCTGTTATTCATTGATATATTTCATATTGGGACACAATACTTATGTTATTTCATCTATTTTGCATGTTTCATGATTATTTGGAGATCAAGCACCGGAGCCAGGATTCTGGCCGGAAAAAGCACCGTCGAGATGCAATATTTCGGAAGATCAATTGTGGAAGGAAGTTTTACCAAAAATCCTATTTTTCCGGATGACGAAGGAAGCCGAAGGAGGGGCCAGGAGGACCCGGGGTGGGCCCACACCCTAGGGCGGCGCGGCCCATGCCCTGGCCGCGCCGCCATGTGGTCTGGGGGCCCACGACCCCTTTCGCCTCCTTTTCTTCGCGAAACCCTTCGTCCCGAAGACCTAAGCCACAGAGGAATCCTCACGAAGGGTTACAGCCGCCTCTGCGGGGCGGAGAACACCTGAGAGAAAAGAGCTCTCCGGCGGGCAGGAATCCGCCGGGGAAATTCCCTCCCGGAGGGGGAAATCGACGCCATCGTCACCGCCATCGAGCTGGACATCATCTCCATCACCATCATCATCATCTCCACCATCATCACCGCCATCTCCTCCGCAGCACCTCGTCACCGCCGTAGCAATTTGGGTTTGATCTTGATTGTTTGATAGGGGAAACTCTCCCGTATCTATTCATACTTGTTGTTGATGCTATTGAGTGAAACCATTGAACCAAGTTTATGTTCAGATTGTTATTCATCATCATATCACCTCTGATCATGTTCCATATGATGTCTCGTGAGTAGTTCGTTTAGTTCTTGAGGACATGGGTGAAGTCTAATTGTTAGTAGTGAACTATGGTTGAGTAATATTCAATGTTATGATATTTAAGTTGTGGTGTTATTCTTCTAGTGGTGTCGTGTGAACGTCGACTACACGACACTTCACCATTTATGGGCCTAGGGGAATGCATCTTGTACTCGTTTGCCAATTGCGGGGTTGCCGGAGTGACGTAAACCTAAACCCCCGTTGGTATATCGATGCGGGAGGGATCGCAGGATCTCGCAGTTTAAGGCCGTGGTTAGATTTATCTTAATTACTTTCTTGTAGTTGCGGATGCTTGCAAGGGGTATAATCACAAGTATGTATTAGTCCTAGGAAGGGCGGTACATTAGCACAGGTTCACCCACACAACACTTATCAAAACAATGAAGATTAATCAGCCGTATGTAGCGAAAGCACTAGACTAAAATCCCGTGTGTCCTCGAGAACGTTTGGTCATTATAAGTAAACAAACCGGCTTGTCCTTTGTGCTAAAAAGGATTGGGCCACTCGCTGCAATTATTTCTCACGCATTTTACTTACTCGTACTTATTTCATCCGTTACATCAAAACCCCTGAATACTTGTCCGTGAGCATTTACAGTGAAACCTTCATCGAAACTGCTTGTCAACACCTTCTGCTCCTCGTTGGGATCGACATTCTTACTTATCGAAGATACTACGATACACCCCCTATACTTGTGGGTCATCAATTATATGTCATAATTATGCGTTTTCCGGAACTAACCTATTGACGAGATGCCGAAGGGCCAGTTGTTGTTTTCTGCTGTTTTTGGTTTCAGAAATCCTAGTAAGGAAATATTCTCGGAATCAGACGAAATCAACGCCCTGCATCTTAGAATTCCACGAAGCTTCCAGAACACCCGAGAGCAACCAGAGGGGGGCCACAGGGCCACCAGACGCCAGGGCGGCGCGGCCCAAGGGGGGGCGCGCCCCCCTATTGTGTGGGCCCCTCGTGACCCTCCCGACTCTGCCCTTCCGCCTACTTAAGGTCTTCGTCGCGAAACCCCCAGTACCGAGAGCGACGATACGGAAAACCTTCCAGAGACGCCGCCACCAATCTCATCTCGGGGGATTCAGGAGATCGCCTCCGGCCCCCTGCCGGAGAGGGGAATCATATCCCGGAGGTCTCTTCATCGCCATGATCGCATCCGGATCGATGTGTGAGTAGTCCACCCCTGGACTATGGGTCCATAGCAGTAGCTAGATGGTTGTCTTCTCCTCATTGTGATATCATGTTAGATCTTGTGAGCTGCCTATCATGATCAAGATCATCTATTTGTAATCCTTCATGTTGTGTTTGTTGGGATCCGATGAATATTGAATACTATGTCAAGTTGATTATCAATCTATCATATATGTTATTTATGTTCTTGCATGCTCTCCGTTGCTAGTAGAGGCTCTAGACAAGTTGATACTTGTGACTCCAAGAGGGGGTATTTATGCTCGATAGTGGGTTCATGCCTCCATTAAATCTAGGACAGTGACAGAAAGTTCTACGGTTGTGGATGTGCTGTTGCCACTAGGGATAAAACATCGATGCTTTGTCTATGGATATTTGTGTTGATTACATTACGCACCATACTTAATGCAATTGTCTGTTGTTTACAACTTAATACTGGAAGGGTTCGGATGATAACCTGAAGGTGGACTTTTTAGGCATAGATGCATGCTGGATAGCGATCTATGTACTTTGTCGTAATGCCCTGATTAAATCTCATAGTACTCATCATGATATATGTATGTGCATTGTTATGCCTTCTTTATTTGTCAATTGCCCAACTGTAATTTGTTCACCCAACATCTGTTTATCTTATGGGAGCGACACCACTAGTGAACTGTGGATCCCGGTCCTATTCTTTACATCTGAAATACAATCTACTGCAATTGTTCTTTACTATTCTTCGCAAACAATCATCATCATCCACACTATACATCTAATCCTTTGTTTACAGCAAGCCGGTGAGATTGACAACCTCACTGTTACGTTGGGGCAAAGTACTGTGATTGTGTTGTGCAGGTTCCACATTGGCGCCGGAATCCCTGGTGTTGCGCCGCACTACACTCCGCCACCAACAACCTTCAACGTGCTTTTTGACTCCTACTGGTTCGATAAACCTTGGTTTCTTACTGAGGGAAACTTGCTGCTGTGCGCATCACACCTTCCTCTTGGGGTTCCCAACGGACGTGTCAACTACACGCATCAGGGTGTTCACTAGTGGTGTCTCTCCGATAAGAAATAGCATGTTGGGTGAACAAATTACAGTTGGGCAATTGACAAATAAAGAGGGCATAACAATGCACATACATATCACGATGACTACTATGAGATTTAATCAGGGCATTACGACAAAGTACATAGACCGCTATCCAAGCATGCATCTATGCCTAAAAATTCCACCTTCGAGGTTATCGTCCGAACCCCTTCCAGTATTAAGTTGCAAACAACGGACAATTGCATTAAGTATGGTGCGTAATGTAATCAACACAAATATCCTTAGACAAAGCATTGATGTTTTATCCCTAGTGGCAACAAGCACATCCACAACCTTAGAACTTTTTGTCACCGTCCCGCATTCAATGGAGGCATGAACCCACTATCGAGCATAAATACTCCCTCTTGGAGTTACAAGTATCAACTTGGCCAGAGCCTCTACTAGCAACGGAGAGCATGCAAGAACATAAACAACACATATGATAGATTGATAATCAACTTGACATAGTATTCCATATTCATCGGATCCCAACAAACACAATATGTAGCATTACAAATAGATGATCTTGATCATGATAGGCAGCTCACAAGATCTAACATGATAGCACAATGAGGAGAAGACAACCATCTAGCTACTCGCTATGGACCCATAGTCCAGGGGTGAACTACTCACACATCAATCCGGAGGCGATCATGGTGATGAAGAGTCCTCCGGGAGATGATTCCCCTCTCCGGCAGGGTGCCGAAGGTGATCTCCTGAATCCCCCGAGATGGGATTGGCGGCGGCGGCGTCTCTGGAAGGTTTTCCGTATCGTGGCTCTCGGTACAGGGGTTTTCGCGATGAAGGCTATAAGTAGGCGGAAGGGCAGCGTTGGAGGGCTGACGAGGGGCCCACACCATAGGGCGGCGCGGGCCCCCCTCTGGCCGCACCGGCCTATGGTCTGGCCACCTCGTGGCCCCACTTCGTATCCCCTTCGGTCTTCTGGAAGCTTCGTGGAAAAATAAGACCCTGGGCGTTGATTTCGTCCAATTCCGAGAATATTTCCTTTGTAGGATTTACGAAACCAAAAACAGCGAGAAACAAAGAATCGGCTCTTCGGCATCTCGTCAATAGGTTAGTGCCGGAAAATGCATAATAATGATATAAAGTGTGTATAAAACATGTGAGTATCATCATAAAAGTAGCATGGAACATAAGAAATTATAGATACGTTTGAGACGTATCAGTGATGCCAAAACCGGAGCCGTGGCTAACATTTTCGTTAGCTCTTTGAATGTCGCATCGGCAAGAAGATAACCATCTAGCTACTGCTATGGACCCATAGTCCAGGGAAGAACTACTCACGCATCACTTCAGAGGCGGGCATGGTGATGTAGATGCCTCCGGCGATGATTTCCCCCTCCGGCAGGGTGCCGGGAAGAACTTCAAAACCCTCCTGAGATGGGTTTTGCGATGACCGCCGCGACAGAACTTTTCGTGGATGGAGACTCGGGTGTTTAGGGTTTTTCTGAGATCGTGAATAAATAGGCGGAAGGGCGATGTTGGTGGCCGCCTAGGGGGGGCACACCACCCTAGGCACGGGTCCACCCTAGGCCGCTCCATGGGGTGGCCTAGCCGCCCTGTGGCACCTCTTCGTCCCCCCCCCCTTCGGTCTCTGTCTTCGTTACAGAGAAATATTGAATTTGGCTTTTGTTTCGTCCAATTCCGATAATATTTCCTGTACAACTTTTCTGAAACCAAAAACTGCAAAAAAAACATGGAACTGACACTGTGGCAACTTGTCAATAGGTTAGTGCCGGAAAATATATAAAAGTGTAAGGAAGTGTATGTAAATCATAGTGGAATTTGTGTAAAACAAGTATGGAGCATCAAAAATTATAGATACGTTTGCGATGTATCAGTAACCAAATCCAAAAACATTTGCGACATTGAATGTCGCGCGTCTTCCCCATGGAGGCCATGGAAGATGAACTCCGAGGAGGACCAGCAGATGGTGGTGGAGTAGCAGCAAGTGGCGCTCGTGATGCAGGCGCGATATAGTTGGAGGTAGTAGGCGCTAGTGTAGCTCCACGAGTGGGTGGATCTGATTTTCGCGAAGGCCATGATGATGTACGACCTGCAGAAACATTAGCTCTTCTCCATGGTGGTTGACGATCTTGCACTTCACGTTCATCTTTGCAAGCAAGATGAAATAAACGAGTAATATTGTTGTACTCTTTATAATCTAAAATATGTTGAATCTCTTTATTCAAACCACCAAAGAAACATGCAAGTATAGCTTCATTATCCTCTACAATACCACAGTGAATCATGCTCGTTTGCAATTCTTGATAATAGTCTTCTACAGATTTCTTCCCTTGTTCTAAACGAGATAAATTTTAAGCAAATCACGTTGATAATGTGGAGGAACCAAACGAGTACGCATAGAAAGTTTTAAACCAACCCATGTAGTAGGAATATTAAGCATGATGTACTCTACAATGTCCAGACCGCCAAATAGATGCAAAATATGTGAACTCACATGTAGAAGCACTAACACGCAAATGATCAGGATATTGTAAACATGCAAAACGTTGCTCTACTTCCAATTCCCAAGTAAGGTATGCATCATGATTATATCTACCCTCAAATGGCGGGATATTCAATTTAAATTTTGCAACATGATCATCATCATGTACCAGTTATGGAGGTGGACGAGCGTTGCGGCTGTATTGTCGTGGACGACCAGGTGGAGGTTGTTCGACCTCCTCACCGTCAAACACGTTCTCGTCTACCAACTTGTCCTCCCCTCCATAATCATCGCATCCTTCATCAGTGTCCGTTTCAGGCGCGGCTGGTGCAGCAGCAATGGTACCCGCAGGCAGATTCGCACGAGGAATGCGATGTGCGCGTCGTCGCGCGTTGTCACGAGGCTGCGGTAACCTAGTCAAGATCTCCTGGAACTTGGCGTCAAGCTTGGAGTTGAAGGCTTTCTCGAGTCCATCTATCTTCTCCTGCGTGTCGGTGATTGCGCATAATTAACACGTCCGTTGGGAACCCCAAGAGGAAGGTATGATGCGCATAGCAGCAAGTTTTCCCTCAGTAAGAAACCAAGGTTTATCGAACCAGTAGGAGTCAAGAAGCACGTCGAAGGTTGATGGCAGCGGGATGTAGTGCGGCGCAACACCAGGGATTCCGGCGCCAACGTGGAACCTGCACAACACAACCAAAGTACTTTGCCCCAACGAAACGAGTGAGGTTGTCAATCTCACCGGCTTGCTGTAACAAAGGATTAGATGTATAGTGTGGATGATGATTGTTTGCAGAAAATAGTAGAACAAGTATTGCAGTAGATTGTATTCGATGTAAAAGAATGGACCGGGGTCCACAGTTCACTAGAGGTGTCTCTCCCATAAGATAATTAGCATGTTGGGTGAACAAATTACAGTTGGGCACTTGACAAATAGAGAGGGCATGACCATGCACATACATGATATGATGAGTATTGTGAGATTTAATTGGGCATTACGACAAAGTACATAGACCGCTATCCAGCATGCATCTATGCCTAAAAACTCCACCTTCAGAGTTATCATCCGAACCCCTTCCGAGTATTAAGTTGCAAACAACAGACAATTGCATTAAGTATGGTGCGTAATGTAATCAATAACTACATCCTCGGACATAGCATCAATGTTTTTGTCCCTAGTGGCAACAAGACATCCACAACCTTAGAACTTTCTCGTCACCGTCCCAGCATTTAATGGAGGCATGAACCCACTATCGAGCATAACTACTCCCTCTTGGAGTTAAGAGTAAAAACTTGGCCGAGCCTCTACTAATAACGGAGAGCATGCAAGATCATAAACAACACATAGGTAATAGATTGATAATCAACATAACATAGTATTCTCTATCCATCGGATCCCAACAAACACAACATATAGCATTACGGATAGATGATCTTGATCATGTTAGGCAGCTCACAAGATCCGACAATGAAGCACATAAGGAGAAGACGACCATCTAGCTACTGCTATGGACCCATAGTCCAGGGGTGAACTACTCACTCATCACTCCGGAGGCGACCATGGCGGTGAAGAGTCCTCCGGGAGATGATCCCCCTCTCCGGCAGGGTGCCGGAGGCGATCTCCTGAATCCCCCGAGATGGGATTGGCGGCGGCGGCGTCTCTGGAAGGTTTTCCGTATCGTGGCTCTCGGTACTGGGGGTTTCGCGACGAAGACTATATGTAGGCGGAAGGGCAGGTAAAGGGGCGTCACGAGGGGCCCACACACCAGGCCGGCGCGGCCAAGGCTTGGGCCGCGCCGCCCTAGTGTCTGGCCACCTCGTGGCCCCACTTCGTAATTCCTCCGGTCTTCTGGAAGCTTCGTGGAAAAATAGGCCCCTGGGCGTTGATTTCGTCCAATTCCGAGAATATTTCCTTACTAGGATTTCGAAACCAAAAACAGCGAGAAAACAACAATCGGCTCTTCGGCATCTCGTTAATAGGTTAGTGCCGGAAAATGCATAAATATGACATAAAGTATGCATAAAACATGTAGATATCATCAATAATGTGGCATGGAACATAAGAAATTATTGATACGTCGAAGACGTATCAGCATCCCCAAGCTTAGTTCCTGCTCGTCCCGAGCAGTGTAAACGATAACAAAGATAATTTCCGGAGTGACATGCCATCATAACCTTGATCATACTATTGTAAGCATATGTAATGAATGCAGCGATCAAAACAATGGTAATGACATGAGTAAACAAATGAATCATAAAGCAAAGACTTTTCATGAATAGCACTTTCAAGACAAGCATAAATAAGTCTTGCATAAGAGTTAACTCATAAAGTAATAAATCAAAGTAAAGTTATTGAAGCAACACAAAGGAAGATTAAGTTTCAGCGGTTGCTTTCAACTTATAACATGTATATCTCATGGATATTGTCAATGTAAAGTAATATAAAAAGTGCAATATGCAAGTATGTAGGAATCAATGCACAGTTCACACAAGTGTTTGCTTCTTGAAGTGGAGAGAGATAGGTGAACTGACTCAACATAAAAGTAAAAGAAAGGCCCTTCGCAGAGGGAAGCATTGATTGCTATATTTGTGCTAGAGCTTTGATTTTGAAAACAAGAAACAATTTTGTCAACGGTAGTAATAAAGCATATGTGTTATGTAAATTATATCTTACAAGTTGCAAGCCTCATGCATAGTATACTAATAGTGCCCGCACCTTGTCCTAATTAGCTTGGATTACCGGGATTGTCATCGCAATACACATGTTTTAACCAAGTGTCACAAAGGGGTACCTCTATGCCGCCTGTACAAAGGTCTAAGGAGAAAGCTCGTGTTGGATTTCTCGCTTTTGATTATTCTCAACTTAGACATCCATACCGGAACAACATAGACAACAGATAATGGACTCCTCTTTAATGCATAAGCATGTAGCAACAATTAATGTTCTCATATGAGATTGAGGATATATGTCCAAAACTGAAACTTCCACCATGGATCATGGCTTTTACTTAGCGGCCCAATGTTCTTCTCTAACATTATGCATGCTCTAACCACTAGTTGAATGCCCGTGCGTTGCTACGGAATAATAACCTTAAGTATGGAAATATTAATCAGATAATTATCATAATTCACATTGCTTATGATTTTTAATTTGTGATGGATGCGTCAAATTGTGTATTAAATTGATGGATGATTGTTCGAGCTCCACATATATACCTCTTTCCCCCTTATCAGATAGGTGTCATGCTTCCCATGCCATATTTGGGAAACTTATTCCATGCAAATTTTTAATGATATTTCAATATTTTTCTAGTATAAGAAAATGCTGCAATCTTAATGATAAGGTTCCTAAAACAAATAGGGGAGTCATTACTACCATTTCATGTTAAAAAAGCTAAAGAGATAAATATATGAACCTGTATAGTGCATGAGTGAACAACCTACCCCTTTATGACAACGTTAGCAGCAGGACACGAGAAAATGATACCCCCACTATTATCCATAATAAGTGTTGTATTTTAGTTCAAATTTAAACTAAAACAACTAAAACCATGACAGTTATGATGGAACGTAGAGAGTAGCAAATACTTGGGTTGTGATTAAATTTTACATGGAAAACTTTATACCAAGAAAATAGTTGTAGTAAGAAAATATCTAGCCTAATAGAAAAAGAGTAAATGTCTAATTTATTTTGGCATTCGAGAAAACAACACTCAAGGATCTAGTTACCTTGATCAACACAAAGATACAAATATATAATTCTTGCAGTAAAAGTGGTGGAACGAAACATCATTCATAGACATGGTTGGATCACCAAGAAATGCCCTCTTATTTAATTCAATCCATCTGTCAATTAGATCATTCTTTCATGTAAGAAGACTCTTAGGATTTCGAGAGAAGTATATCATCATCACAATGCATTCCTAAAGACCATAAGACTATAAGAGTGCTCTGATGATTATTTATCTATATGGCTATCAGGACGAAGAAACATGCTGCCACAAATGAAAGTGTTGGCAAGGAGTTTATACTGACAGAAACTGCATGTATCAAAACATTCAGGCAAGAAACATGTTGCCTCTGTGAAAACATACTGGGGAAAACTGGTAACTCAAGTTAGACAAGAACAAACTATGAGTCCACACTGCCTAGAAAGGTGTCTCTGATTCCCACCATACATGAAGCCATGAATTACATGAGGAGTCTACAATGTGATACCACAAACCCAGGACAAGGATAACAGGCATGCTTCATAGTTCACATCTCAAAAGCTTGCACAACTCCGCAAGCATTAAGCTTGGTTGAGGAACTCCGCAGGCATCAGTTCCTTTCTCAAAGCTCCAGGGTATGCCTCTTTCAGTACCTTTACTCCAGGGTACTTAGCAGTTGTTACTTGACATCTTTTTTTTTTTGAGTTTTCACCGGGGAGGCACAAAGGCTCCCACCTGAATGTATTTCTTTATTTCATCTGGCGATCGGGTGAAGTCCCGTTTGTTTTGGCAGCAGGGTACATGGGTTGAGAGGGAGACAACACCCAACGCAAAGAGGGTGAGCTCAGCTGGAAGAACAAAGGAAAGAGAAATCACGGTCGCTCGGGAAGGACGTAGTTGAGCCGGAGATCGATGTCGACCCAGCATGCGCACACACAATAGGACGGCAGCGTCGCCGCAACACTTACGGATCAGCGAGAACGAGGGAGTGCGGCCATTGAAAATGGTGCGAAGCTCAGGTTAGCCATTGATATATAAGCACTCTTGAGGGCCCTCATACCCCGGAAGAAAACCTTGATGAAATCAACCTCCCCAAGCTCTCCTCGATATTCTCTAATAGAGAATACCTTGATGCATGACTTGAAACATTTGGTGGGCCTGGTCGACTCGCACAACTTGAGATTTAGCCTAGAACTTCTGGCTTGATAATCACATTTTCCAGAATGCAAATAAAAAAATCATTTAACAGTTGAGAGAGGTTGAATCATGTTAAATGCTAGTAAACACATTGAAAATTAATAGCAAATGCAGTGTGTGAATGCTGAACCAATTTCTAGGCGGTGGTATGGCATGCAAATACTTGCATGCATAAATCTAGCCTAAACTAAGTAGCCTAGTAACAGAAACAAACGTGAGGTGGGCTCAGGATTATCACTCATGTATAACAAATTAAGAAGAGGAACTGCATATTCGATCTGCGGTGTAGCTCCAACCTATGTACGCAACTAACCTAATATATTCTTTGAGAAAAAAAATCACATGTCAGTAATAGCATCCACTTTGTAATTAGTTAATCAGACAAACAGACTGATACGATGCAGTACCCTATAATGTTACACATGGAATGTTACAAACCCCTGATCCCTTCTGTGTAAAACACGTTATATGTGTACTGGCATAGCATCACATATTGTACTAAGCAAAAAAGATGACTGAATAGTGAATACATTTGTTGCTACATGGGGGAAGGAAGAAGATAGTTCATCAGAATCTTTGGTAGCTTTCTTGACCCTGCTGATGAAGTGATATCTTGTTCTAATCCCTCCCCTCGCTAACTGCAGCAAAATGAAGAAGAGCGGTACGACCAGAAAACAGTCCACACAACTGTATCACTGAAATTGTAAATTACATCGACTGGGCATCTCTTTGCTTCAACTTGAAGGGATTCAGATACTAATAAATCTACTAAGATTCAATTCTTGCACACCATGTCCAATAAAAAAAACTGGTAAGCGCTACCGGCTGGGACCAACAACCAAGGATCTTAGGTCACCCGCTAAGTAGGGCATCCAAGTGGTTCCCCGGTTGCGTCACATCATTTAGAACTAAAATTATAACATTATATGCTAATAATATCAATATAATATCAAAAACCAATCTACTCTCCTCGAGTCTCCTTCCTCCTCCATCCCACGCATCACAACTTTGATCATATTGGATCTACATGATTTATTAGTTCTAAATGATGGGGATTGGTTTTTGACATGCCTCTATTTTAGTGTCCCCCGCAAAAATAAATTGATGTTCAGATTTAGTTTTCCAATCAGTATGCATAATGTAATCCTAAAAAATTAAGAATACCCTATGACTACCAGGAATGTGCAGCCGAGAAAATACTCATCACAACATTGATTGTGATATATACTCATCGCGCGACATTGGTTGTGAAATGTGCATCTGAGAAAATACAAGTTTGCCACCTTCTCAACTATAAACTGAAATGGAAATGAACATGTACTGAAACAGTTTGACAAAAATATCAGAGCATTTCATTATCTTTCTAGTTTTTACAATAAATATTTGTATTTACAGGTTTATATAAGTACTGACCAGTTGTATCATAATAACTCCATGAAGCCTCTGCAAGCAAGGAAAGATCTTTGGCAACATATTCAGTGCCCAGTCTTAGAGCAAATCTGTTAATTTTGGCAAAGTCATATCCTGAAAATCACCCCCATTAGACAGTAAGGGTATTCATGTAGCTAGGTAGTGTACAGCTTACATAAAGCACACGTAAGAAGAGAAAATTCATATATTAAAGATGCAAAAGTAGACTATGACTTTAGCGTACCTCACAAACACCAGTTTCATTTTGGAATTCGCAAGGAGTACCATGCAAGATATCTTGGAGAAAATAGACGCACCTAATATCCTGTAAGAACAAATTTGTAAAAATATAAAAAATCCACCGATACACTATAAGAATCCGCAATAGAAAGCAGCAAGCCATTAGGGCTAAATTATACCCTCCCTCTTGTGTATAGATACATTCAAATTTGGACAAAGGTACGGCAAGTTTTGTGGGATGAATAAAATACTCCTGCCTGATAAAATTTGTAAGTAAAGCTATTTGGTTCGCTCATAGAAAGAAACTGCGACAACAAACTGAGCCAATTTAAATGCCCTGCTATGGTGAAACGTATGCAAAAGATAATCATGACAACAAACTGCGACAATTTAAATGCCCTGCTATGGTCTAGAGTCTGGTGTGTTAGCCTCCTGCTCGCCGCCGATAAATATGTTGCACCCAAATAGATTGCAGTACTGCACAGTATAGAACTCACTTTGCAATGCGCCAATGCATTTACTCATTCTTCAACCTTTGCTTTCAAGCCACTCATGATTAATTATTCCCCACCCTGTTTGACACTATTGAAGTAAAATAAGGACCATACTTACGAAAATCTTGGATGCTCAGGTATATAGATGTTTCTCTGGATCATCACCAATCGGGAAAAACAAGCATTACCTACACTGAAATCAACTGAATATTTCATCTATCTGCAGCAAGCAACAAACATATAGTTACGATCATCCCCCTCGCCGGACGAAGAATGAGCGAGGGCTTCAGATGGAGAGGGATGTGTAGGTCCTTGGTCACGGGAGGGGACCCAATCACCATGTATCCATCCTCCTCGTTGCCATCATTAGGCGCGACAGCGTCAGGAGAGTGAGCGATTGGGGCTATGGAAGCGGAGGAGGAGCGTCCGTCAGCTGCTGCAGGGAAAGTGCATGGGGGCGGCATAGAGGGATGTAGAGGAGAAGAATTGATCGATTTGGGAGGAGGCGTGGGTCGTCGACTGGGTCGTGAGATTCGTGAGTGTCATAGATGGAAAGAAAATATTTCCTATTTAATTTGCATTGATTATAATTAAGCGGAGATAAGGGAAAAACAGGGCTAATTTATAGTGGGAAGTATAGATCGGACGGGTGAATTGTAAGCGGGAGGAATGACTTAGATTGCACGGTATTTTAATGCGTGAGGATTTTTGCCAAGTATTTTAACGCCTGCCGAATTGATTGATACCGTGCTTGATTGTTTCCTAATTAGATTGGGCGAAGCGAAGACCGTGCGATTAGATTGGACGGACATGATGCTTTCAATGACGACCATCAAATTGCGTTGAGTGTCAAACGACCAACTCCCATTTAATAGTAAAGATTAAATGAGTGGTAAATCTCCCTTACTTCAGACAAGACGAACATGCATAGTGATACGTCTCTGACGTATCGATAATTTCTTATGTTCCATGCCACATTATTGATGATATCTACATGTTTTATGCATACTTTATGTCATATTTATGCATTTTCCGGCACTAACCTATTAACGAGATGCCGAAGAGCCGATTCTTTGTTTTCTCGCTGTTTTTGGTTTCAGAAATCCTAGTAAGGAAATATTCTCGGAATTGGACAAAATCAACGCCCAGGGGCCTATTTTTCCACAAAGCTTCCAGAAGACCGGAGGACTTACGAAGTGGGGCCACGAGGTGGCCAGACACTAGGGCGGCGCGGCCCAAGCCTTGGCCGCACCGGCCTGGTGTGTGGGCCCTCGTGACGCCCCTTTACCTGCCCTTCCGCCTACATATAGTCTTCGTCGCGAAACCCCCAGTACCGAGAGCCACGATACGGAAAACCTTCCAGAGACGCCGCCGCTGCCAATCCCATCTCGGGGGATTCAGGAGATCGCCTCCGGCACCCTGCCGGAGAGGGGAATCATCTCCCGGAGGACTCTTCACCGCCATGGTCGCCTCCGGAGTGATGAGTGAGTAGTTCACCCCTGGACTATGGGTCCATAGCAGTAGCTAGATGGTCGTCTTCTCCTTATGTGCTTCATTGTCGGATCTTGTGAGATGCCTAACATGATCAAGATCATCTATCTGTAATGCTATATGTTGTATTTGTTGGGATCCGATGGATAGAGAATACTATGTTATGTTGATTATCAATCTATTACCTATGTGTTGTTTATGATCTTGCATGCTCTCCGTTATTAGTAGAGGCTCGGCCAAGTTTTTACTCTTAACTCCAAGAGAGAGTATTTATGCTCGATAGTGGGTTCATGCCTCCATTAAATCGGGACGAGTGACGGAAAGTTCTAAGGTTGTGGATGTGCTGTTGCCACTAGGGATAAAACATTGATGCTATGTCCGAGGATGTAGTTATTGATTACATTACGCACCATACTTAATGCAATTGTCTGTTGTTTGCAACTTAATACTGGAAGGGGTTCGGATGATAACCTGAAGGTGGAATTTTTAGGCATAGATGCATGCTAGATAGCGGTCTATGTACTTTGTCGTAATGCCCAATTAAATCTCACAATACTCATCATATCATGTATGTGCATGGTCATGCCCTCTCTATTTGTCAATTTCCCAACTGTAATTTGTTCACCCAACATGCTAATTATCTTATGGAAGAGACACCTCTAGTGAACTGTGGACCCCGGTCCATTCTTTTACATCAAATACAATCTACTGCAATACTTGTTCTACTGTTTTCTGCAAACAATCATCATCCACACTATACATCTAATCCTTTGTTACAGCAAGCCGGTGAGATTGACAAACTCACTGTTTCGTTGGGGCAAAGTACTTTGGTTGTGTTGTGCAGGTTAGACGTTGGCGCCGGAATCCCTGGTGTTGCGCCGCACTACATCCCGCTGCCATCAACCTTCGACGTGCTTCTTGACTCCTACTGGTTCGATAAACCTTGGTTTCTTACTGAGGGAAAACTTGCTGCTGTGCGCATCATACATTCCTCTTGGGGTTCCCAACAGACGTGTTAATTACGCGCAATCAAGCTCTTTTCCTGGCGCCGTTGCCGGGGAGATCAGGACACGCTGCAAGGGGAGTCTCCACAATCCAATCTCTTTACTTTGTTTTTGTCTTGCTTTATTTTATTTACTTTTTGTTTGCTGCATTATATCAAAACACAAAAAAAAATAGTTGCTAGCTTTACTTTATTTACTGTCTTGCACTCTATATCAAAAACACAAAAAAAAAATAGTTACTTGCATTTGCTTTACTTATTTCAACATGTTTCCTTTTAATTTTACTGTAAAAGATATACCTGTGGGACAAGGGTCTATAATTGGAAGAGATAATATAGAAGAATTTTTCACCCATGTTAGTATGCATGAAGATCTTAAAGATATACCCCTTGCAAAAGCTGTCCCTACTTATGAAGATGCCTCTATTTGTTTGGTACGCATGATGGAAGCTAGATTTATTAGTCTCAACCCCATGATACAACACATGTTTCTTACACTTTCGATATGGAGCGGGGAGAGAAGAGAGATTTTGTTCTAAAAGTCTTAGTGCGAGAATTTGCGGATATAGCTAAAGAAGCTAGAAAAGTTTTTAGTAAGCATGAGAGGCTTGGTACGATCATCGATTTTAAAAGAACACTTGAAAAAATGGATATGGATAGAATTAAGTACACTAATAGTGTTAATGATGGTGGGGAGATTAAAGCACCAATACCATGGAAGCTCCTAGCGATGCATGAAGCTCTAGATGATAATTATGCTTGGCTTGTTCCTGAAAATTTGTTTGATGAGAGTAGCAAGCCCAAGACTAATGAAAAGGGAGCCGCTGAAACCTATGTATCCAAAATACTATGTATGGTTGAGAAAACTCCAAACCCCGCTGTTGATACTTCGTCTCTTGATAATACTTGATATACACTTTCTGCGCCTAGCTGAAAGGCGTTAAAGAAAAGCGCTTATGGGAGACAACCCATGTTTTTACTTCTGCACTTTATTTTATATTTGAGTCTTGCAGTTGTTTACTACTGTAGCAACCTCTCCTTATCTTAGTTTTGTGCATTGTTGTGCCAAGTAAAGTCGTTGATAGTAAGGTTCATACTAGATTTGGATTACTGCGCAGAAACAGATTTCTTTGCTGTCACGAATCTGGGCCTAATTCTCTGTAGGTAACTCAGAAAACTATGCCAATTTACGTGAGTGATCCTCAGATACGTACGCAACTTTCATTCAATTTGAGCATTTTCATTTGAGCAAGTCTGGTGCCTCAATAAAATTCGTCTTTACAAACTGTTCTGTTTTGACAGATTCTGCCTTTTATTTCGCATTGTCTGTTTTGATATGCTTGATGGATTTTTCTATTCCATTGACTTTCAGTAGCTTTGTGCAATGTCCAGAAGTTTTAAGAGTGATTATGTCACCTCTGAACATGTAAATTTGAATTGTGCACTAACCCTCTAATGAGTTGTTTTGAGTTTGGTGTGGAGGAAGTTTTCAAGGATCAAGAGAGGGAGATGATACACTATGATCAAGGAGAGTGAAAGCTCTAAGCTTGGGGATGCCCCGGTGGTTCACCCCTGCATATTTTAAGAAGACTCAAGCGTCTAATCTTGGGGATGCCCAAGGCATCCCCTTCTTCATCGACAACATTATCAGGTTCCTCCCCTGAAACTATATTTTTATTCCATCACATCTTATGTGCTTTGCTTGGAGCGTCGGTTTGTTTTTGTTTTAGTTTTTGTTTGAATAAAATTGATCCTAGCATTCATTGTGTGGGAGAGAGACACGCTCCGCTGTTGCATATGGACAAATATGTCCTTAGGCTTTACTCATAGTATTCATGGCGAAGGTTGAATCTTCTTCGTTAAATTGTTATATGATTGGAATCGGGAAATGCTACATGTAGTAATTCTAAAATGTCTTGAATAATTTGATACTTGGCAATTGTTGTGCTCATGTTTAAGCTCTTGCATCATATACTTTGCACCCATTAATGAAGAAATACATAGAGCTTGCTAAAATGTGGTTTGCATAATTGGTCTCTCTAAAGTCTAGATAATTTCTAGTATTGAGTTTGAACAACAAGGAAGATGGTGTAGAGTCTTATAATGTTTACAATATGTCTTTTATGTAAGTTTTGCTGCACCGGTTCATCCTTGTGTTTGTTTCAAATAACCTTGCTAGCCTAAACCTTGTATCGAGAGGGAATACTTCTCATGCATCCAAAATCCTTGAGCCAACCACTATGCCATTTGTGTCCACCATACCTACCTACTACATGGTATTTCTCCGCCATTCCAAAGTAAATTGCTTGAGTGCTACCTTTAAAATTTCTATCCTTTACCTTTGCAATATATAGCTCATGGGACAAATAGCTTAAAAACTATTGTGGTATTGAATATGTACTTATGCACTTTATCTCTTATTAAGTTGCTTGTTGAGCGGTAACCATGTTTCTGGGGACGCCATCAACTCTACTCTTTGTTGAATATCATGTGAGTTGCTATGCATGTCCGTCTTGTCTGAAGTAAGGGAGATTTACCACTCATTTAATGGTTAGAGCATGCATAATGTTAGAGAAGAACATTGGGCCGCTAACTAAAGCCATGATCCATGGTGGAAGTTTCAGTTTTGGACATATATCCTCAATCTCATATGAGAACATTAATTGTTGCTACATGCTTATGCATTAAAGAGGAGTCCATTATCTGTTGTCTATGTTGTCCCGGTATGGATGTCTAAGTTGAGAATAATCAAAAGCGAGAAATCCAATGCGAACTTTCTCCTTAGACCTTTGTACGAGCGGCATAGAGGTACCCCTTTGTGACACTTGGTTAAAACATGTGTATTGCGATGACAATCCCGGTAATCCAAGCTAATTAGGACAAGGTGCGGGCACTATTAGTATACTATGCATGAGGCTTGCAACTTGTAAGATATAATTTACATAACACATATGCTTTATTACTACCGTTGACAAAATTGTTTCTTGTTTTCAAATTGAAAAGCTCTAGCACAAATATAGCAATCAATGCTTCCCTCTGCGAAGGGCTTTTCTTTTACTTTTATGTTGAGTCAGTTCACCTATCTCTCTCCACTTCAAGAAGCAAACACTTGTGTGAACTGTGCATTGATTCCTACATACTTGCATATTGCACTTGTTATATTACTTTACATTGACAATATCCATGAGATATACATGTTATAAGTTGAAAGCAACCGCTGAAACTTAATCTTCCTTAGTGTTGCTTCAATACCTTTACTTTGATTTATTGCTTTATGAGTTAACTCTTATGCAAGACTTATTTATGCTTGTCTTGAAAGTGCTATTCATGAAAAGTCTTTGCTTTATGATTCATTTGTTTACTCATGTCATTACCATTGTTTTGATCACTGCATTCATTACATATGCTTATCAATAGTATGATAAAGGTTATGATGGCATGTCACTCCAGAAATTATCTTTGTTATCGTTTACCTGCTCGGGACGAGCAGGAACTAAGCTTGGGGATGCTGATACGTCTCCGACGTATCGATAATTTCTTATGTTCCATGCCACATTATTGATGATATCTACATGTTTTATGCATACTTTATGTCATATTTATGCATTTTCCGGCACTAACCTATTAACGAGATGCCGAAGAGCCAGTTGTTGTTTTCTGCTGTTTTTGGTTTCAGAAATCCTAGTAAGGAAATATTCTCGGAATTGGACGAAATCAACGCCCAGGGGCCTATTTTTCCACGAAGCTTCCAGAAGACCGGAGGACTTACGAAGTGGGGCCACGAGGTGGCCAGACACTAGGGCGGTACGGCCCATGCCTTGGCCGCGCCGGCCTGGTGTGTGGTCCCCTCGTGACGCCCCTTTACCTGCCCTTCCGCCTACATATAGTCTTCGTCGCGAAACCCCCAGTACCGAGAGCCACGATACGGAAAACCTTCCAGAGACGCCGCCACCAATCCCATCTCGGGGGATTCAGGAGATCGCCTCCGGCACCCTGCCGGAGAGGGGAATCATCTCCCGGAGGACTCTTCACCGCCATGGTCGCCTCCGGAGTGATGAGTGAGTAGTTCACCCCTGGACTATGGGTCCATAGCAGTAGCTAGATGGTCGTCTTCTCCTTATGTGCTTCATTGTCGGATCTTGTGAGCTGCCTAACATGATCAAGATCATCTATCTGTAATGCTATATGTTGTGTTTGTTGGGATCCGATGGATAGAGAATACTATGTTATGTTGATTATCAATCTATTACCTATGTGTTGTTTATGATCTTGCATGCTCTCCATTATTAGTAGAGGCTCGGCCAAGTTTTTACTCTTAACTCCAAGAGGGAGTATTTATGCTCGATAGTGGGTTCATGCCTCCATTAAATGCGGGACCAGTGACAGAAAGTTCTAAGGTTGTGGATGTGTTGTTGCCACTAGGGATAAAACATTGATGCTATGTCCGAGGATGTAGTTATTGATTACATTACGCACCATACTTAATGCAATTGTCTGTTGTTTGCAACTTAATACCGGAAGGGGTTCGGATGATAACCTCGAAGGTGGACTTTTTAGGCATAGATGCATGCTGGATAGCGGTCTATGTACTTTGTCGTAATGCCCAATTAAATCTCACAATACTCATCATATCATGTATGTGCATGGTCATGCCCTCTCTATTTTTCAATTTCCCAACTGTAATTTGTTCACCCAACATGCTAATTATCTTATGGAAGAGACACCTCTAGTGAACTGTGGACCCCGGTCCATTCTTTTACATCAAATACAATCTATTGCAATACTTGTTCTACTGTTTTCTGCAAACAATCATCATCCACACTATACATCTAATCCTTTGTTACAGCAAGGCGGTGATATTGACAACCTCACTTATTCATTGGGGCAAAGTACTTTGGTTGTGTTGTGCAGGTTCCACGTGGGCGCCGGAATCCCTGGTGTTGCGCCGCACTACATCCCGCTGCCATCAACCTTCGACGTGCTTCTTGACTCCTACTGGTTCGATAAACCTTGGTTTCTTACTGAGGGAAAACTTGCTGTTGTGCGCATCATACCTTCCTCTTGGGGTTCCCAACGGACGTGTTAATTACGCGCAATCACATAGCAACTCACATGATATTCAACAAAGAGTAGTTGATGGCGTCCCCAGGGACATGGTTATCGCACAACAAGCAACTTAATAAGAGATAAAGTGCATAAGTACATATTCAATACCACAATAGTTTTTAAGCTATTTGTCCCATGAGCTATATATTGCAAAGGTAAAGGATAGAAATTTTAAAGGTAGCACTCAAGCAATTTACTTTGGAATGGCGGAGAAATACCATGTAGTAGGTAGGTATGGTGGACACAAATGGCATAGTGGTTGGCTCAAGGATTTTGGATGCATGAGAAGTATTCCCTCTCGATACAAGGTTTAGGCTAGCAAGGTTATTTGAAACAAACACAAGGATGAACCGGTGCAGCAAAACTTACATAAAAGACATATTGTAACCATTATAAGACTCTACACCGTCTTCCTTGTTGTTCAAACTCAATACTAGAAATTATCTAGACTTTAGAGAGACCAATTATGCAAACCAAATTTTAGCAAGCTCTATGTATTCCTTCATTAATAGGTGCAAAGTATATGATGCAAGAGCTTAAACATGAGCACAACAATTGCCAAGTATCAAATTATTCAAGACATTTTAGAATTACTACATGTAGCATTTCCCGATTCCAATCATATAACAATTTAACGAAGAAGATTCAACCTTCGCCATGAATACTATGAGTAAAGCCTAAGGACATATTTGTCCATATGCAACAGCGGAGCGTGTCTCTCTCCCACACGATGAATGCTAGGATCCATTTTATTCAAACAAAAACAAACCGACGCTCCTAGCAAAGCACATAAGATGTGATGGAATAAAAATATAGTTTCAGGGGAGGAACCTGATAATGTTGTCGATGAAGAAGGGGATGCCTTGGGCATCACCAAGCTTAGACGCTTGAGTATTCTTAAAATATGCAGGGGTGAACCACCGGGGCATCCCCAAGCTTAGAGCTTTCACTCTCCTTGATCATAGTGTATCATCTCCCTCTCTTGATCCTTGAAAACTTCCTCCACACCAAACTCAAAATAACTCATTAGAGGGTTAGTGCACAGTTAAAATTTACATGTTCAGAGGTGACATAATAATTCTTAACACTTCTGGACATTGCGCAAAGCTACTGAAAGTCAATGGAATAGAAAAATCCATCAAGCATAGTAAAACAGGCAATGCGAAATAAAAGGCAGAATCTGTCAAAACAGAACAGTTCGTAAAGACGAATTTTATTGAGACACCAGACTTGCTCAGATGAAAATGCTCAAATTGAATGAAAGTTGCATAAATATCTGAGGATCACTCACGTAAATTGGCATAATTTTCTGAGTTACCTACAGATAATTAGGCCCAGATTCGTGACAGCAAAGAAATCTGTTTCTGCGCAGTAATCCAAATCTAGTATGAACCTTACTATCAACGACTTTACTTGGCACAACAATGCACAAAACTAAGATAAGGAGAGGTTGCTACAGTAGTAAACAACTTCCAAGACTCAAATATAAAATAAAGTGCAGAAGTAAAATAATGGGTTGTCTCCCATAAGCGGTTTTCTTTAACGCCTTTCAGCTAGGCGCAGAAAGTGTATATCAAGTGTTATCAAGAGACGAAGTATCAACATCATAATTTGTTCTAATAGTAGAATCAAAAGGTAACTTCATTCTATTTCTAGGGAAGTGTTCCATACCTTTCTTGAGAGGAAATTGATATTTAATATTACCTTCCTTCATATCAATGATAGCTCCAACAGTTCGAAGAAAAGGTCTTCCCAATATAATGGGACAAGATGCATTGCATTCAATATCCAAGACAACAAAATCAACGGGGACAAGGTTATTGTTAACGGTAATGCGAACATTATCAACTCTCCCCAAAGGTTTCTTTGTAGAATGATCAGCAAGATTAACATCCAAATAACAATTTTTCAATGGTGGCAAGTCAAGCATATTATAAATCTTCTTAGGCATAACGGAAATACTTGCACCAAGATCACATAAAGCATTACAATCAAAGTCATTGACCTTCATCTTAATGATGGGCTCCCAACCATCCTCTAGCTTCCTAGGAATAGAAGCTTCACGTTCTAGTTTCTATTCTCTAGCTTTTATGAGAGAATTTGTAATATGTTTTGTGAAAGCCAAGTTTATAGCACTAGCATTAGGAATCTTAGCAAGTTTTTGTAAGGACTTTATAACTTCAGAGATGTGACAATCATCAAAATCCAAACCATTATAATCTAAAGCAATGGGATCATCATCCCCAATGTTGGAAAAAATTTCAGCAGTTTTATCACAGGCAGTTTCAGCAGTTTCCGGCAGTTTTGCAGGCTTTGCATTAGAAGTGGAAACATTGCCAACACCAATCCTTTTACCATTATTAGTAGGAGGTGCAGCAACATGTGGAGCATTAACATTACTAGTGGTGGTAATAGTCCAAACTTTAGCTACATTATTCTCTTTAGCTAGTTTTTCATTTTCTTCTCTTTCCCACCTAGCATGCAATTCAGCCATCAATTTAATATTCTCATTAATTCTAACTTGGATGGCATTTGCTGTAGTAACAATTTTATTATCAATATCCTCAGGTTTAGCAGCCATTTTATTAATTAAATAAGATTGTGACGCAGACATGTATGAGATTCGGTTTTCAGCATTTGCAAGTTCAGTTTGCAACCCAGAAATCTCCATATTCAGATTTTCAAGTTGATTTCCTATATTCTTCAACAAGGTAGATAGTTCATTCATAGTTTTAGTAAACAATTTATTTTGCTCATATTGTGATTGCATAAAGCTCTTGGTGGATCTTTCAATTTCTAACATCTTTTCCTCATTAGGTGAAACATATCTACCATAAGAGTTACCATTAGCAGGATATGGCCTAGAATTATTGTAATTGTTATTTTTAACGAAATTCATATCAACATGTTCTTTTTGAGCAACCAATGAAACTAACGGAACATTATTAGGATCAACGTTAGTCCTATCATTCACAAGCATAGACATAATAGCATCAATCTTATCACTCAAGGAAGAGGTTTCTTCGACAGAATTTACCTTCTTACCTTGTGGAGCTCTTTCCGTGTGCCATTCGGAGTAATTAATCATCATATTATCAAGAAGTTTTGTTGCTTCACCAAGAGTGATGGACATAAAGGTACCTCCAGCAGCTGAATCCAATAGGTTCCGCGAAGAAAAGTTCAGTCCTGCATAAAAGGTTTGGATGATCATCCAAGTAGTCGATCCATGGGTTGGGCAATTTTTAACCAAAGATTTCATTCTTTCCCAAGCTTGTGCAACATGCTCATTATCCAATTGCTTAAAATTCATTATGCTACTCCTCAAAGATATAATTTTAGCAGGGGGATAATATCTACCAATAAAAGCATCCTTGCATTTAGTCCATGAATCAATACTATTTCTAGGCAGAGATAGCAACCAATCTTTAGCTCTTCCTCTTAAAGAGAAAGGAAACAATTTTAATTTTATAATGTCACCATCTACATCTTTATACTTTTGCATTTCACACAATTCAACAAAATTATTGAGATGGCAGCAGCATCATCAGAACTAACACCGTGAAAATTGCTCTCGCATAACAAGATTCAAGTAAAGCGGGTTTAATTTCAAAGAATTCTCGCTGTAGTAGCAGTGTGGAGCAATAGGTGTGCATAAGAAATCATTATTATTTGTGGTTGTGAAGTCACACAACTTAGTATTTTCAGGAGTACCCATTTTAGCAGTAGTAAATAAAACAAACTAGATAAAGTAAATGCAAGTGACTAATTTTTTTTGTTTTTGATATAGAGAACAAGACAGTAAATAAAGTAAAGCTAGCAACTAATTTTTTGTGTTTTGATATAATGCAGCAAACAAAGTAGTAAATAAAATAAAGCAAGACAAAAACAAAGTAAAGAGATTGGATTGTGGAGACTCCCCTTGCAGCGTGTCCTGATCTCCCCGGCAACGGCGCCAGAAAAAGTGCTTGATACGCGTACAGCACGCGTCCGTTGGGAACCCCAAGAGGAAGGTGTGATGCGTACAGTGGCAAGTTTTCCCTCAGTAAGAAACCAAGGTTATCGAACTAGTAGGAGCCAAGAAGCACGTTGAAGGTTGATGACGGCGGGATGTAGTGCGGCGCAACACCAGGGATTCCAGCGCCAACGTGGAACCTGCGCAACACAACCAAAGTACTTTGCCCCAACGAAACAGTGAGGTTGTCAATCTCACCGGCTTGCTGTAACAAAGGATTAGATGTATAGTGTGGATGATGATTGTTTGCAGAGAACAGTAGAACAAGTATTGCTGTAGATTGTATTCAATGTAAAAGAATGGACCGGGGTCCACAGTTCACTAGAGGTGTCTCTCCCATAAGATAAATAGCATGTTGGGTGAACAAATTACAGTCGGGCAATTGACAAATAGAGAGAGCATGACAATGCACATACATGATATGATAAGTATAGTGAGATTTAATTGGGCATTACGACAAAGTACATAGACCGCTATCCAAGCATGCATCTATGCCTAAAAAGTCCACCTTCGAGGTTATCATCCGAACCCCTTCCAGTATTAAGTTGCAAACAACGAGACAATTGCATTAAGTATGGTGCGTAATGTAATCAATAACTACATCCTCGGACATAGCATCAATGTTTTATCCCTAGTGGCAACAACACATCCACAACCTTAGAACTTTCCGTCACCGTCCCGCATTTAATGGAGGCATGAACCCACTATCGAGCATAAATACTCCCTCTTGGAGTTAAGAGTAAAAACTTGGCCGCAGCCTCTACTAATAACGGAGAGCATGCAAGATCATAAACAACATATAGGTAATAGATTGATAATCAACATAACATAGTATTCTCTATCCATCGGATCCCGACAAACACAACATATAGCATTACAGATAGATGATCTTGATCATGTTAGGCAGCTCACAAGATCCAACAATGAAGCACATGAGGAGAAGACGACCATCTAGCTACTGCTATGGACCCATAGTCCAGGGGTGAACTACTCACTCATCACTCCGGAGGCGACCATGGCGGTGAAGAGTCCTCCGGGAGATGATTCCCCTCTCCGGCAGGGTGCCGGAGGCGTTCTCCTGAATCCCCCGAGATGGGATTGGCGGCGGCGGCGTCTTTGGAAGGTTTTTCGTATCGTGGCTCTCGGTACTGGGGGTTTCGCGACGAAGACTATATGTAGGCGGAAGGGCAGGTCAAGAGGCGACGCGAGGGGCCCACACAACAGGGCCGCGCGGCCAGGAGGTGGGCCGCGCCGCCTGGCGTGTCGCCGTCTCGTCGCCTCACTTCGTTTCCCTTTCGGTCTTCTGGAAGCTTCGTGGAAAAATAGGCCCCTGGGCGTTGATTTCGTCCAATTCCGAGAATATTTCCTTACTAGGATTTCTGAAACCAAAAACAGCAGAAAACAAAGAATCGGCTCTTCGGCATCTCGTTAATAGGTTAGTGCCGGAAAATGCATAAATACGACATAAAGTATGCATAAAACATGTAGATATCATCAATAATGTGGCATGGAACATAAGAAATTATCGATACGTCGGAGACGTATCAAGCAACATTTGGAGAATATTGAGAGTGAAGTCTTTAGGGAAGAAAGAAATGAGCTTGATGAAATTTTCCTTCGTCAACCTATTCTTAAACATGACTTGTCAGTTGAAGATCTAGGTACAACACCACCACCAAAGGAAGATCCTGTTTTTGATTTAAAACCATTGCCCGATAATCTTAAGTATGCTCATATTGATGATAAGAAAATATATCCTGTTATTATTAGTTCTAAGCTTTTAGATATTGAGGAAGAAAGGTTATTGGAAATATTGAAGAAACACCGAGGATCTATTGGCTATACTCTCGATGACTTGAAGGGGATTTCTCCCTCTATTTGCCAACATGCTATCTATATGGAAGATGATGCAAAGCCTGTTGTTGAACATCAACGTCGTCTAATTCCAAAGATGAAGGATGTGGTAAGGAATGAGGTATTAAAACTTCTTGAAGCTGGTATTATATATCCTATTGCCGATAGTAGATGGGTTAGTCCTGTGCATTGTGTTCCTAAGAAAGGAGGAATGACTGTTGTGCCTAATGATAATGATGAGCTCATCCCTCAAAGAGTAGTTGTAGGGTATAGAATGTGCATTGATTATCGAAAAGTCAATAAGGTCACTAAGAAAGATCATTACCCTTTACCATTTATTGATCAAATGTTAGAAAGGTTGTCTAAAAATACTCATTTTTGCTTTCTTGATGGTTATTCTGGGTTTTCACAAATTACTGTTAAAACTAAAGATCAAGAGAAAACCACTTTCACTTGTCCCTATGGAACTTATGCTTATAGGCGTATGCCTTTTGGTTTATGTAATGCTCCCGCTACTTTTCAAAGATGCATGTCTGCTATTTTTCATGGCTTTTGTGAGAGTATTGTAGAGGTATTCATGGATGATTTTTCTGTCTATGGGAATTCTTTTGATAATTGCTTGCGAAACCTTGATAAAGTATTGCAGAGATGTGAAGAAACTAATCTTGTTCTTAATTGGGAGAAATGCCACTTTATGGTTAATGAAGGAATTGTATTGGGACATAAAATTTCCGAGAGAGGTATTGAAGTTGATAGAGCTAAAGTTGAAGCAATTGAGAAGATGCCCTATCCTAGGGATGTTAAAGGTATTCGTAGTGTTCTTGGTCATGCTTGGGTTTTATAGGAGATTTATTAAAGATTTCTCCAAGATTTCAAAGCCTCTTACTAATCTTCTTCAAAAAGATGTACCTTTTGTTTTTTATGATGATTGTAAGGAAGCTTTTGAAACTCTAAAGAAAGCCTTAACAACTCGCTCCCGTAGTTGAACCTCCCGATTGGAATTTGCCTTTTGAAATTATGTGTGATGCTAGTGATTTTGTCGTAGGCGCTGTTCTTGGACAACGAGTAGATAAGAAATTGAATGTTATTCATTATGCTAGCAAAACTCTTGATGCTGCTCAAAGAAATTATGCTACAACCGAAAAAGAATTATTAGTCGTAGTCTTTGCTTGTGATAAGTTTAGATCCTATATTGTTGATTCAAAAGTTACAATTCATACTGATCATGCTGCAATTAGATACCTTATGACAAAGAAAGATGTTAAGCCAAGGCTTATTAGATGGGTACTTCTTTTGCAAGAATTTGATCTGCATATTATAGATAGGAAAGGTGTTGATAATCCTATTGCTGATAATTTGTCTAGATTGGAAAATATTACTTATGATCCTGTTCCTGTTAATGATGGTTTTCCAAATGAACAATTGGTTGTAATAAAGGTGAGCTCGCGAGATAGTCCTTGGTACGCTGATTATGCTAACTTTATTGTATCCAAGTACTTGCCTCCAACCTTTTCAGCTCAGCAAAGGAGGAAATTCTTTTATGACTTGAGGCATTATTTTTGGGATGACCCACACTTATATAAAGAAGGAGTGGATGGTATTCTCGCGAAGATGTGTTCCCGAATATGAACAACAGGAGATATTGAGTAAATGTCATGGTAGTGTTTATGGAGGACATCACGCCGGAGATAGAACCGCACAAAAGGTTCTACAATCAGGTTTTTATTGGCCAACTCTCTTCAAAGATGCAAGGAAGTTTATTTTATCTTGTGATGAATGTCAAAGGGTTGGTAATATCTCCAGTACGCAATGAAATGCCTATGAATTATACTCTTGTTATTGAATCATTCGATTGTTGGGGATTTGACTTCATGGGTCCTTTCCCTTCTTCGAAGGTAACACACATATACTTGTCGCAGATTGATTATGTTACTAAATGGGTGGAAGCCATACCTACAAAAAGTGCCGATGGTGAGACCTCTTTAAGAATGCTTTTAGATATTATTTTTCCTAGATTTGGAGTTCCTAGATATATTATGACTGATGGAGGTTCTCATTTTATTCATGGTGGTTTTAGAAAAACTCTTGCTAAATATGGTATTAATCATAGAATTGCTTCTGCTTATCATCCTCAAACTAGTGGGCAAGTAGAACTATCAAATAGAGAGATTAAATCTATCTTGCAAAAGACTGTTAATAAATCTAGAAAGAATTGGGCTATTAAATTGAAAGAAGCACTATGGGCGTATAGAACTGCTTATAAAAATCCCATGGGCATGTCACCGTATAAAATGGTTTACGGGAAAGCTTGCCATTTACCTTTAGAACTAGAGCACAAAGCTTATTGGGCTGTGAGAGAACTAAATAAAGATCCTAAACTTGCCGGTAAGAAAATATTGCTACAATTGAGTTCTTTAGATGAATGGAGAAGTGAAGCATATGAAAATGCTAAACTCTTTAAAGAGAAAGTTAAGAAATGGCATGATAGAAGAATTATCAAAAGTGAATTTAATGTTGGAGATAAACTCCTATTGTATCGGTCTTGTCTCAGATTTTTTGCAGGAAAGTTACTCTCAAAATGGGAAGGACCATATGTCATTGATGAGGTGTATCGATCAGGAGCAATCAAAATTAGCTCTCTGCAAGGTAATGCCACCCAAGTGGTGAATGGACAAAGACTCAAGCATTATATCTCGGGTGATTCTTATAATGAAGATGTTGATGTTATTCAAGTGGTAACTCCGGAAGCCTTCATCAAAGGCCAAGTTGACAGTCCTGCAGAGGCCGACTCTAAATAGGTAACAGTTCTGGTAAGAAAAAGTCCGCATTTAACTTTCCGAACAATGTTTTGCAACTTTTGGAAAATATGAAAAATTACGAGATCGAAACGGAGCTGAGGAGACGCACGAGGGCGCGCCCTCACAGGCCGGCGCGGGCCCCAGCCTGGCCGCGCCGCCCTGTGAGGAGGCCGCCTCGTCGCCCCTTTCCGACTCTGGTTCGACCTGGTACTTCCCGTTTGTCGAGAAATTTTTTGCTATATAATCCCCCGGACCCCTGGAGGTCCGTATATTGTTTTCTCGACGTGTTTTGTTTCGAGCTGTTTCTGCCAGGATCGACGTCGGATCTAGAGCCACTATGTCTTCGTCGGGAACTCCGAAGGATAGCTTCCTTGAAGAAGTCGTCAACCCGTACTTGAGCGAGTTGAAGATGCACCCCAAGGAATTGTTGCTCGTCAATGGGGAGTTGCAAATTGAAGATGTCCGGGGTCCTAAGGGAGAAGGAAGCTTGGAAGACAGGATGGAGAAGCTAGAACAAGAGGTCTTTAACTACAAGAAGATGGCTGAGCGTGAAGTGGACATCTTCCACAAGATCGTGTCTGAACTCATTGATGAACACGAGAAGGAGACCGCAAAGTTGTGGAGCGACATCCTCTCACTTCACGACACCACCAACAAACTCCAAGCTCAGCTCTATGATGTTCAGAATCAAAACTGTGAGTATGAAAACAGGTTTAAACACATAAGCTATGCTGCTAGTTTCAGGATTCCTGAGACCAAGATGTCATTTGTTGATGGAGAGCCTCTTCCTTGGAAGTCTGATGATGGGAAGAATTCATCACCACCGGAGGAGTAGTTCATCATCGGTATTGGCATCCCCTTGGTTTGTTCCAAGCTTGGGGGAGTGCCGCGGTATCACATCATCACTATCTTTTATCTTTTTACCTTCAAGTAGTGTCATATCATGAGTAGGGAAGTTATAATATAAGATGTGTTGCGGTATGGAAGTATCTTTCTTTAGTTGGTTATCTATGTATCCCTTGGTGTGAGTTATCGTTATGGAATATTAATGAGAAGTCTTATCATTTACATTGCACATCTTATTTTAGTTTGCAATCTCTATTATATGATTAATCTTGTTGATAGTGTTGGTATCACTTTGGGAGCATTGAGTAAATCTATTTGGTTTTGGCAAACTTAGCATTGGTCAATAGCAACAACACTTTAGTTTTAAGTAGAGAAGAGGAAATACATGTAGACATGTTACCATCTTTCTTGTTAGTTCCTAGCTTAGTATTCTGAAGTTAAAATTGTTTGTGCTTACAAGTAAGATGCATGATTGTTTCTATCACATGTAGATTTGTTTGTTTCCCTCAACTCTTATGCTTGCTAATTAACCTTGCTAGCCAAAGACCTGCACCGAGAGGGAATACTTCTCGTGCATCCAAACCCTTAAACCAAACCTATGCCATCAGTGTCCACCATAACTACCTACTATGTGGTATTTCCCTACCACTCCAAGTAAATACTTCATGTGCTACCTTTAAACAATTCAAAATTTATTACTTCTTATTTGTGTCAATGTTTTATAGCTCATGAGGAAGTATGTGGTGTTTTATCTTTCAATCTTGTTGGGCAGCTTCCACTAATGGACTAGTGGCTTCATCCACTTATCCTATAATTTTGCAAAAAGAGCCGGCAACGGGGTTCCCAGCCCCAATTAATCAACTTTCATTAATAATTCTCTTCACATGTTTTGCCCTGATTCATCAGTAAGCAACTTAATTTTTCAATAGACACTCCTCCATGGTATGAGATTGTTGGAAGGCACCCGAGGACTCGGTTAGCCACGGCTTGTGTAAGCAAAGGTTGGGGGGAGTGTCATCCTTAAATAAACTAAAGTACATGTGTAAACAAAAGAGAAGAGGGATGATCTACCTTGCTGGTAGAGATAACGTCCTTCATGGGAGCCGCTCTTTGGAGGTCTGTTTGGCAAGGGGGTTAGAGTACCCGCTACCATTCGTTGACAACAACAAACACCTCTCAAAACTTTACTTTTATGCTCTCTATATGATTTCAAAACTTAAAAAGCTCTAGCACATGATTTAATCCATGCTTCCCTCTGCGAAGGGCTTGTCTTTTACTTTACGTTGAGTCAGTAAACCTATTTCCCTCCATCTCAAGCAAGCATTTGAGTTGTTGTGATCAAACCATCTATATTGTGATCTATTTCATCATGTCCTTTTATTCTTCCTTGTTTAGTACAAGTTTTATCTGAATGAATATAGCTTTGAAAGTTATCAATGATTATGAGGAGATTACTATGATTGAGTATGCAAGTTTACCATAAGCTTTAATATGAGAGCGCTGCTCAATAGATAAGTATAATCTATTAACTGTTCTCTGACCAAGAACAAAGTTTGCCATCACCAATTATGATTCCTTATGCACCTTTATTTGTGATTACCTTCTACTAGTTTCAAGTTGAATTATATGAGGAAGTTGTTTACTAGAATGTCTTGTGTGAATGAATATGATGCTTCTTGTCCGTATTTTATTTATCGACTCTTCACTCCATAAACATGTGGTCTTGTTTACCGAGTTCGGCTTCGCTTGGGGACAAGCGAAGTCTAAGCTTGGGGGAGTTGATACGTCCATTTTGCATCACTATTTTATATCATAATTTGTTGTTATTCATTGATATATTTCATATTTGGAGATGATACTTATGTTATTTCATCTATTTTGCATGTTTCATGATTATTGGAGGATCGCGCACCGGAGCCAGGATTCTGCTGGAAAAGGCACCGTCAGAATGCAATATTTCGGAAGATCAACAGTTGATGGAAATTATATGAAAAATCCTATTTTTCCAGATGACGAAGGGAGCCAGAAGGGGGAGCCGAGGGGACCCGAGGTGGGCCCACCTCATAGGCCGGCGCGGCCCAAGGCCCGGCCGCGCCGCCTCGTGAGGAGGGGGCCCACAGCCCCCTCTCTCCTCCTTTTCTTCGCGTACGTCTTCGTCCCGAAAACCTAAGCCCCAGAGGATAGTCGCGAAGAGTCACAGCCGCCTCTGCGGGGCGGAGAACACCAGAGAGAAAAGAGCTCTTCGGCAGGCTAAAATCTGCCGGGGAAATTCCCTCCCAGAGGGGGAAATCGACGCCATCGTCACCGTCATCGAGCTGGACATCATCTCCATCATCATCACCATCATCATCATCATCATCACCGCCATCTCCACCGCTGCACTTCGTCACCACTGTAACAATTTGGGTTTGATCTTGATTGTTTGATAGGGGAAACTCTCCCGGTGTTGATTTCTACTTGTTATTGATGCTATTGAGTGAAACTATTGAACCAAGGTTTATGTTCAGATTGTTATTCATCATCATGTCACCTCTGATCATGTTCCATATGATGTCTCGTGAGTAGTTCGTTTAGTTCTTGAGGACATGGGTGAAGTCTAAATGTTAGTAGTGAATTATGTTGGTTAGTATTCAATGTTATGATATTTAAGTTGTGGTGTTATTCTTCTAATGGTGTCGTGTGAACGTCGACTACACGACACTTCACCATTTATGGGCCTAGGGGAGTGCATCTTGTATTCGTTTGCCAATTGCGGGGTTGCCGGAGTGACAGAAACCTAAGCCCCCGTTGGTATATCGGTGCAGGAGGGATAGCAGGATCTCAGAGTTTAAGGCTGTGGTTAGATTTATCTTAATTACTTTCTTGTAGTTGCGGATGCTTGCAAGGGGTATAATCACAAGTATGTATTAGTCCTAGGAAGGGCGGTACATCAGCATAGGTTCACCCACACAACACTTATCAAAACAATGAAGATTAATCAGCTATATGAAGCGAAAGCACTAGACTAAATTCCCGTGTGTCCTCAAGAACGTTTGGTTATTATAAGTAAACAAACCGGCTTGTCCTTTGTGCTAAAAAGGATTGGGCCACTCGCTGCAATTATTTCTCTCGCACTTTACTTACTTGTACTTTATTCATCTGCTATATCAAAACCCCCTGAATACTTGGCTGTGAGCATTTACAGTGAATCCTTCATCGAAACTGCTTGTCAACACCTTCTGCTCCTCGTTGGGTTCGACACTCTTATTTATCGAAAGTACTACGATACACCCCCTATACTTGTGGGTCATCAATACTTTGCCTCCCATTTATGATGATTATAATGATAGTGGTATTTTGGTGCCACCTACTATGGAGGATAAAGTTTATTATGATTATACTATTCCTCCTATATTTGATGATGAGAATAATAATGATAGCTACTTTGTTGAATTTGCTCCCACTACAATTAATAAGAATGACTATGCTTATGTTGGGAGTAGTAATTATTTTATGCATGAGACTCATGATAAGAATGCTTTATGTGATAGTTATATTGTTGAGTTTGTTCATGATACTACTGAAAGTTATTATGAGAGAGGGAAACATGGTTATATGCATCTTAATAATATTAAGTTCCCCTCTTTATGTTGAGAATCTTGAAGTTGCGCTTGTGTTACTTTTCTATGCTTGTTGCATTATGCCTACATGACTTGTTTATTTACAAGATTCCTTTTCATAGGAAGTGGGTTAGGCTTAAATTTGTTTCATACTTGCTTTTTGATGCTCTCTTTTGCTTCAACTCTTATTTCTTATGTGAGCATCATTAAAATTACTGAGCCCATCTTAATGGCTATAAAGAAAGCACTTCTTGAGAGATAACCCATGTCTTTATTTTGCTACTGTTTTGTTGTATCTTGGAAGTTGTTACTACTGTAGCAACCTATCCTTATCTTTACTTTATTGCATTGTTGTGCCAAGTAAAGTCTTTGATAGTAATGTTGATACTAGAATTGAATTACTGTGTAGACACAGATTTCTTGCTGTCACGAAATTGAGTAGCCCCGTCTGTAGGTAACTAAGAAAAATCTGCCAATTTACGTGCGTGATCCTCAGATATGTATGCAACTTTCATTCAATTTGAGCTTTTTCATCTGAGCAAGTTAAGTGCCCCTGAAAAATTCGTCTTTACGGACTGTTCTGTTTTGACAGATTCTGCCTTTTATTTCACATTGCCTCTTTTGCTATGTTGAATGGATTTCTTTGCTCCATTAACTTTCAGTAGCTTTGTGCAATGTCCGTAAGTGTTAAGAATGATTATGTCACCTCTGAATATGTGAATTTTCGATTATGCACTAACCCTCTAATGAGTTTGTTTTGAGTTTGGTGTGGAGGAAATTTTCAAGGGTCAAGAGAGGAGGATGATACAATATGATCAAGAAGAGTGAAAAGTCTAAGCTTGGGGATGCCCCCGTGGTTCATCCCTGCATATTTCAAGAAGACTCAAGCATCTAAGCTTGCTGATGCCCAAGGCATCCCTTCTTCATCGACAACTTATCAGGTCACCTCTAGTGAAACTATATTTTTATTCCGTCACATCTTATGTGCTTTACTTGGAGCGTATGTATGTTTTTATTTTTGTTTTGTTTGAATAAAATCGGATCCTAGCATTCTTTGTGTGGGAGAGAGACACGCTCCGCTGTTTCATATGAACACTGGTGTTCTTAGCTTTACTTTTATTGTTCATGGCGAAGGTTGAAACTGCTTCGTTCATCGTTATTTGGTTGGAAACAGAAAATGCTTCATGTGGTAATTGGTATAATGTCTTGAATAATTTGATACTTGGCAATTGTTGTGCTCAAATAGATCATGTTTAAGCTCTTGCATCATGTACTTTGTACCCATTAATGAAGAACTACCATAGAGCTTGTTGAAATTTGGTTTGCATGATTGGTCTCTCTAAAGTCTAGATATTTTCTCGGTTAAGGTGTTTGAACAACAAGGAGACAATGTAGAGTCTTATAATGCTTGCAATATGTTCTTATGTAAGTTTTGCTGTACCGGTTTATACTTGAGTTTGCTTCAAACAACCTTGCTAGCCAAAGCCTTGTATTGAGAGGGAATTCTTCTCGTGCATCCAAATCCTTGAGCCAAAAACTATGCCATTTGTGTCCACCATACCTACCTACTACATGGTATTTCTCTGCCATTCCAAAGTAAATTACTTGAGTGCTACCTTTAAAATTCCATTCTTTGTCTTTGCAATATATAGCTCATGGGAAAATAGCCTTAAAAACTATTGTGGTATTGAATATGTTACTTATGTATCTTATTTCTTATAAGTTGCTTGTTGAGCGGTAACCATGTTTCGGGGACGCCATCAACTATTACACCTTTGTTGAATATCATGTGAGTTGCTATGCATGTTCGTCTTGTCCGAAGTAAGGGTGATTTATCATGATCAAATGGTTTGAGTATGCATATTGTTAGAGAAGAACATTGGGCCGCTAACTAAAGCCATGAATCATGGTGGAAGTTTCAGTTTGGACATCAATCCTCAATCTCTTATGAGAATATTATCTGTTGTTGAATGCTTATGCATTAAAGAGGAGTTCATTATCTGTTGTCTATGTTGTCCGGTATGGATGTCCTAAGTTGAGATCTATCAAAAACGAGAAATCAAATGCGATCTATCTCCTTGGACCTTTGTACAGGCGACATAGAGGTACCCCTTTGTGACACTTGGTTGAAACATATGTTATGCAATGATAATCCATGTAAATCCAAGCTAATTAGGACAAGGTGCGAGCACTATTGGTACTCTATGCATGAGGCTTGCAACTTATAGGATATCTTATGCATAACACATATGAATTATTACTACCGTTGACAAAATTGTTTCTATGTTTTAAAAATGAAAAGCTCTAGCACAAAAATAGTAATCCATGCTTCCATCTGCGAAGGGCCTTTCTTTTAATTTATGTTGAGTCAGTTTACCTACTTCTTTCTATCTTAGAAGCAAACACTTGTGTCAACTGTGTGCATTGATTCCTACATACTTGCTTATTTGCATTCATCATATTACTTTGTGTTGACAATTATCCATGAGATAAACATGTTGAAGTTGAAAGCAACTGCTGAAACTTATATCTTCCTTTGTGTTGTTTCAAAGCTTTCTACTTAGAATTTATTGCTTTATGAGTTAACTCATGTGCAAGTCTTATAGATGCTTGTCTTGAAAGTACTATTCATGAAAAGTCTTTGTTATATGATTCAGTTGTTTAAGTCATTGTCTTTACCATTGCTTCGAATCACTTCATTCATCTCATATGCTTTACAATAGTATTGATCAAGATTATGATAGCATGTCACTTCAGAAATTATCCTTGTTATCGTTTACCTACTCGAGGGCGAGTAGGAACTAAGCTTGGGGATGCTTGATACGTCTCAAACGTATCTATAATTTCTTATGTTCCATGCTACTTTTATGACAATACTCACATGTTTTATACACACTTTACATCATTATTATGCATTTTCCGGCACTAACCTATTGACGAGATGCCGAAGAGCCAGTTGTTGTTTTCTGCTGTTTTTGGTTTCAGAAATCCTACAAAGGAAATATTCTCGGAATTGGACGAAATCAACGCCCAGGGTCTTATTTTTCCACGGAGCTTCCAGAAGACCGAAGAGCATATGAAGTGGGGCCACGAGGGGCCGTAACCATAGGGCAGCGCGGCCTGCATGGGCCCCGCGTCGGCCTATGGTGTGGGGCCCCTGCGCCGCCTCCAACTCTGCCCTTCCGCCTACTTAAACTCTCTGTCGCGAAAACCCTATTACCGAGAGCCACGATACGGAAATAGTTCCAGAGACGCCGCCGCCAATCCCATCTCGGGGGATTCAGGAGATCGCCTCCGGCACCCTGCCGGAGAGGGGAATCATCTCCCGAAGGACTCTTCATCACCATGATCGCATCCGGACTGATGTGTGAGTAGTTCATCCTTGGACTATGGGTCCATAGCAGTAGCTAGATGGTTGTCTTCTCCTCTTGTGCTATCATGTTAGATCTTGTGAGGTGCCTATCATGATCAAGATCATCTATTTGTAATGCTACATGTTGTGTTTGTTGGGATCCGATGAATATGGAATACTATGTCAAGTTGATTATCAATCTATCATATATGTGTTGTTTATGTTCTTGCATGCTCTTCGTTGCTAATAGAGGCTCTGGCCAAGTTGATACTTGTAACTCCAAGAGGGAGTATTTATGCTCGATAGTGGGTTCATGCCTCCATTGAATCTGGGACAGTGACAGAAGATGTGCTATTGCCACTAGGGATAAAACATCAATGCTTTGTCTAAGGATATTTGTGTTGATTACATTACGCACCATACTTAATGCAATCGTCTGTTGTTTGCAACTTAATACTGGAAGGGGTGCGGATGCTAACCCGAAGGTGGACTTTTTAGGCATAGATGCATGCTCGGATAGCGGTCTATGTACTTTGTCGTAATGGCCTCGATTAAATCTCATAGTAGTCATCGTGATATGTATGTGCATTGTTATGCCCTCTCTATTTGTCAATTGCCCAACTGTAATTTGTTCACCCAACATGCTATTTCTTATCGGAGAGACACCACTAGTGAACTGTGGACCCCGGTCCATTCTTTTACATCTGAAATACAATCTACTGCAAACTCTGCTCTTTACTGTTCTTCGCAAACAAACATCATTTTCCATACCATACGTTTAATCCTTTGTTTATAGCATGCCGGTGAGATTGACAACCTCACTGTTAAGTTGGGGCAAAGTATTTTGATTGTGTTGTGCAGGTTCCACGTTGGCGCCGGAATCCCTGGTGTTGCGCCGCACTACACTCCGTCACCAACAACCTTCACGTGGCCCTTGACTCCTACTGGTTCGATAACCTTGGTTTCTTACTGAGGGAAAACTTGTTGCTGTACGCATCACACTTTCCTCTTGGGGTTCCCAATAGATGTGTGTCAACTACACGTCAGCACTATGCATTATTATATGATGTGTGATTTATGGTATTCAGTATTTGTTATTCTATTTTCACCATATTGGTATGATCTCCATCTCAATGTCTCAACTATATGTAATATTATGTCTCATGTTGTTGTTATTGATCATGTTGCCTATTTTATGTTTCGAGATCACTCGAACATATGTGTGGTGCATTTGTATTCAAATGCAAATTACTTATATGCACACATCTAGGGGAGTGCCTCTATATTTTTGGCAACATGTTGTTTCTTGCTAGTGATTTTATTGCAAATCCGTATGTTGTCATCAAACACCAAAAAGGGGAAGATTGAAAGAACATCTCTGCACAATTATGGTTTTGTATGTTTGATGACAACATGTGTGATAATCTAATGTGTCTTAGTGTGCATATATGATCTGTATTGTTTTCATAATGAGAAGAGTTAAAATGGAAGAGTCATTTGTTGAAAAGGAAGAAGAAAGAAGAAAGGACTTAAGGTACGGGCGTATAGTAAACCCCCCTCCCCCCCGGAAATTTGGCCGGAAATTCCCGGGGGGGGGGGTGATGTGGGCATTACCCTTCGGGTAACTAATGTTGCACTACCTCTTGCGGCCCAGCCAGGGGCCCATGAAGATAGTCGATGGCCAGGTGGGCCACTACGTCGGTTCCAAAGAAGAATCCTTGGAGAACAAGACAAGGAGACGAAGAATACAAGGAAAACTTAGAACTAGGGCCCTTTGTAACCTAATCGTACCCGGACAGATCTCTTGAGACCTGACCCCCAATATAAGGGCTAGGAGAGAGGCTGCCGAGGACACACGCAATCTTAGCAATCATAGCCACCGCAAGTCTAGAGCTAGGTCCCTGCGGAACTTAGACTCTCAACGAGATCATAGCCGAAGCCTTCGGCACCCCATTGTAACCCGATATTTTCATAATCAAGATCAGACTGGCAGGACGTAAGGGTTTTACCTCATCGAGGGCCCCGAACCTGGGTAAATCGCTCTCCCCGCTTGTTTGATAACCGATGTCTCGTATCAGCCTACAGGATTCCATCTACCCTAAGCCCCATACGGAGGGCATTGCCGAGGAGTACCCTCGACAATTGGTATCGTCTGTGGGAACCCTGTTGGCACAAGATCCGTCATTGGCAGATTCGGCCATGTCATCGGCAGCTTCGTCGACACCGCCGGCGTCACCACCGGCACCTTCCTCGCCAAGCTCAGGGAGTTCGATTCGATTCGGCTCCTTTGAGTTCACCCCGCACAGCGACTCGTCTCGTTCGACCTTTTCGGATATGCAAGGAAACTTGGGCATGACGTTTGGGAGTGTTCATTGCAACGTTAACACGGAAGGGATCCTTCAGCTGATCGAGCCGTTTGTCCCCAGATCAGCAAGGAAACCATCATCATCGGTTGCAGGATCGATCATGTCATCGTCAGTCGATCTGTCGGCTAATTTAACAGACTCGACAAATTCATCTCCACCATCGACCCCTCGGTCGGTGTCCTTGATGTCGGTTGGATCCGATGACTCCATATCATCCGATATGACCTCGTATTACTGAAGGGATTCGTAGCATAGAAAACAAAAAAATTCCTACCGCAAGAACGAAAACACAAGCCAAGATCTAATCTAGAAGACGGTAGCAACGAGGGGATCACGAGACTAACCCTTGAAGATTTCCAAAGCCTACGAGATTAGATCTCGTTGTTGCAGAAGATGATCACTTGCCGCTTGCAAAAGCGCGTAGAAGATCTTGACGGTGCCACAAACGGGCAGCACCTCCGTACTCGGTCACACGTACGGTGTTGATGAAGACGACGTCCTCCTCCCCGTTCCAGCGGGCAGCGGAAGTAGTAGATCCTCCTTGGAATCCCGGCAGCACAACGGCGTGGTGGCGGTGGTGGTGGAGAACTCCGGCAGGGCTTCGCCTATGCGCTGCGGGAGTATTATATGGAGGAGGAGAGGCTAGGGTTTGGGGAGAGGGGGGCTTGGGCGCCGGCCACTTGGGGGCTGCGGCCAAGAGTGGCTTTGGTGTGGCCGGCCCCTCCCCTTGGCTCCTCATTATATAGGTGGAAGTCCCCAAGAGTTGTAGTCCAAGTCTTCGAATAAGACCCCAACAACAAAACCTCCCAAAAGTGGGAAACCTACTCAAGGGGGAAGTCCTACTCAAGGTGGGACTCCCACCTTTCCTTGAGGTGGGGTGGCCGGCCACCTTAGGTGGAGCCCACCTGGGACTCCTCCCCTTAGGGTTGGCCGGCCTAGCTAGTGGAGTCCCTCCGGGACTCCGCCTTCCATAGTGATTTCTTTCGGACTTTTCTAGAACCTTCTAGAACCTTCCATAAATGCATCGGATCATTTCCAAACTTGGAATATGACTTCCTATATATGAATCTTATTCTCTGGACCATTCCGGAACTCCTCGTGATGTCCTAGATCCCATCCGAGACTCCGAACAAAACTTCGAACTCCATTCCATATTCCATATCTACTTAAACAACATCAAACCTTAAGTGTGTCACCCTACGGTTCGCGAACTATGCAGACATGGTTGAGACCTCTCTCCGACCAATAACCAATAGCGGGATCTGGAGATCCATAATGGCTCCCACATATTCAACGATGACTTTAGTGATCGACTGAACCATTTACATACGATACTGATTCCCTTTGTCACGCGATATTTTACTTGTCCGAGGTTTGATCATCGGTATCTCTATACCTCGTTCAAACTCGTCTCCTGACAAATACTCTTTACTCGTACCGTGGTATGTGGTCTCTTATGAACCATTCATATGCTTGCAAGCTAATTAGACGACATTCCACCGAGAGGGCCCAGAGTATATCTATCCGTCATCGGGATGGACAAATCCCACTCGTTGATCCATATGCCTCAACTCATACTTTCCGGATACCTAATCCCACCTTTATAACCACCCATTTATGCAGTGGCGTTTGATGTAATCAAAGTACCCTTCCGGCATAAGTGATTTACATGATCTCATGGTCGAAAGGACTAGGTAACTATGTATCGAAAGCTTATAGCAAATGAACTTAATGACGTGATCTAATGCTACGCCTAATTGTGTGTGTCCATTACATCATTCACACAATGACATAACCTTGTTATTAATAACATCCAATGTTCGTGATCACGAAACCATGATCATCTATTAATCAACAAGCTAGTTATTCAAGAGGCTTAATAGGGACTCCTTGTTATTTACATAACACACATGTATCAATGTTTCGTTTAATACAATTATAGCATGGTATGCAAACATTATCATAAACACAAAGATATATTATAATAACCATTTTATTATTGCCTCTGCGAAGGGCCTTTCTTTTACTTTATGTTGAGTCAGTTTACCTACTCCTTTCTATCTTAGAAGCAAACACTTGTGTCAACTGTGCATTGATTCTTACATACTTGCTTATTTGCATTCATCATATTACTTTGTGTTGACAATTATCTATGAGATATGCATGTTGAAAGTTGAAAGCAACTGCTGAAACTTAAATCTTCCTCTGTGTTGCTTCAATGCCTTTACTTTGAATTTATTGCTTTATGAGTTAACTCTTATGCAAGACTTTTTGATGCTTGTCTTGAAAGTACTATTCATGAAAAGTTTTGCTATATGTTATCTATTTGTTAGCAAACTATAGATCGTTGCCTTGAGTCACTTCATTCATCTCATATGCTTTGCAACAGTATGATCAAGATTATGTAATTAAGTAGCATGTCACTACAAAAATTATTCTTTTTATCGTTTACCTACTCAAGGGCGAGTAGGAACTAAGCTTGGGGATGCTTGATACGTCTCCAACGTATCTATAATTTCTGATGTTCCATGCTAGTTTTATGGCAATACCTACATGTTTTGCTCACACTTTATAATGATTTTATGCATTTTCCGGAACTAACCTATTAACAAGATGCCACAGTGCCAGTTCCTGTTTTCTGCTGTTTTTGGTTCCAAAAAGGCTGTTCGGGCAACATTCTCGGAATTCGACGAAACAAAAGCCAAACATCTTATTTCACCGAGACGGACCAGGACACCGAAGGGGAGACGGAGAGGAGGCCCAGGGCCCCCAGACCACAGGGCGGCGCGGCCTAGAGGGGGGCGCGCCAGCCTATGGGGGGGCCACCCCCTGGCTCCTCCGACTCCGCCTCTTCGCCTATATAACCCCTCGCGACGTAAAAACCCTACACCAATTGACGAAACTCCAGAAAGACTCCAGGGGCGCCGCCGCCATCGCGAAACTCCGTTTCGGGGGAAAGAAGTCTCTGTTCCGGCACGCCGCCGGGACGGGGAAGTGCCCCCGGAAGTCATCTCCATCATCACCACCGCCTCCATCATGCTCCGTGAGTAGTTCCCCCATGGACTACGGGTTCTAGCCGTAGCTAGTTGGTACTCTCTCTCCCATGTACTTCAATACAATGATCTCATGAGCTGCCTTACATGATTGAGATTCATCTAATGTAATCGGTGTTGTGTTTGTTGGGATCCGATGAATTGTTACATTATGATCAGTCTATCTATATAAGTTTGTGAAGTTATTGTTGCTGCAATGTTGTTGTGTTTAATGCTTGTCACTAGTGCACGAGTGGCATGATCTTAGATTTAAGCTCTATACTTATTGCTTAGATTGTATCTACAAGTTGTTTGCACATGTCTATGTCCGGAACCCGAGACCCCGCAGTGACAAAGAATCGGGATAACTGGAGGGGAAGGCTTAGGTATGAGGATCACATGTTTTCACCAAGTGTTAATGCTTTGCTCCGGTGCTCTATTAAAAGGAGCACCTTAATTACCAAGTAGATTCCCTTGAGGCCCTAGCTGCCACCGGCTGGTAGGACAAAAGATGTTATGCAAGTTTCTCATTGCGAGCACGTATGACTATATATGGAAAACATGCCTACATGATTAATAATCTTGATGTTCTGTCTTAATGCTTTCAATCCTATCAATTGCCCAACTATAATTTGTTCACCCAACACTTGTCACTTGTTATTGGAGAGTTACCACTAGTGTAGATAGCTGGGAACCCCGGTCCATCTCTCATCATCATATACTCGTTCCTATATGACATTGGAAGTAGTATCAACTATTTTCTGGGTGCCATTGCCTATGTGTTATCTATTATCGCTGCCGTGTTACTCGTTACTATTGCTCTCATATTACTGCTCGCTTTCACATCACCCCTGTTACTAGTGCTTTTCCAGGTGCAGCTGAATTGACAACTCAGTTGTTAAGGCTTATAAGTATTCTTTACCTCCCCTTGTGTCGAATCAATAAATTTGGGTTTTACTTCCCTCGAAGACTGTTGCGATCCCCTATACTTGTGGGTTATCACATTCCATATTCCATATCTACTTAAACAACATCAAACCTTAAGTGTGTCACCCTACGGTTCGCGAACTATGCAGACATGGTTGAGACCTCTCTCCGACCAATAACCAATAGCAGGATCTGGAGATCCATAATGGCTCCCACATATTCAACGATGACTTTAGTGATCGACTGAACCATTTACATACGATACCGATTCTCTTTGTCACGCGATATTTTACTTGTCCGAGGTTTGATCATCGGTATCTCTATACCTCGTTCAACCTCGTCTCCTGACAAATACTCTTTACTCGTACCGTGGTATGTGGTCTCTTATGAACCATATATATGCTTGCAAGCTAATTAGACGACATTCCACCGACAGGGCCCAGAGTATATCTATCCGTCATCGGGATGGACAAATCCCACTGTTGATCCATATGCCTCAACTCATACTTTCCGGATACCTAATCCCACCTTTATAACCACCCATTTAAGCAGTGGCGTTTGATGTAATCAAAGTACCCTTCCGGCATAAGTGATTTACATGATCTCATGGTAGAAAGGACTAGGTAACTATGTATCGAAAGCTTATAGCAAATGAACTTAATGACGTGATCTAATGCTACGCTTAATTGGGTGTGTCCATTACATCATTCACACAATGACATAACCTTGTTATTAATAACATCCAATGTTCATGATCACGAAACCATGATCATCTATTAATCAACAAGCTAGTTATTCAAGAGGCTTACTAGGGACTCCTTGTTGTTTACATAACACACATGTATCAATGTTTCGTTTAATACAATTATAGCATGGTATGCAAACATTATCATAAACACAAAGATATATTATAATAACCATTTTATTATTGTCTCTTGGGCATATCTCCAACAATTATTGCTTGAACTGCGACACCAGGCACAGATTGGGGTCAAGCGACACACCGTTCATCTACAACGCCAGATATTCGTCAGGAGAGGAAAGTATCGACAACACCATCCGGATGACTACCTGGGGGACAGCACGTCACCAAGTTTATGCTACCCTCAACGCAGGAAACGCGGGGAACGGAGGAGAAGAAGGAGATCGCACCCCCCCGCTCCAGCAGACGGCGTAACTCTAAAAATAGCACCAGCAACGACGATAGCGATTACACCATCGCGGAGGAAGAGTGGGAAGCGGCTCGGGATGCCATAACAAGCAACACGCCACTTCCCGCCGGAACTTCGGTTGGTACTCTCAATGCGTACCGAAGGATCTTGGAGAAGAATCGGGAACGATTGTTGAATGAGAAAGCTACTCTCAATCATCGCATACTCGCAGCAGATCAGTCCAGTGAGCGCCGCGGAGCCTCGCATGGAAGCGCCTCTCGAAGTAGTAATGGCGTAGGGAGGCATCGTTCAAGGTTGTCCAGGCTCTCAGAAAATGATGCAAGAGAAATAACGTCAAATTTATCCAAGTCTTTCATGACCATGGACACTGCAGGTATTCTGAGGCCGAAGACCGTCGAAGGAGCAACCATGAACCTCGCGGCATATTTGATTAACCAGCAACCAGCACCCGAAGGCCCCATGGCTCAAGCTCATCGGGGCGCCTTGGAAAGCCTCGCAATTCTCGGAAATAACCTGATTCTGTGAAAGGAAAAATCTGCGCTCCAAGCCAGCGGCTCAAAGCACCGTTCGAAGGACGCTCGAGATGAAATCACTCAGAGCAGGATCGACAGAGCTAGGCGACAACGAGCGGCAAGGGAAGAATACAACAGTGATGATTCTGAAGAAAGCCAGGAGTACGACGACGAGATGAGAGGAGCCGATTGTTTAAGTTACAAGATCCGCGAGACAATGCCGCCCAAAAGGTTTAAACCTACTCCTACTGCCGCCGCCAAGTATGATGGGCAGCAAGAGCCGAGATCCTGGATAGATGATTATCTACAGACCATAATCTTACACAAGGGGAACCAAATAGCGGCAATGCAGTGCTTGCAGCTCTACTTGAAGGATTCAGCACGAGCCTGGTTAAGAGGTCTGCCGAAGGGATCCATCAACTCATGGGACGAGCTGGTAGATGCTTTCGTAAAAAAATTCCAGGCTACGTATAAAAGGCCAGTCGGAATTGAGGAATTAAGTCATTGCCAGCAGAAGCCGAAGGAGTCGATGCGTGCGTATATCGGGAGGTTTACCAAGCTCCTGAACGCTGCCGAAGATGTCTCTATCGACAGAGCAATCGACGCTTTCAGCGGTGGCATCCGACGTGAATCTTACATAGAGGAGCTTGGACGCAAAAATTCGAAGATCATAACCAAATTAATGGAGATCGCCAACAGTTGGGCTGATGGCGAAGATAATGTACGAAAGCCTCGACCACGCAGTGACGATGAAGACGACGATCAGCCGAGGCACGATTCGGGTAGTCGAAGAGACCGTCATAAGAGGAGAAAAGAGCGCGGATACGATGATACCAACATGGTAGCTGCAGGATATTCAGATCGACGAGATGATCGATACGATGACAGGTGAGATGATCGACAGGATGACAATCGCGGGAACCGCAGTAATTACAAATCGCGACCCTCAAGGGTCCCAGAACTCCCTTTTGCCGAGCAGCTGAACGCTCCCTGTTACCTGCACGCTTATGTCGACTCTAAAGACAACCAGACGAAGTCAAGTCACCTACTCAGGAATTATCGGCAGTTCATCGAGATGCAGAAGTTTATTCAGTAGCAGCAGCAGCCAAGCCAACCGCCGCCACCACCACCACCTCAGCACCAAGTTCAGCAAGTACAACCTCGTAACCCTAACAAGTCTTTCCCTCCACCACGAGGACAAATGAGCATGATTCACAAAACGGGTGTTTCGAGAAGAGAGATGAAGAAGCTGACTCAAGAAATAAACCTGACAGAAAGTACCATGGCAAACGTTCCAGAGTATGTTGATTGGTCGTCTGAGAGTATCATGTTCAGCAGAGCGGATCACCCGATGACAATCCCAAAACCAGGATACACTGCCTTGGTAGTTGAGGCGCAAATAGGAGGATACAATATGAGCAAAGTATTCATGGACGGAGGAAGCGGTTTAAATCTGATATTCACAAACACAGTCAGGAACATGGGAATTACATTGAGGATGTTGGAAGAATCCGACACATGTTTTCACGGTATCCTCCCCACCTCAACAGCGTACTCTCTTGGCAGGGTTTTCTTGAATGTTGTCTTTGGGAAGCCTGACAATTTCAGGAAGCAAAAGATAGAGTTCGAGGTAGTAGATTGAAAATCACAGTACCAGGCTATACTCGGGAGACCAACCTATGCCAAATTCATGGTTGTGCCACATTACGCGTATCTCAAGCTCAAGATGTCAGGAAACAATGGAACAAACATTACAGTCTATGGAAGTTTCTCACGCTCAGCTAACTGTGATCGCGAGTTTCAGAGGATTGCTGCAAAATTCGGAGTAAGAACCTGTCGACTTCCCCTCCAAGTCGTTGGCACTCGACGTTAAGGAGGACGAGCGCGTCAGGAAATCAAAGAAGAAACCGAATGATCCTACACCCAAAGTTTCGGTAGTTGGACCTTTGGCAGCTGATAGCAAGGCCTCTGTCGACGATAGTAAAGACCTCACGCTCGCTGCAAGCACTTCTGATGGAATCACCGGCGTCACCAAAGCCACCGGCTCTCTATACAAGATCGAAGACAAGAAGAACCCTCTTCTTAGTTAAAGAAGATGGGCAGCGCTACGCGTTATTATTTTTCCCTTTCAATAAGTCTTTTCAAGTCACTTCGTTTTTAGCTTACGTTATTAATAAAGACTTAAGTTTTGTTTATCTGAAGCATTGCAGAGATTCGGGTCACCCGAACAAAGTTTTTGAGAACCTTTTTCGTATACTACAGACCTAAGATTGTCATCTAAAAAACCCTCTGAAATTACGAGTGCTACGAGGCAATACTTATGGGACTTTCACCCCTAGTTAGAAAAGCCTCAAATATATACGAGCGCTGGAGATAGCAAGGGAAACAAACATAACTTACTAAAAGACCCATGACCGGTACTTTAAACTACAAAAGTACTTAAGAGCGACGGAGTCACTGGCAGGCCTAGGTCCATCGATTCACTCGGGGGCTGCCGCCAAAACATACATCGTCGGTTGAAAGCAAAGTTGCACTTACATCGGGTTTTACAAACTCGCAACATGAGCTGATCACTCAAAAGAATTTGTTGCCGAAAAACATACGTATACATCATAATACATACGTGAAACAAATAATTAAGATTTACTCTATTCATACTAAAACCTTGCCAACGACATTTAAACGTAATTACAAAAAAGGAGGTACATATATACACCTGCCGATGAATCAGTTTAATTCTAAGCATCCGAACAGTCGGATGCAACAAGTATTGGAGTATTTTATTTACAACAGGAGCATAATTCAGGACTATTCTTGCGGAACCACCGTTTCTTCGGCTGCTACGGAAGCATACTCAAGTCTATCAATAACGATGGTAGCAGGAACCTTCACCTTCGGAAAGAGAGGTCCTAAGTCACCATCGGCATTAGCGATTGTCATCAAGTCCGCGGAAGGATGCCACGCAAGAACAAGGGCAAAAGCAGCTTTAGCTCCCGCAATAAGCTGTGCTCGAATCAAGATTCAGATCTTTTTGGTATTGCTGAATTATGACATTAAAGTCAGTAGCGTAGGAGGGACTTCGTTCAAAGGGAACATTATCTTCCAAATTATCCTTAAACTCCTATAGCATGTGTCAAAGAATCGGTGGACCTGCTGTACGCGATCTTGAAACTTTGTAACAGTGGAATCTTTTGATTGACTCCTCCAGAAAACTTCATCTACAGATGCTAGATGATTCAACACATTCACGCGCTCATGAATACGCTTGTTCTCTTCAGCCGGGTTCAGAGCTATGACTACAAGAAGCAATGAAAGAAGTAAAGATAAGAGGATACCTTTATTATTACAGAAGTTCAGGAACAGGAAGGTACGACACTTACAGTTCAAACTTTCTGTGGCCTTATGCAACTCAGCAAGAGCATATCGCTCTGCGTCGGTGGCCAGTTCGCCCTTTTTCTCGATAATAGAGGCCAAAGCATAAATACCACGCATATCTTTCTCCATCTGGGCGATCCGAGCTTTCATGCATTGGAGACGATCACTCTCAGAAGAAGCACCCGAAGAATCTTCGGTAAAGGAGGGTACAAGAAACACCTGCAAAGTTATTAAGAGCACAATGGATTATATGGGTTCATCATTGGAATTCACTCCCATCGGGAGTGTGCAAATAAAAGTATCATAACAGGAGGGTACTGGCAACATTGCCAGTACGAAATTCGTTACAACCACAAGGTCTTATGACAGGAAATTGTTTTAAACAAGCAAGATTACAATTCAACAAAAATAAAGAAGGAGCTTGGGTCTGGTTTGACAAGCTTGGGCCAGTGGATGATTTCCTTGCCGAGACCAACTCAAGAAGCTGGCGAGCACACTTAAGCGCTGGGATTTTAAAGTCACCCAAATCAACAAGTCGCCCATCTTGTTCCTTCGGCAGCTCCTTGGACATTTGTTCAAAATCGGCTTTGAAACCATGACCCATCATAAGCTGAAAACCTAGGAGGGCGCCGTAGGTGCGCGAAGTACATTTGAATACCTCAATAACTTCCTCCGTGTCGACAACGAAGGCATCAGTTAGTTGTTCCTGAGTTTTGTTTTGGTCGACCTTGAGAAAGATCATCGAGTGCATCCTCACCATGACTCCTTTATTCTTCTTGAGAAGGGATTGAACAAGCTTGTGAGACTCAAGGGTCAGCGACAAAGCATTGGCAGGACAATTATTCGGGAGCTTGTCCAAAGCCTCAGCTGGGATATAGGCAACTTCTGCAAAGAACGAAAAAGGAGAATTTGTTAACTACAAATTGAATCAATAAAAGGATAGTCGAAAAGAAAGCCAAATGAGAATTATTGAGCAAGGCCAAGAAAGATTGGCGAAGAAGATCATCCTTCTCATTTATTTGAGCTTCGGCAGCAAGCCGCGAAGTTTCTTCATCCTTCAGCTTCCTCTTCAGCCTCTCAAGTTCATCCTTCAAGGAATCTGCATTCTGGCGGGCTTCAGCAGCTATTTTAATTGCCCCTTACAGCTTCGAGGAAGTAGACTCGACCTCTATTTGCAGTCAAGCTTTATCGGTTTCAAGAGAAGAATATTGAGAGGCGAAGGCCTCGAGAGAAGAAATAACAGCTCGAAGATCCTGGGAAAATGAGAAAAGATGGCTGTTAACAAACAGAGAACTGACTCTCAGAAAAGACCCACTCGGGAGCTGCTAGGGGTGAACATATTAATAAGATTGAAAAGGTTTATAGGTTTCTCATGAGGAGAAGCTGTGGCTGCAGCAGTCGAAGGAATCTCCTTCCCTTTGGAGAGGGAAGAAGCTGTTGAGACTTGAGCTGCCGGGGCTGTGGCAGGAGCCGAAGCCTCCGAGGCTGCTGGAATTGGCTTACTGGTGCTCGGCTTGACCTCCTTGGAAGGAGGTTCAGTGAAGCCCTTGTCACTACAGGAATATGAATTAGACAAAATGAGAGATGAATATAGATGAACTTTATCAGAATCTAATTTTGGAGTAAGAAGTGAGGACTTACATATCGAAAAGATCGTCTTCATCGGCAAAGCCACCGGTCGATCTCTTTGAGGGTAGTGATGTAAAGAATAGGACCGGGGTCCACATTTCACTAGAGGTGTTTCTCCCATAAGATAAAAGCATGTTGGGTGAACAAATTACAGTCGGGCAATTGACAAATAGAGAGGGCATAACAATGCACATACATGTCATGATAAATATAGTGAGATTTAATTGGGCATTAGGACAAAGTACATAGACCGCTAGCCAGCATGCATCTATGCCTAAAAAGTCCACCTTCGGGTTATCATCCGAACTCCTTCCCGGTATTAAGTTGCAAAACAACGGACAATTGCATTAAGTATGGTGCGTAATGTAATCAATAACTACATCCTTAGACATAGCATCAATGTTTTATCCCTAGTGGCAACATCACATCCACAACCTTAGAACTTTACGTCCTGTATCCCAGGTTCAATGGAGGCATGAACCCACTATCGAGCATAAATACTCCCTCTTGGAGTTAAGAGCAAAAACTTGGCCGAGCCTCTACTAATAACGGAGAGCATGCAAGATCATAAACAACACATAGGTAATAACTTGATAATTAACATAACATAGTATTCTCTATCCATCGGATCCAGACAAACACAACATATAGTATTACAGATAGATGATCTTGATCATGTTGGGCAGCTCACAAGATCCAACAATGAAGCACAATGAGGAGAAGACAACCATCTAGCTACTGCTATGGACCCATAGTCCAGGGGTGAACTACTCACTCATCACTCCGGAGGCGATCATGGCGGTGAAGAGTCCTCCGGGAGATGAATCCCCTCTCCGGCGGGGTGCCGGAGGTGATCTCGAGAATCCCCGAGATGGGATTGGCGGCGGCGGCGTCTCGATGGGTTTTCCGTATCGTGGCTCTCGGTGCGGGGGTTTCGCGACGGAGGCTTTAAGTAGGCGGAAGGGCAACGCGGGGGGCCACACGAGGGCCCCACACGCCGAGGCGGCGCGGCCAAGGGCCGGGCCGCGCCGCCCTGGCGTGTCGGCGCCTCGTGGCCCCACTTCCTTTCCCCCTCGGTCTTACGGAAGCTTCGTGGCAAAAATAGGACCACTGGGCGTTGATTTCGTCCAATTCCGAGAATATTTCTTTACTAGGATTTCTGAAACCAAAAACAGCGAAAACAACAAGCGGCTCTTCGGCATCTCGTTAATAGGTTAGTGCCGGAAAATGCATAAATACGACATATAATGTGTATAAAACATGTAGATATCATCAATAATGTGGCATGGAACATAAGAAATTATCGATACGTCGGAGACGTATCAGCATCCCCAAGCTTAGTTACTGCTCGTCCCGAGCGGAGTAAACGATAACAAAGATAATTTACGGAGTGACATGCCATCATAACCTTGATCATACTATTTGTAAACATATGTAATGAATGCAGCGATCAAAACAATGGTAATGACATGAGTAAACAAATGAATCATAAAGCAAAGACTTTTCATGAATAGCACTTCAAGACAAGCATCAATAAGTCTTGCATAAGAGTTAACTCATAAAGCAAATAAATCAAAGTAAAGGTATTGAAGCAACACAAAGGAAGATTAAGTTTCAGCGGTTGCTTTCAACTTGTAACATGTATATCTCATGGATAATTGTCAACATAGAGTAATATAATAAGTGCAATATGCAAGTATGTAGGAATCAATGCACAGTTCACACAAGTGTTTGCTTCTTGAGGTGGAGAGAAATAGGTGAAACTGACTCGACATAAAAGTAAAAAAGAATGGTCCTTCAAAGAGGAAAGCATCGATTGCTATATTTGTGCTAGAGCTTTTATTTTGAAAACATGAAACAATTTTGTCAACGGTAGTAATAAAGCATATGAGTTATGTAAATTATATCTTACAAGTTGCAAGCCTCATGCATAGTATACTAATAGTGCCCGCACCTTGTCCTAATTAGCTTGGACTACCGGATCATCGCAATACACATGTTTTAACCAAGTGCCACA
>NC_061509.1:219160546-219182507 GCF_022539505.1 Lolium rigidum
CCCCGCACGGATCATGGGTGGATCGGCTCTTTGAGCCGATTCACGAGATAACTCGAGAGCCGATCGAGGCTCGTATTTAATGTTTACATGTATGCCCTGCAGAAACTAAGCGAGGCACTCTCATCACCTTCCCGACCGGGTATAGGTCAGGTGGCACGCCCTTGCACTTCGCAACGCCGCGTGTGACCAGAAGAGCATTGCGGGCCGTCGCTCGGAGGGGTCTCAGCCAGCCGCAGCTCTAGGCTCCCCCCGGCTCTACAGTGTTGACAAGGCCGCTGCCCGCCGGTGGGTTTTGGCAGTCAACAGTATTATAAACACTAGCTTTTATTTTTTTCTTTCCCTTCACTATGTTCAATTTAAAAATCATTGGCGGAGACGTGCATTGCACGTGCCTGATTACTAGTATACTCTAAATTCAGGAGTAATAAGGAGTGTCTAGATACATCTAAATTTAGATAAAAACTTGTGACATCCTTTTAGGACAGAGGTAGTAGCTCGATAATTTCCGCGAGACCATAAGTCTTTGCTTTTTCTTTCCAGAGAGATATTGCATAGACATGTGGAGCCATCCGGTGTGATGAGGCTCCGCACCGTGCGAGGATGCAATCGGCGATGCACGGCCCTACATAGAGTACGTCTTCGCTCGAGACTCGAGAGGTTGTCTATTTTTTTTGTGATTGATAAAAGTTGTTTCACTTTTGTTTTGGCAGAGGATTTCCTGCATATTATTTTATTATTGAACACCGGACTATAGGTGTGTGTGTGTGCAGCTAGATTTGTATATTTGTATATATTTATTATGTGTTTACAAGTTTATTACTCCCCAGTTCTTAGAAAAGCTTCTCAACTTTCTCTCTCTCTAGATATGAATGTATTTATCCTACATATATATACCATGGAAAATAGTGGGTTACCATGGTGTGTAGCTATGCACCCTAATCCAGCCATCCATCATCCCTATAGACCATTTCCCACCGTAGATATAACTAACAGCGTTAACATCGCCTTCTCTCTCCTCACCGCACATCGAACCCCCTCCACCACCTCCTCTTTTTCCCCAACCACACAGCACACCCATAGACCATCCTTCCGACCAGAGCTTCCTCACGGACTATGGGGCGCCGCGCCGCCTGGCAGCAACCCCACCTCGCCGCCACACCCGGGCCGTAGACCTCATACCAGCGCCACCTCCTTCCCCCGCACCGCCTGAGTCCCCGCCGAGTCGGCTGCTCCGAAGTCCGAACGCGATGGAGGCGAGCTCCGGTGTAGCCCCCTGCAGCCGTAGCCCCGGGGCTTCCACGCCTCCTTTCCCCGCCCCGCCTCCTCCCCTGCGGTAGACCGCACCAGGCTGCTCCTTCCATGCCCCGCGGAAGCACTGCATCGAGCACCGTCTCGATCTTCCGTTCAACAAGAATTAAACTAGGAACGAGTAAATGCCCACTTTTTCCTCCCGAGATCCACCTGGTCTGGTGCCTTCCCTCTCCCGTCGTCCGCGGGGCGTTCCTCCCGCCGTCGGCCGCGCATGATTCCACCCCCGCCTGCCGCACAAATGGTGGCGGGCTCGTGCGAGGGAGCGACCACTGGACAAGGGTCCTTTTTTATTTAAGTTTTCTATCAATTTGGAGATGGCACGTTGCAGTGGTCTGCCGCCTCCTTCCCGCAATTCCTGCCGGCTCCATCGCGGCCCACACTGTCCACTTCTTCCCCGCGTCCGACGGGATCTGAAGCCAAAGGCGTGTGGGCGGCGCTATACCCTGCGGTACGCGCGCAGTTGCTCCCGTTGCCGGCCGCGTGACGTCGCCGCCCGCTCCGGACGCGCGCCATCCCCACTGCCGGCCCTGCGTCGCTTATCCTCGCCGCCGTACGTGGCTAGGTGCTCCGCCAAGCACGAGACGGGCAGCCCTCCTGGAGCGCAGTTCGACCGGCCGGGGACGTTTTTTTTCGATCTGATTTGCTTCACATCTTTTGGTCTTGAGAGAAGTCCATTTTACCCCTATACTCGTCTCAAAGTTCAGATTACAATCCTCAACTTTAATTTGGTTCAATCTTCAACCCTGAATTTTATAAACCATTCGGAATTGGATCTTCTACCTTTTTTGACATGTATTGAACCGGTTTTTCTCGCCAGTTAGCGGTTTTTCTTCCTATATACTGTGCCAACTCATCAACATACAACATACAAGGTACAAGATGCTTTTATTCCGACCGATTGGTTCTGGAGGGTGCGGTGCGAAGCTCTTTTTATGTGTTGATATCAAGTGACTATGGATCCATGATGAAAGTCAGAAGAAGGGAAGTTCATGAAGGCCGAAGGGGAGGACTAGCTAAGGGAGGTTCAAATTTCCGCGCTGTTGAGGGATTTGCTTGGTGTTCCGGACTTCACAGCAGCGGTATGAAAGTGGGGGCTACAACAGGTGAAGTTCAGAGTCCTACCTTTCAGGGTGAAAACCCAAGGTCTGGCCTTAACTGGTTGTGACTGGCAATGACCTTGTTGGAGGCATTGTTTTGAGAGCGGGGACTATCTTCAGGGTGAAAACCTAAGATCTTTGATCGGGCGACGATGGTGTTAGCGCACTGTTCCCTTCTTGGAGGCGTCGTTTTTGGAGAGTCTGTACTTCAGGTGTTGTCTTGGCGGTTGATGTATTGCTGTTGTTAGGTCCGTGATACTGTAGCGGGACTTTTGTTTCTTAGTTTTCTTTTCCTTTTTTTTGGCTGTGTGCATCCGTAGTGCCATTAGATTGGTGCGTTGTTGCAGAGGCTGGGTGTATTGGTATCGTTTTGATATTAATATATTCCCTTTATTGAAAAAAAGCGTGTGCGTAGCTATTCCCTAGGTAGAAAATCCGCGTATAATTATTAGATCGAACGGTTGCGGGACGGTCCTTCTAGCAACCGAGCGTGTACGAGCAATTTAAGAAGAATTGGCGGATTCTTACTTGAGCAAGCCATAGATCCAAACGGAGAATACCATCAGCCCCCAATCGATTTTGGAAAACGATGGTCCATAGAAATTCTATTGTACATATATATGCATGAACGCGTGTACCATACCATTATGTAATATGTTCGGCCAAGCACGATAAAAGAGATCACTTCGATCTATATATTTATAAAGATGTTTTTATGTAATATAATGGTTTTCTATATGTGTGCATTAACGTGTTTCAAATGGGGCGTGACGGCAAACTCTGCCGGGGCAGCGTTTTGATGAACTTCCGTGCCGCGGCAGTGTTCTAGTGAACTTTCCTGCAGCGGCAGTGAAGCGTTCTAAAACGCTGCCGCGATAGAAACATTTAGCACCGGTTCGTGTTAGGAACCGGTGTTAAAGTCCTCCGCCCAGCGCTCGGCAGCCAGCCACCCGTTGGACAACCGGTAAAAAAATGTCTTGCCAACCGGTGCTAATGCTCCATTTTCCACTAATGAGGATCTGAGCATTAGCACACTAGTCTGAACATCAAGCAGGAGCGCAGGACACTGTTTCCAAAGTTTTAAATAGGGCGAACAATGGTACAGACGTACAGGGTGAATCAATAACACGAAAGAAAAGAAAAAAAAAGCAAAAAAGAATAGCTTAACGGCTTAACTCAAACCATAGATTGTTGTGCAGTGTGATCAACCCTGGAAGAGGAATTGGGCCGCTCCAGAATACCGGAACCTTGTGTAGTGGTACCATCAGACCCTCCAAGAGGATCAACCCCGGAGGAGGAACAGGGCCGCTCCATAATACCAGCATGAGTGAGCATCGCCCAAAGATGGGTCATGAACTCCCCGCCGGCGGCGAGCTTCTGCATGGATGTCGACATTGTCCGATGGCGCCAGGAAGAGTATGAACTCGCCCCAGAAGTCAGCAAGCACCTTCCAAGCCTCGTCGGTATCCATGTCCCTGAGTTCTCTTCCCAGCTTGGCTCCCATATTCAGAATTGTGCCGTCGACGACACCGTCCGAGTCCGTCATTAGCTTCTCACATATTCTGCTAACAGTTTCATATTCGTCGAGGCACTGCCGAGCCTCCATGACCACAGCGTCGAAGATGCGCCGTGTGTCGTAGCCATGACCAGGCAGCATGTCTGGAATAAAAGCTACCAGATAGGCACAGTAATCCGATATGCTCTGGGCAACTAGACGGTGAGCGTTGGAGCAGGGGACCTCCGGCGACACCTTGTACCCGAAGATTGTTGTGGCGATGTGCCATACAAGGATTGTGTGGATATGGGTTGGCAGGGTGCAGGCCCATGAGAGTTGGCTTCCCAGCTGATTTCTAGCAAGTGCTGACTGTCCATTTTCTAGCTTGCCGTTGTTCTCTTTGAACTGAGAGAGGACGCTTATGATGACGCCCTCTGCCAATTTTATCTTTTCCCCAGACTTCTGTCCATTTCTTTTAGCCTCGATCAAGCCTAGTGATAGGAAAGACAGTACATTCTGCGGGCGGTAGTGGAAGTTGAGCAACAGAGAGTACTGGCCGAGCTTTCTTTCCCACGTCTCACGATCTTCAATTTTATAAGTTACTGTCGTTGTCCCTGGTTTTTCTCTTTCATCCTCAATCTTCATACGGACGATGTTAACTGTCCCCAAACTACTGAGACGAGTGAATGGCGCCACAATGTGTACAAACAAAAAATTGACAAGCAGCAGAATGGTAATCCAACGAATAAGATCAGTTCCAATGACTCTCTGTTCCAAATTACTACGATGGTAGTGCCTGCTAAATGCTCCAGAAATGCTATTCCAAACAATAGCAGTTAATAAAATAGGTGCGGTAAAATACTTATATACATAGCCCGAATCCATCTTTGTATAGAAGAAATCATACATGAATGACAGCTCCACCTCAATAACTCGAAAAGCGCGAACATAGTTGCCTTCCTCGGAGAGGAGCCCATGAAGAACGAGATGCAGCGTCTTGTCAAGGCCAGCTTCACTGAGGTAATAGCCACAGAATCTCCGTTTCAATAGTTTGAACAATGTGAATGAGAGTGTAATTTCCTTTATTTTCTCAGGGCTCTCCTTGTGTGGGAAGCTGCGAGAGTCCACCCATCGCCAAACAGAATCAATGGTGATGAATTTGGAGTCGGTCACCTGTTTCAATCCAATTCTATATCCAGGCGCGGTCGGAAGCAGGGAAGCCAGTTCCTCTTCCCCGTGAAATATGTATCTGTACCCCTCCATCGTGCTCGGATCAACGATGTCCTGGCCTAGCTGATGCTCAACCATCATGTAATCTGCAATCACTTTACACTGCTCTACCAAACCTTCCCTTTTGCTCGCCTTAATTAAAATCCCAAACTTTCTGATAGTCAGAATGATGCTGTAGGTCCAGAACATCCATATGGTGGCCCTGTAACTCTTGTTGCCGCCGGTGGAATTGACAACCAGCCATAGCACGAGAAAGATCTGCAACACTTGCTGCACAAGCATTCTTTTGATCTGCCCGCTGTCCTTCATACTATAGACTGACAGGTATTTGGAGTTTACCTGGATCAGGAGGAGAAGAGTACCCCAGAGGACGAATGTCTGGTCACGAAATGGACCTGCCTGCAGCAGACCGATGGTGTAGGGCGCCAGTACAGTGGACAGCGTGTACACTGTCCACCCGAGGATGCGGAAGAACCCGTGGCTGTACCGTTGCCGTGAGATGAACTGCTCGAGGAGGTGCCACGATAGGAAGCTGAAGATGACGAGGAATTCTAGGCGCACCAGACGAACTTCGTTGCTGCCCAAGCTCTGGACCAATGCTGCGGTGGTGTTCTTGAGCTCCATGGCTTCCCCTGGTCAACCGGCGCCGCTTTAGATTTTGTCTCTCCTCTTGAGTTCTCCCCAAGCTAGCTACTAGCCTACTACTCTCTGATCAAACTGTGTAAAGTCTCATCTGGTTTCAGATCTTGTCTTGGGTCTTGGCATCAACTTTTGTCGGTCCCAAGGTTACCACATGCTTAAGATCTACTATTTCCGGAGGCAGTCTCCGCCCCCAACCCTCCGCCCCCAACCCTAACCCTCCCGCACCCCGCCCTCCGCCGCCGCCGGTAGCGCCGCCGGGGTCAAAGTCCCTCGGGGCGTGGCGGCGGCGGGGGCTCTTCCTCGTCGCCGCGTGCAGATCGGCGGCCGGATCCCCACCTCCTCGATGCTTGGCGGAGCAGACGCGCGTGGGATGGGCGGCGGCCCTCCTCCCGTCGGCTGTCCCCTGGCGGACCGGTCGGCGCGGGTGGGATTGGCGGCGTTGCGGTCTCCCTCTTCTCGTCGGCTTCCCGCAGCACTCCGGCAGGGGTTGGTGGTGGGCGGCGGCCAGACCCTCGGTCTGCGCCATGCCATCCACCCCCGCCTCTCGTTGGTGCGTGGAGGCGATCTCGGGCATCTTCCGCGACACGAGGACGCCCGGGGCAGCAGCCTTGGGTTTGACGGAGGAGGTGGCCTCTTCTTCGCCGGAGAGGGTCGCCCTGCGGTTGGTGGTGGTGGATATTTGATATATCATCGCCAGCCGGCGGTGAGATGGAGGTGCATGGAAGCCGGCGATGGTGTCGCCGGTGGAGGGTTGGGTTGGCCAGCCCGGGATGGTCGCCGACGTGGGGGTCCGGCCTGAATAAAGGCAGCGGTCCTAGGGCCTCTCTTGCGTGAAGAGGAGGACCTACCGGAGGCCTGGACTCGTGATCTGGCCGGAGGGTTGAGTTCCGGAAGGCTCCGCCGGCGAATGTAACAGTGCTTTGCCTGGAGTTTGCTGGATCAGAGGTATTCGGTCGTGCGCACCCATACGTTTATTCCGACCATTTGGTTCTGGAGGGAGCGGGGCGAAGCTCTTTTTCTGTGTTGACATCAAGTGACTATGGATCCATGATGAAAGTCGGAAGAAGAGAATTTCATGAAGGCCGGAGGGGAGGACTAGCTAAGGGAGGTTCAAGTCTCCGCGCTGTTGAGGGGCTTGCTTGGTGTCCGGGCTTCACAGCAGCGGTATGAAAGTGGGGGCGACAACACATGTGAAGCGCAGAGTCCTACCTTTCAGGGTGAAAATCCAAGGTCTGGCCTTAACTGGTTGTGCCTGGCAGTGACCTTGGTGTAGGCATTGTTTTGAGAGTGGGGACTATCTTTAGGGTGAAAACCTAAGATCTTTGATCGGGCGACGACGGTGTTGGAGCACTGTTCCCTTCTTGGAGGCGTCGTTTTTTTGGAGAGTCTGCAATTCAAGTGTTGTCATGGTGGTGGATGTATTGCTGTTGTTAGGTCCGTGATACTATAGCGGGACTTTTGTTTCTTAGTTTTCTTTTCGTTTTTTTGGCTGTGTGCATCCGTAGTGCCATTAGGGTGGTGCGTTGTTGCAGAGGCTGGGTGTAATTGGTATCTCTCGATATTAATATATTCCCTTTATTGAAAAATACTGGAGTAGTTATTATATTCAGCCATTAGGATTAACTTATAAATGGCCTGCAGGTTCAAGCCAGTTGTAGTTGATTACGCCCACATCGTAAGATAGAGTGCCTCCCCCGATGCTTAGAGCATCGTTTTTTAGAGCATCTACTAAAATGGCTCTCGGTCCCTAAAACAGCCACCGCTGTTGAAAACGGCCAAAGTCGTTAATCTAACAAACTTTAAAACTGTCTCCTAACACACCCCTCGCTCCTCATCACGCTGGACGGGAGCCAGCACGGGCCGAGCTAACGAAAAGCTGAGTCAGAGCTGACGAGCCCGAGCCAGCTTAAAATTGCACAGAAGTTGCAACCTGGGACTTGGCTCGAGCCAGCCCCTAGTCTGGTCCAAAATGAGCTAGCTCGCGAGCCTGCTCCTTTTTTTTCGAGAGGTAAATACAAGGATCCGTGAGCTAATGTAACAAAGACAGCAGTAGTGATTATAGTAAACAGCAGGATTAAAATACTGTAGGCACAAGGATGAATGAACGGGCGTTGCATGGATGAGAGAAACTCATGTAACAATCAAGATAGGGCATTTGCAGATAATAAAAAAACGGTATCCAAGTACTAATCAATCAATAGGCATGTGTTCCATATTTAGTCGTACGTGCTCGCAATGAGAAACTTGCACAACATCTTTTGTCCTACCAGCCGGTGGCAGCCGGGCCTCTAGGGAATCTACTGGAAATTAAGGTACTCCTTTTAATAGAGCACCGGAGCAAAGCATTAACACTCCGTGAACACATGTGATCCTCATATCACCGCCTTCCCCTCCGGTTGTCCCAATTTCTGTCACTTTGGGGCCTCGGGTTCCGGACAGCGACATATGTATACAACTTGCAGGTAAGATCATACAGCAATGAATATCATCATGAATTGATAACATGTTCAGATTTGAGATCATGGCACTCGGGCCCTAGTGACAAGCATTAAGGATAATAAGTTGCAACAATATCATAAAAGTACCAATTACGGACACTAGGCACTATGCCCTAACAATCTTATGCTATTACATGACCAATCTCATCCAATCCCTACCATCCCCTTCAGCCTACAGCAGGGGAATTACTCACACATGGATAGGGAAAACATGGCTGGTCGATGGAGAGACGTCGGTGGTGATGATGGAGATGATCTCCTCCAATTCCCCGTCCCGGCGAGGTGCCAGAACGGAGTTTCTGGTCCCGAGACGGAGTTTCGCGATGGCGGTGGTGTTCTGGATGGTTTCTGGCGACTTCGACTTCTCGTCTCGCGTTTTTAGATCGAAACCCTTAAATAGTCCAGAGGGGGCGTCAGAGGCTGGCCGAGGCGGCCTCACCATAGGGCGGCGCGCCCCCCTCCTAGGCCGCGCCGGCCCATGGTGTGGGGGCCGTGGGCCCCCCTGGCCTGCCCTTCTGGCTCCGTGAATTTTCTGGAAAAATAAGCCCTTTGATATAAATTTCGGAGATTTTCCTGAAAGTTGAGTTTCTGCACAAAAACGAGACACCAGGGCAATTCTGCTGAAAACAGCGTTAGTCCGTGTTAGTTGTATCCAAAATACACAATTTAGAGGCAAAACAATAGCAAAAGTGTTCGGGAAAGTAGATACGTTTTGGACGTATCAATGCTTCGAAACGACGAGTCTTAGCAACGGTGCATACTAAGGACGATCACTTCATGGATATGCGAATATCGTTAGTGCCCCAATAGTTGGAGGATTGGGACGCCTTGCGTCTTCAACCTTCGTACATTCCCATAAAACTTATGAGTTTATGTAGTCTCACCAAATTATATTCTATCACCTTGCAATAAGGTCTTAGATATCACATATATATCATACCTTGATTATTTCTGAAAACTAAATTTTCAGCTCCTTACTTTTCAAACAGATTTGAACTTCAAGTTTCACAGAGACAAAATAACTTTAGGTACTAATTGAAACCATAGCTCTTTGAATCAATAATGTGAGATTTACTAAAAGTTTTCAATAGGACTTAATCATTTCTTGATTCTTTAACAATACGGTACCAGTCCGTAAAGTTTCTTGTCAGATTTTAACAATATTTCTATCTCAATTACAAGACTAGCACATGGTAGAAAACGGATGCCAATACTACAAAATTAATTCAAAATACTACTCAGACTATGTTTATGATAATTAGTTCATGTTTTAATCTAATTACTAAAGCACTCCCACTTAATACAATATCCCTCATAGTTATTAAGTGGTACACGATCCACATCCACTACACCAAAACCGATCATCACGTGATATGATGTAGCTTCAATGGTGAACATCAACATGTTGATCATATCATCCATATGACTCGTGTTCAACCTTTCGGTTTCCGTTGTCCCGAGGCCATGTCTGTACATGCTAGGCTCGTCAAGCAAATCCAAGTATTTCCGCGTGTGCAACATGGCTTACACCCGTTGTATGTGAACGTAGAGTCTATCACATCCGATCATCACGAGATGCTTTGAAACGACGAACTGTAGCAACGGTGCATACGAGGGGAGAACACTTTATTATCTTGATATTAATGTGAGGGATCATCTTATAATGCTACCGTCGCGATCTAAGCAAAATAAGATGCATAAAGGATTAACATTACATGCAATTCATATGTGATATGATATGGCCCTTTAGTCTTTGCGCCTTTGATCTTCATCTCCAAAGCACGGACATGATCTCCATCATCAACGGGCATGATCTCCATCATCGTCGGCGTAGCGTCAAGGTCCATGGCGCCGTCTTAATGTTTGTTCACCGTGTGTAGCAACTATTACAACTACTTTGGAAAAATACTACAACATGAATTATAAAGACAACCATAAGGCTCCTGCCGGTTGCCACAATACAATAATGAACATCTCATACATCAAATATAATCATCATCACATCATGGCCATATCACATCACCAAACCCTGCAAAAACAAGTTAGACGCCTCTAATTTGGTTTGCATATTTTACGTGGTTTAGGGTTTTCGACTAAGACCCAATCTACCTACGAACATGAACCACAACGGTGATACTAGTGTTGTCAATAGAAAGAGTAAATTGAATCTTCACTATGGTGGGAGAGATAGACACCCGCAAAGCCACTTATGCAATACAAGTTGCATGTCGAGCGTGGAGCAAATCTCATGAACGTGGTCTTGTAAAGTTAGCCCGGGCCGCTTCATCCCACCATGCCACAAGATGCAAAGTACACGAACTAAAGACAACAAAGCATCAACACCCACAAAACAATTGTGTTCTACTCGTGCAACCAATCTATGCATAGACACGGCTCTGATACCACTGATGGGATTCGTAGCATAGAAAACAAAAATATTCCTACCGCAAGAACGAAAACCAAGCCAAGATGCAATCTAGAAGATGGTAGCAAAGAGGCGATCACGAGACTAACCCTTGAAGATTTCCAAAGCTTAACGAGATTCGATCTCGTGGTGGATGTAGTCGATCACTTGCCGCTTGCAAAAGCGCGTAGAAGATCTTGACGGTGCCACAATCGGGCAGCACCTCCGTACTCGATCACACGTTCGGTGTTGATGAAGACGATGTCCTTCTCCCTGTTCGAGTGGGCAGCGGAAGTAGTAGATCCTCCTCGGAATCCCGACAACACGACGGCGTGGTGTCGGTGGCGGTGGAGATCTCCGGCAAGGCTTCGCCATAAGCACTACGGGAGAGAGGTGGAGGAGGGAGGTGTGCTAGGGTTTGGAGAGAGGGGGTGGCTAGGGCGCCGGCCAGGGGTGCGGCCAAGACTTAGGCAGCCCCCTCCCTCTCCTCCTCATTATATAGGTGGAACCCCAAGGGTTTTCCCAAAGTCTTCGAATAAGACCCCAATAGAAAAACTGCCTTATGGACGAAACCTAGAGGGATAGGGACTCTCCCCTTTCCCCCGTTGTTGGCCGGCCAAGGAGGTGGAGTCCACCATGGACTCCACCCTCCCACTTGGTTGGCTGATTAGGGTTGGTGGAGTCCCTCCGGGGCTCCTCCTTCCATAGTGATTTATTCCGGATAATTCTAGAAACCACCTTCCATAAATTCACCGGATCATTTCCAAACTTGGAAAGTGACTTCCTATATATGAATCTTATTCTCTGGACCATTCCGGACCTCCTCGTGATGTCCTGGATCCCATCCGAGACTACGAACAAAACTTCAAACTCCATTCCATATTCCATACCTACGTAAACGACATCAAACCTTAAGTGTGTCACCCTACGGTTCGCGAACTATGCAGACATGGTTGAGACCTCTCTCCGACCAATAACCAATAGCGGGATCTGGAGATCCATAATGGCTCCCACATATTCAACGATGAATTAGTGATCGATTGAACCATTTACATACGATACCGATTCCCTTTGTCACGCGATATTTTACTTGTCCGAGGTTTGATCATCGGTATCTCTATACCTCGTTCAACCTCGTCTCCTGACAAGTACTCTTTACTCGTACCGTGGTATGTCATTGATGACGCGTAAAGCACACGCCCGTTGGGAACCCCAAGTGGAAGGTGTGATGCGTACAGCAGCAAGTTTCCCTCAGTAAGAAACCAAGGTTTATCGAACCAGTAGGAGTCAAGAAGCACGTCGAAGGTTGATGGCGACGGGATGTAGTGCGGCGCAACACCAGGGATTCCGGCGCCAACGTGGAACCTGCACAACACAACCAAAGTACTTTGCCCCAACGAAACAGTGAGGTTGTCAATCTCACCGGCTTGCTGTAACAAAGGATTAGATGTATAGTGTGGATGATGATTGTTTGCAAAAAACGAGTAAAACAAGTATTGCAGTAGATTGTATTCGATGTAAAGAATAGGACCGGGGTCCACAGTTCACTAGAGGTGTCTCTCCCATAAGATAAATAGCATGTTGGGTGAACAAATTACAGTCGGGCAATTGACAAATAGAGAGGGCATGACAATGCACATACATGATATGATGAGTATTGTGAGATTTAATTGGGCATTACGACAAAGTACATAGACCGCTATCCAGCATGCATCTATGCCTAAAAAGTCCACCTTCAGGTTATCATCCGAACCCCTTCCGGTATTAAGTTGCAAACAACGAGACAATTGCATTAAGTATGGTGCGTAATGTAATCAATAACTACATCCTCGGACATAGCATCAATGTTTTATCCCTAGTGGCAACAAGACATCCACAACCTTAGAACTTTCCGTCACTCGTCCCGGATTTAATGGAGGCATGAACCCACTATCGAGCATAAATACTCCCTCTTGGAGTTAAGAGCAAAAACTTGGCCAGAGCCTCTACTAATAACGGAGAGCATGCAAGATCATAAACAACACATAGGTAATAGATTGATAATCAACATAGCATAGTATTCTCTATCCATCGGATCCCGACAAACACAACATATATATAGAATTACAGATAGATGATCTTGATCATGTTAGGCAGCTCACAAGATCCAACAATGAAGCACATAAGGAGAAGACGACCATCTAGCTACTGCTATGGACCCATAGTCCAGGGGTGAACTACTCACTCATCACTCCGGAGGCGATCATGGCGATGAAGAGTCCTCCGGGAGATGATTCCCCTCTCCGGCAGGGTGCCGGAGGCGATCTCCTGAATCCCCCGAGATGGGATTGTCGGCGGCGGCGTCTCAGTAAGGTTTTCCGTATCGTGGCTCTCGGTACTGGGGGTTTCACGACAGAGGCTTTAAGTAGGCGAAAGGGTAGGTCAGGGGGCGTCACGAGGTGGCGACACAACAGGGCCGCGCGGCCAGCACCTGGGCCGCGCCGCCCTAGCGTGTCGTCGCCTCGTGGCCCCACTTCGTCTCCCTCCGGTCTTCCGGAAGCTTCGTCTAAAAATAGGCCCCCGGGCGTTGATTTCGTCCAATTCCGAGAATATTTCCTTTGTAGGATTTCTGAAACCAAAAACAGCAGAAAACAGACAATCGGCTCTTCGGCATCTCGTTAATAGGTTAGTGCCGGAAAATGCATAAATACGACATATAATGTGTATAAAACATGTAGATATCATCAATAATGTGGCATGGAACACAAGAAATTATCGATACGTCGGAGACGTATCAGCATCCCCAAGCTTAGTTCCTGCTCGTCCCGAGCGAGTAAACGATAACAAAGATAATTTACGGAGTGACATGCCATCATAACCTTGATCATACTATTGTAACCATATGTAATGAATGCAGCGATCAAAACAATGGTAATGACATGAGTAAACAAATGAATCATAAAGCAAAGACTTTTCATGAATAGTACTTCAAGACAAGCATCAATAAGTCTTGCATAAGAGTTAACTCGTAAAGCAATAAATCAAAGTAAAGGTATTGAAGCAACACAAAGGAAGATTAAGTTTCAGCGGTTGCTTTCAACTTATAACATGTATATCTCATGGATAGTGTCAACATAGAGTAATATAACAAGTGCAATATGCAAGTATGTAGGAATCAATGCACAGTTCACACAAGTGTTTGCTTCTTAAGGTGGAGAGAAATAGGTGAACTGACTCAACATAAAAGTAAAAGAAAGGCCCTTCGCAGAGGGAAGCATTGATTGCTATATTTGTGCTAGAGCTTTGGTTTTGAAAACATGAAACAATTTTGTCAACGGTAGTAATAAAGCATATGTATCATGTAAATTATATCTTACAAGTTGCAAGCCTCATGCATAGTGTACTAATAGTGCTCGCACCTTGTCCTAATTAGCTTGGGTTAACACTGATTATCATTGCATAACATATGTTTCAACCAAGTGTCACAATGGGGTACCTCTATGCCGCCTGTACAAGGGTCTAAGGAGAAAGTTCGCATTGGATTTCTCGCTTTTGATCATTCTTCAACTTAGACACCCATACCGGGACAACATAGACAACGAGATAATGGACTCCTCTTTTAATGCTTAAGCATTCAACAACAGTTAATATTCTCATAAGAGATTGAGGTTTTATGTTCAAACTGAAACTTCCACCATGATTCATGGCTTTAGTTAGCGGCCCAATGTTCTTCTCTAACAGTATGCATACTCAAACCATTTGATTGTGAAAACTGCCCTTACTTCAGACAAGACGAACATGCATAGAAACTCACATGATATTCAACAAAGAGTTGATGGCGTCCCCAGAAACATGGTTATCGCACAACAAGCAACTTAATAAGAGATAAAGTGCATAAGTACATATTCAATACCACAATAGTTTTTAAGGCTATTTTGTCCCATGTAGTAGGTAGGTATGGTGGACACAAATGGCATAGTGGTTGGCTCAAGGATTTTGGATGCATGAGAAGTATTCCCTCTCGATACAAGGTTTAGGCTAGCAAGGTTATTTGAAACAAACACAAGGATGAACCGGTGCAGCAAAACTCACATAAAAGATATATTGTAAACATTATAAGACTCTACACCGTCTTCCTTGTTGTTGAAAACTCAATACTAGAAATTATCTAGACTTTAGAGAGACCAAATATGCAAACCAAATTTAGCAAGCTCTAGGTGTTTCTTCATTAATGGGTGCAAAGTATATGATGCAAGAGCTTAAACATGAGCACAACAATTGCCAAGTATCAAATTATTCAAGACATTTTAGAATTACTACATGTAGCATTTCCCAATTCCAACCATATAACAATTTAACGAAGAAGATTCAACCTTCGCCATGAATACTATGAGTAAAGCCTAAGGACATATTTGTCCATATGCAACAGCGGAGCGTGTCTCTCTCCCACACAATGAATGCTAGGATCCATTTTATTCAAACAAAAACAAACAACAAAAACAAACCGACGCTCCAAGCAAAGCACATAAGATGTGACTGAATAAAAATATAGTTTCAGGGGAGGAACCTGATGATGTTGTCGATGAAGAAGGGGATGCACTAGTAGAGAAACCCCCCTTTTGTACCGGTTTGAAAGGGCCTTTAGTAGGCCTCCATCCTTTAGTACCGGTTCCTTACGAACCGGTATTAAAGGTGCCCGCGGGGCTGGAGATCTTTTTTTTTCACAAAAAGGCTATTTCGTTTAATTTTTTATCCATTTTTTTCTAATTATTTTTCACTCCCTTTTTTTTTCATAATTTCTAATATTTCCGTTAGTCTCTAACTACACTTAATCTCTAGTCAATTACTTACCCTTGGTCAAACTTCCCGGTCGGTCACCCATCCTCACACTACTCCAACACTAGCACGCTTAACTTCTAGGTTCCTTTCCGTCCCACTTCCAAGTGCTTCGCGCGCATGTTGTTGATAGTAGTAACATATCAATCCTATTAACATGTTGGTCAATGTGACACTTCTTTATTATTTGTATTGCAAATAATTTCTTTAATAAACAAAAGTAATGATGTAATAATAATGTTGAATAAATAAATAAAATTAACTTTTTAATTTGTATTATTTTTATATATTTTTTAAATTTTAATATTTTTTTGCCAAACTTTAAACCTGAAAATTTGAAAATCTTACAATTTGATAAAAGTAATAGTTATTCTGGGAATCAAAAAATCTTATAATTATTAATTTTAATTTTTTAAAAATAAAAAATATATAAAATTCTAAAGTTTTGGAAAAAACCTAAAAGCTTCCTGCTTTCATATTTTGAATTGGAATTTTGAGAATCTAAAATTTGGCTAACCGGGTCAACCCCGGGTGAATTCGGATGTAACTTTTTCCCACGATGATTTTGATATATTATACGTTTTTTTTCGACGTCGTACGCAAAAGTTCTTGCGGTTTTACCATTTTCCAAAACTTTTTTGCAAAAAAAGTGAAAATTCAAATTTGTTAATTTTCCCCAATACTAGGTTGCATAACATACAAGAATCTGAAAACATTTTATTTTTTTGAATTTTCTATCATTTTCATTTGTATTTTACAAAGCAAAAAAGGCGATCTACAGGGGGGGGGGGGGTGGAGGTGCGTGGGGAGCAGGAAAAACCTTTAGTACCGGTTCGTGACACGAACCGGTACTAAAGGGTACCTTTAGTACCGGTTCCTGTCACGAACCGGTATTAAAGGTCTGTGCAGTGCAACCGGTACTAATGCACCCTTTAGTACCGGTTCGTAAGGAAACCGGTACTAAAGGGTTGGACGAAAGACCCCTTTTTCTACTAGTGATGCCTTGGACATCCCCAATCTTAGACGCTTGTGTCTTCTTAAAATATGCAGGGGTGAACCACCGGGGCATCCCCAAGCTTAGAGCTTTCACTCCTCTTGATCATAGTATATCATACTCCTCTCTTGACCCTTGAAAACTTCCTTCACACCAAACTTCAAGCAAACTCATTAGAGGGTTAGTGCACAATCAAAAATTCACATGTTCAGAGGTGACACAATCATTCTTAACACTTCTGGACACTGCATAAAGCTACTGGACATTAATGGATCAAAGAAATTCATCCAACATAGCAAAAGAGGCAATGCGAAATAAAAGGCAGAATCTGTCAAAAACAGAACAGTCCGTAAAGACGAACCTAGAAGGGGCACTTAACTTGCTCAAACGGAAAAACTCAAAACTAATGAAAGTTGCGTACATATCTGAGGATCACGCACGTAAATTTGCAGATTTTTTTGATTTTTTTACAGAGACTTCTGCGCGAATTCGTGACAGACAACAATGATGTTTCTGTGCAGCAATCCAAATCTAGCATCAACTTTACCATAGAGACTTTACTTGGCACAAAAACATGATAAGGAGAGGTTGCTACAGTAGTAAACAACTTCCAAGACTCAAATATAAAACAAAGTACTGTAGTAAAAAACATGGGTTGTCTCCCATAAGCGCTTTTCTTTAACGCCTTTCAGCTAGGCGCAGAAAGTGTGTATCAGTATTATCGAGATATGAAGCATCAACATTACCTTGGGTGTTGGGAGTTGCCTCAAATATGCATTTTATCTTATCTATGTGAGTTTCAGAGGCTCCCTTTTCATTATTCTTAGGTTTGCTATCCTCGTCAAACAAATTTTCAGGGACAAGCCAACCATAATTAATTTCTAGAGCTTCATGCATTCCTAGGAGCTTACTAGGTATCGGTGCTTTAATTTCCCCACTGATGGCGTGTAACTCACACGTTCGTTGGGAATCCCAAGAGGAAGGTATGATGCGCACAGCAGCAAGTTTTCCCTCAGAAAGAAACCAAGGTTTATCGAACCAGGAGGAGCCAAGAAGCACGTTGAAGGTTGATGGCGGCGGGATGTAGTGCGGCGCAACACCAGGGATTCCGGCGCCAACGTGGAACCTGCACAACACAACCAAAGTACTTTGCCCCAACGAAACAGTGAGGTTGTCAATCTCACCGGCTTGCTGTAACAAAGTATTAACCGTATTGTGTGGAAGATGATTGTTTGCAGAAAACAGTAAAACAAGTATTGCAGTAGATTGTATTTCAGTAAAAGAATTGGACCGGGGTCCACAGTTCACTAGAGGTGTCTCTCCCATAAGATAAACAGCATGTTGGGTGAACAAATTACAGTTGGGCAATTGACAAATAAAGAGGGCATGACCATGCACATACATATCATGATGAGTATAGTGAGATTTAATTGGGCATTACGACAAAGTACATAGACCGCCATCCAAGCTGCATCTATGCCTAAAAAGTCCACCTTCGAGGTTATCATCCGAACCCCCTCCGGTATTAAGTTGCAAAGCAACGAGACAATTGCATTAAGTATGGTGCGTAATGTAATCAACAACTACATCCTTAGACATAGCATCAATGTTTTATCCCTAGTGGCAACAACACAACACAACCTTAGAACTTTACGTCACTCGTCCCGGTGTCAATGCGGGCATGAACCCACTATCGAGCATAAATACTCCCTCTTGGAGTTACAAGCATCTACTTGGCCGGAGCATCTACTAGTAACGGAGAGCATGCAAGATCATAAACAACACATAGATATAACTTTGATAATCAACATAACAAGTATTCTCTATTCATCGGATCCCAACAAACGCAACATATAGGATTACATATAGATGATCTTGATCATGATAGGCAGCTCACAAGATCCGACAATGAAGCACAATGGGGAGAAGACAACCATCTAGCTACTGCTATGGACCCATAGTCCAGGGGTAGACTACTCACACATCACACCGGAGGCGACCATGGCGGCGTAGAGTCCTCCGGGAGATGAATCCCCTCTCCGGCGGGGTGCCGGAGGCGATCTCTGGATCCCCCGAGATGGGATCGGCGGCGGCGGCGTCTCGGAAGGTTTTCCGTATCGTGGCTCTCGGTGCGGGGGTTTCGTCACGGAGGCTATTTGTAGGCGGAAGGGCAGGTCAAGAGGTGGCACGAGGGCCCCACACCACGGGGCCGCGCGGCCAAGGGGGGGCCGCGCCGCCCTAGGGTGTGGCCCCTCGTGGCCCCTCTTCGTCTCTCCTTCGGACTTCGGAAGCTTCGTGGCAAAATAGGACCCCGGGCGTTGATTTCGTCCAATTTCAAGAATATTTCGTTACTAGGATTTCTGAAACCAAAAACAGCGAGAACAACGAAGCGGCACTTCGGCATCTTGTTAATAGGTTAGTTCCGGAAAATGCACGAATATGACATAAAGTGTGCATAAAACATGTAGATAACATCAATAATGTGGCATGGAACATAAGAAATTATCGATACGTCGGAGACGTATCAGCATCCCCAAGCTTAGTTCTGCTCGTCCCGAGCAGGTAAAACGATAACACAGATAATTTCTGGAGTGACATGCCATCATAATCTTGATCATACTATTTGTAAAGCATATGTAGTGAATGCAGCGATCAAAACAATGTATATGACATGAATAAACAAGTGAATCATATAGCAAAGACTTTTCATGAATAACACTTCAAGACAAGCATCAATAAGTCTTGCATAAGAGTTAACTCATAAAGCAATAATTCAAAGTAAAGGCATTGAAGCAACACAAAAGAAGATTAAGTTTCAGCGGTTGCTTTCAACTTATAACATGTATATCTCATGGATATTGTCAACATAGAGTAATATAACAAGTGCAATAAGCAAGTATGTAAGAATCAATGCACAGTTCACACAAGTGTTTGGTTCTTGAGGTGGAGAGAAATAGGTGAACTGACTCAACATTGAAAGTAAAAGAATGGTCCTCCATAGAGGAAAAGCATCGATTGCTATATTTGTGCTAGAGCTTTGATTTTAAAAACATGAAACAATTTTGTCAACGGTAGTAATAAAGCATATGTATCATGTAAATTATATCTTATAAGTTGCAAGCCTCATGCATAGTATACTAATAGTGTCCGCACCTTGTCCTAATTAGCTTGGACTACCGGATCATCACAATGCACATGTTTTAACCAAGTGTCACAATGGGGTACCTCTATGCCGCTCGTACAAAGGTCTAAGGAGAAAGCTCGCATTGGATTTCTCGCTATTGATTATTCTTCAACTTAGACATCCATACCGGGACAACATAGACAACGAGATAATGGACTCCTCTTTTATGCATAAGCATGTAACAACAATTAATAATTTTCTCATTTGAGATTGAGGATATATGTCCAAAACTGAAACTTCCACCATGGATCATGGCTTTAGTTAGCGGCCCAATGTTCTTCTCTAACAATATGCATGCTCAACCATAAGGTGGTAGATCGCTCTTACTTCAGACAAGACGAACATGCATAGCAACTCACATGAAATTCAACAATGAATAGTTGATGGCGTCCCCAGTGAACATGGTTATCGCACAACAAGCAACTTAATAAGAGATAAAGTGCATAATCACATATTCAATACCACAATAGTTTTTAAGCTATTTGTCCCATGAGCTATATATTGTAAGGTGAATGATGGAATTTTAAAGGTAGCACTCAAGCAATTTACTTTGGAATGGCGGAAAATACCATGTAGTAGGTAGGTGTGGTGGACACAAATGGCATAGTGGTTGGCTCAAGTATTTTGGATGCATGAGAAGTATTCCCTCTCGATACAAGGTTTAGGCTAGCAAGGCTTATTTAAAACAAACACAAGGATGAACCGGTGCAGCAAAACTCACATAAAAGACATATTGAAAACATTATAAGACTCTACACCGTCTTCCTTGTTGTTCAAACTCAATACTAGAAATTATCTAGACCTTAGAGAAACCAAATATGCAAACCAAATTTTAGGATGCTCTATGTATTTCTTCATTAATGGGTGCAAAGCATATGATGCAAGAGCTTAAACATGAGCACAACAATTGCCAAGTATCACATTACCCAAGACATTTATAGCAATTACTACATGTATCATTTTCCAATTCCAACCATATAACAATTTAACGAAGAAGAAACTTCGCCATGAATACTATGAGTAGAAGCTAAGGACATACTTGTCCATATGCTACACCGGAGCGTGTCTATCTCCCATAAAGTGAATGCTAGGATCCATTTTATTCAAACAAAACAAAAACAAAAACAAACCGACGCTCCAAGCAAAGCACATAAGATGTGATGGAATAAAAATATAGTTTCGGGGAGGAACCCGATAATGTTGTCGATGAAGAAGGGGATGCCTTGGGCATCCCCAAGCTTAGACGCTTGAGTCTTCTTAGAATATGCAGGGGTGAACCACCGGGGCATCCCCAAGCTTAGAGCTTTCACTCTCCTTGATCATGTTGCATCATACTCCTCTCTTGATCCTTGAAAACTTCCTCCACACCAAACTCGAAACAACTCATTAGAGGGTTAGTGCACAATAAAAATTAACATATTCAGAGGTGACACAATCATTCTTAACACTTCTGGACATTGCATAATGCTACTGGACATTAATGGATCAAAGAAATTCATCCGACATAGCAAAAGAGGCAATGCGAAATAAAAGGCAGAATCTGTCAAAACAGAACAGTTCGTATTGACGAATTTTAAAATGGCACCAGACTTGCTCAAATGAAAATGCCCAAATTGAATGAAAGTTGCGTACATATCTGAGGATCACTCACGTAAATTGGCATAATTTTATGAGTTACCTACAGGGGGATTTTGCCCAGATTCGTGACAGCAAAGAAATCTGTTTCTGCGCAGTAATCCAAATCTAGTATGAACTTTTCTATCAACGGCTTAACTTGGCACAACAAAACACAAAACTAAGATAAGGAGAGGTTGCTACAGTAGTAAACAACTTCCAAGACACAAAATAAAAACAAAGTACTGTAGGTAAAAACATGGGTTGTCTCCCATAAGCGCTTTTCTTTAACGCCTTTCAGGTAGGCGCAGAAAGTGTGTATCAAGTATTATCGAGAGACGAAGCATCAACATCATAATTTGTTCTCATAATAGAATCAAAAGGTAACTTCATTCTCTTTCTAGGGAAGTGTTCCATACCTTTCTTGAGAGGAAATTGATATTTTATATTACCTTCCTTCATATCAATGGTAGCACCAACAGTTCGAAGAAAAGGTCTTCCCAATATGCTGGGACAAGATGCATTGCATTCAATATCCAAGACAACAAAATCAACGGGAACAAGGTTATTGTTAACGGTAATGCGAACATTATCAACTTTACCCAAAGGTTTCTTTATAGAATGATCAGCAAGATTGACATCCAAATAACAATTTTTCAGCGGTGGCAAGTCACTAC
>NC_061509.1:219182607-219253768 GCF_022539505.1 Lolium rigidum
GGGGATCGCGATAGTCTTCGAGGGAAGTAAAACCCAAATTTATTGATTCGACACAAGGGGAGGTAAAGAATACTTATAAGCCTTAACAAGCTGAGTTGTCAATTCAGCTGCACCTGGAAAAGCACTGGTAACAGGGGTGATGTGAAAGTAGCAGTAATATGAGAGCAATAGTAACAATAACACATCAGCAGTAATAGCAATATGAGAGCAATGGCACCAGAAGGTAGTTGATACTACTTCCAATGACATGTAGAACAGGTATATGATGATGAGATATGGACCGGGGTTCCCAGCTATCTACACTAGTGGTAACTCTCCAATAACAAGTGTTGGATGAACAAATTACAGTCGGGCAATTGATAGGATTGAAATAGCATTAAGACAGAATATCAAGATCATTAATCATGTAGGCATGTTTTCCATATATAGTCATACGTGCTCGCAATGAGAAACTTGTACAACATCTTTTGTCCTACCATCCGGTGGCAGCCGGGCCTCAAGGGAAACTACTGGATATTAAGGTACTCCTTCTAATAGAGCACCGGAGCAAAGCATTAACACTCCGTGAAAACATGTGATCCTCACATCACCGCCATCCCCTCCGGTTGTCCCGATTTCGTCACTTCGGGGCCTTTGGTTCCGGACGGTGACATGTGCATACAACTTGTAGATACAATCTAAGCAATAAGTATAGAGCTCAAATCTAAGATCATGCCACTCGGGCCCTAGTGACAAGCATTAAGCATAACAAGATTGCGGCAACAATAACTTCATAAACTTTGTAGATAGACAATCATAACGTAACAATCCATCGGATCCCGACAAACACAACACCGATTACATCGAGATGAATCTCAATCATGTAAGGCAGCTCATGAGATCATTGTATTGAAGTACATGGGGGAGAGAATACCAACTAGCTACAGCTAGAACCCGTAGTCCATGGGGGAACTACTCACGGAGCATGATGGAGGCGATGGAGTTGATGGAGATGGCTTCAGGGGCACTTCCCCGCCCGGCAGGGTGCCGGAACGAGAGTTCTGTCCCCGAATTGGAATTTCGCGATGGTGGCGGCGCCCACGGAGTCTTTACGGAGTTTCGTCAAGTGGTACTGCGTTTTTAGGTCGAAAGGGATTTTATAGGCGAAGAGGCGGCGCGGGGGGCACTCGGAGGCGCCACACCATAGGCCGGCGCGGGCCCGGGCCAGGCCGCGCCGCCTTATGGTGTGGTGGCCCTCCGGCCCCTCTCCGACTCTTCTTCGGTGTTCGGAGCCTTCCGGGAAAAATAGGAGGTTTGGCGTTGATTTCGTCCAATTCGAGAATATTGCCCGAACAGCCTTTACGGAACCAAAAACAGCGAGAAAACGAGAGCTGGCACTGTGGCATCTTGTTAATAGGTTAGTTCCGGAAAACGCATAAAAACATTATAAAGTGCAAGCAAAACATGTAAGTATTGTCATAAAACAAGCATGGAACGACAGAAATTATGGATACGTCGGGGACGTATCGGCATCCCCAAGCTTAGTTCCTGCTCGTCCCGAGCAGGTAAACGATAAAAAGAATAATTTCTGTAGTGACATGCTACTTACATAACCTTGATCATACTATTACAAAGCATATGAAATGAATGAAGTGACTCAAGGCAATGATCTATAATTGCTAACAAGTAGATAACATATAGCAAAACTTTTCATGAATAATACCTTCAAGACGAGTATCAAAAGTCTTGCATAAGAGTTAACTCATAAAGCAATAAGTTCAAAGTAAAGGCATCGAAGCAACACAAAGGAAGATATAAGTTTCAGCGATTGCTTTCAACTTTCAACATGCATATCTCATGGATAATTGTCAACATAAAGTAATATGATGAATGCAAATATGCAAGTATGTAAGAATCAATGCACAGTTGACACAAGTGTTTGCTTCTAAGATGGAAGGAAGTAGGTAAACTGACTCAACATAAAGTAAAAGAATGGTCCTTCAAAGAGGAAAGCATTGATTGCTATATTTGTGCTAGAGCTTTGGTTTTGAAAACATATAGAGAGCATAAAAGTAAAGTTTTGAGAGGTGTTTGTTGTTGTCAACGAATGGTAGTGGGCACTCTAACCCCCTTGCCAGACAAACCTTCAAAGAGCGGCTCCCAAGAATTATTTTTATTTTTGGGTGGCACTCCTTCCAACCTTTCTTTCACAAACCATGGCTAACCGAATCCTCGGGTGCCTGCCAACAATCTCATACCATGAAGGAGTGCCTTTTTATTTTAGTTTCATTATGATGACACTCCCCCCAACCTTTGCTTACACAAGCCATGGCTAACCGAATCCTCGGGTGCTGTCCAACAATCACATACCATGGAGGAGTGTCTATTTTGGTTAATTAATTTGGGACTGGGAATCCCATTGCCAGCTCTTTTTGCAAATTTATTGGATAAGCGGATGAAGCCACTAGTCCATTGGTGAAAGTTGCCCAACAAGATTGAAAGATAAACACCACATACTTCCTCATGACCTATAAAACATTGACACAAATTGAGAAGCATTTTGAATTGTTTAAAGGTAGCACTCAAGCAATTTACTTTGGAATGGCAGGAAATACCACATAGTAGGTAGGTATGGTGGACACAAATGGCATAGTGGTTGGCTCAAGTATTTTGGATGCATGAGAAGTATTCCCTCTCGATACAAGGTTTAGGCTAGCAAGGTTGTTTGAAGCAAACACAAGTATGAACTGGTACAGACAAAACTTACATAAGAACATATTGCAAGCATTATAATACTCTACACTTGTCTTCCTTGTTGCTCAAACACTTTTACCGGAAAATATCTAGACCTTAAGAGAGATCAATTATGCAAACCAATTTCAACAAGCTCTACGGTAGTTCTCCACTAATAGGCTTAGACTACATGAAAAAACTTAATCATGATCTACTTGAGAGCTCAAAACAATTGCCAAGTGTCAAATTATCCAAGACATGATGAGGCATTTTCTGTTTTCAACCAAATATAAATAAGTGCAATAGCTTCCAACTTTTATCATTGAACATTAAAAGTAAAACGAAGAACAAGTGTTCATATGAAAAAGCGGAGCGTGTCTCTCTCCCAAACATGGATTGCTAGGATCCGAATTTATTCAAACATAAACAAAACAAAAAATAAACACACAGATGCTCCAAGTAAAGCACATATGATGTGACCGAATAAAAATATAGTTTCAGGGGAGGAACCTGATAAGTTGATGAAGAAGGGGATGCCTTGGGCATCCCCAAGCTTAGACGCTTGAGTCTTCTTGAAATATGCGGGAATGAACCACGGGGGCATCCCCAAGCTTAGACTTTTCACTCTTCTTGATCATATATCATCCTCCTCTCTTGACCCTTGAAAACTTCCTTCACACCAAACTTCTCATAAACTTCATTAGAGGGGTTAGTACTCAAAAAAAATTTGAATCCACCTTGGTCCTGTAGTGGCACATTGCAAGAACTCAATAAAACATTAGCTACAGCCCTCTACGTCTAGAAAACCTCGCTTAAAGTCCACAAGAGACAATGCAAAAAAAAAAACAGAGACAGAATCTGCCAAAACAGAACAGCCAGTAAAGACGAATTTTAATAAAATACTTCCGTTGCTCAAATCAGAAAACTCAAAACTAATGAAAGTTGCGTACATATCTGAGGAACACGCACGAAAATTGGCATATTTTTCTGAGTTACCTAGAGAGAAAACAGCCCAGATTCGTGACAGATAGAAATCTGTTTCTGCGCAGAAATCCAAATCTAGTATCAACCTTCGATTAGAGGCTTCACTTGGCACAACAATACAAAAAACTAAGATAAGGAGAGGTTGCTACAGTAGTAAACAACTTCCAAGACACAAATATAAAACAAAGTACTGTAGCAAAATAACACATGGGTTATCTCCCAAGAAGTTATTTCTTTATAGCCATTAAGATGGGCTCAGCGAGTTTTAATGATGCACTCCCAAGAAATAGTATTTGAAGCAAAAGAGAGCATCAAAAAGCAAATTCAAAACACATTTAAGTCTCACATGCTTCCTATGCATAGGAATCTTGTAAATAAACAAGTTCATGAAAAGCAAAATAACAAGCATAGGAAGATAGAACAAGTGTAACTTCAAAATTTTAAGCACATAGAGAGGTGTATTAGTACCATGAAAATTTCTACCACCATATTTTCCTCTCTCATAATAATTTTCAGTAGCTTCATGAACAAACTCAACAATATAACTATCACATGCAGCATACTCTTCATGATTTCGAAACACATAATTTTTATCAAGTTCAAGAATAGTGGAATTAAAACTTTCAAACTTACTTTTATTAATAATATAACAAGGTAGTTGATCAATCTCAATAGATATGGGACTCATAGAATAAGTCAAGAACTCTCCAATCCCATTTTCATTAGTAGTACAATTAATATTATCAAGTAACATAGGACCATCATCTAGAGCTTTATCATAGACATTTGCCAAACAAAATTCTTTAGTACCATGCATTTCGACATCAGGCACAAACAAAGCATTATCATAAGATTTATCAAAGTAGCATGGATTATCATAGATAACAATAGCATAATCATTCTCACAAGTATTACTCATAGGTACTATTTCAAGAGAATCCACAGGAACATAACATTCAACCTCTTCCAGGTAAGCATGGAGGACAATCAAATAGTGTAAGAGATAAAGAGTTACTCTCATTAGAAGGTTGACATGGGTAGCTAATCCATTCTTCCTCCTTTTGTTCGTCGCTCTCCTCTTCTTTTTCATCCAATGAGCTTTCAGGTTCATCAATTTCCTCCTCTTTTTCATCCAATGAGCTTTCGAGTTCATCAATTTCTTCTTCCACCGGTTCCTGCAAATTGTGAGTGCATTCTTGTGCATTAATGTGTCTCTCTTTATAATCAAGGATATAAGGATTCCTACTTGTAGCATTCTATGCAAGAATTAAGGATAGTAGAGACATAATCTTTAAGGTCCTTACAAACAACACAAGTTTCATAATTCTCTACCATGAAGGATTCTATCTCGGAGGCTCCCATAAATAAGACAAATTGTTCTACTTCTTCGAACCCATAATGAATATAGCAATTCCGATTATAGCTCTTAATTAAAAATTCCTCACTAAAGCCACATTGAAATTTAAGATGTTTAGTGTCCTGTTGAGAGCAACAGTTTATATCATGGCGTTTAAGCAAGATTTCAGCAATTGTATTCAATTTTTCTATCATAGCACTCATTATTTTACCAGTTCTTGATTCTCTATAATTATTATAACATTCTATAAGCTCCAAGTAGGTTGTAGGTTCTCCCATAACAGCAGTTTTTAATTTTTCGGGTTTTCAAATTTTTATGGATTTTTGGGTATATGAGACAAATAAAACAAGACAAAAATAAACTAGACAAAAGTAAACTAAGCAAAATAATACTAGACATAAATAAACTAAGCACAAATAAACTAGACAAAAGTAAACTAAGCAAAACAAAGTAGAATAAAAGTAGAGAGAGAGGTAGAGTGTACTCCCCAGGTGAACTTATGAGTAGAGCTATGCCTCCCCGGCAACGGCGCCAGAAAACAGTCTTGATGACCCACAAGTATAGGGGATCGCGATAGTCTTCGAGGGAAGTAAAACCCAAATTTATTGATTCGACACAAGGGGAGGTAAAGAATACTTATAAGCCTTAACAACCGAGTTGTCAATTCAGCTGCACCTGGAAAAGCACCGGTAACGGGGGTGATGTGAAAGTAGCGATAATATGAGAGCAATAGTAACAATAACACAGCGACGAGTAATAGCAATATGAGAGCAATGGCACCAGAAGGTAGTTGATACTACTTCCAATGACATGTAGAACATGTATATGATGATGAGATATGGACCGGGGTTCCCAGCTATCTACACTAGTGGTAACTCTCCAATAACAAGTGTTGGATGAACAAATTACAGTCGGGCAATTGATAGGATTGAAATAGCATTAAGACAGAATATCAAGATCATTAATCATGTAGGCATGTTTTCCATATATAGTCATACGTGCTCGCAATGAGAAACTTGTACAACATCTTTTGTCCTACCAGCCGGTGGCGGCCCGGGCCTCAAGGGAAACTACTGGATATTAAGGTACTCCTTTTAATAGAGCACCGGAGCAAAGCATTAACACTCCGTGAAAACATGTGATCCTCACATCACCGCCATCCCCTCCGGTTGTCCCGATTTCTATCACTTCGGGGCCTTTGGTTTCGGACAGTGACATGTGCATACAACTTGTAGATACAATCTAAGCAATAAGTATAGAGCTCAAATCTAAGATCATGCCACTCGGGCCCTAGTGACAAGCATTAAGCATAACAAGATTGCAGCAACAATAACTTCATAAACTTTGTAGATAGACAATCATAACGTAACAATCCATCGGATCCCGACAAACACAACACCGATTACATCAGATGAATCTCAATCATGTAAGGCAGCTCATGAGATCATTGTATTGAAGTACATGGGGGAGAGAATACCAACTAGCTACAGCTAGAACCCGTAGTCCATGGGGGAACTACTCACGGAGCATGATGGAGGCGATGGCGTTGATGGAGATGGCTTCCGGGGGCACTTCCCCGCCCCGGCAGGGTGCAGGAACAGAGAGTTCTGTCCCCCGAATTGGAGTTTCGCGATGGTGGCGGCGCCCCTGGAGTCTTTCTGGAGTTTCGTCAAGTGGTACTGCGTTTTTAGGTCGAAAGGGATTTTATAGGCGAAGAGGCGGCGCAGGGGGGCACCTGGAGGCGCCACACCATAGGCCGGCGCGGGCCCAGGCCAGGCCGCGCCGCCTTATGGTGTGGTGGCCCCCTGGCCCCTCTCCGACTCTTCTTCGGTGTTCTGGAGCCTTCCGGGAAAAATAGGAGGTTTGGCGTTGATTTCGTCCAATTCCGAGAATATTGCCCGAACAGCCTTTGTGGAACCAAAAACAGCAGAAAACAGGAACTGGCACTGTGGCATCTTGTTAATAGGTTAGTTCCGGAAAACGCATAAAAACATTATAAAGTGCAAGCAAAACATGTAAGTATTGTCATAAAACAAGCATCGAACGACAGAAATTATGGATACGTCGGGGACGTATCAGGTAGCACATCGACCTTCTCCGCAGCTGCATCAACAAAGGCAGTGCGATCAGCGTCGTCATCATGGATCGACCCTGCCGTATCACTTATATCGTCAACAAGGGATTGAGGATCGATGGAAGAAGCTTCAGGATTCATCGGATCGTCGGGTTCATCTTCTGGATTTATATTTCCTTCGGTATGGGATTCTACAGGGACTGAAGAGTCTATCTCTTCAGAAGCATCATTCGACAAGTCTTGCAAACGTTCGGGAGCTATAGCGACCTGTCGAAAAAAAACAAGTAAGGATAACAAAAATTATGAAGGTGGAAGCAGCAAAGTTAGATACAAATTCAAAGGGAAAAATTACATCGGTTGGTGGATGGTCAGTATCGAAAGGAGGCTGAAGGGATATAAGTGGAATCGAGTCTTCTTGGCTAAAGAGAGTAAGGCGTCTAACTTCATCGAGCAGCTCCTTTTCGGATAACTCAGCAACGTTTACTCTAGTCTCGTCCTTGGGGCCCGAATACAACCACATCGGGTGGGTCCTAGACATGATTGGCTGGACTCGACGTTTCAATAACACGGCGGCTACCTCGGTACCTATCATGGTTTGGCCATCGGATTCCTTGATCCGAAGAAATCTCTCAAATAATCTATCGACTGTTGGCTTTTCATCGGGTGAAAGAATATTCTTCCAAGACTTCTTAGGCACAGCCTCCAGGACATCAGTGAATTGGGGAAGCTGGGTGTCGGTTGCTAATGAATCTCTGATGTAGAACCACTTCAACCTCCATCCTTGGACATATTCCCTCATTGGAAAGTTGAAGTAGTTAACCTCTTTACGCACGACGAACCCAACTCCGCCAATGACGAAAGACCCGCCACTGCAGTTTCTTCCACAAACCGAAATGGGGCTTGATGCCCAGAAAGGCCTCAAATATAGTGATAAAGATAGCAAGATGAAGAATCGAATTGGGGGTCAACTGTCACAATTGGATCTCATATACATGAAGGAGGCGATGGAGGAATTCATGAGCAAGAAGCCTAAGACCTCGATATAGGAAGGATAAGAACATCACAGTAAAACCGGCAGGGGGATTGGGCTGCGAAGCCCCACCTGGGAGAATGACCTTCCCCTCGTCGGTGGAGATTATACCGAGGCTTCGAGCCCTCTTCTCGTCGCATTTCGTGGTAGTAGAAACCGGCCAATCACCAGGCACAGGCCCAGCTGTGGAGCTTTCCGGCGCGGGCGGCGCCGGAGCCGGGGGAGGAGCATCCGATGCGCCTCTCCTCGATGAGCTCGGAGGAGCCTTGGTGGCGGTGCCGCTAGTCGTGGCACTGGCAGCAAGAGTGGGACTCCTCTTCTTCACCGTCGCAAGATCTGAGGGAGGTCTAAAAAGCGGCGGCGGCGGCGCAACGGTTGTAAGCAAGGAGGATGAACAAGGAAGAAAGAATGCGAGGAGAAAGCGTGGAAAGGGTAAAATCTGCCCTCTGAAGATTATAAACTAAGGGAGGTTTCAGATTGGGTGGCCACGTGTCACTGCTTTCGATTTATTAAAGGATCTCTTTTCATCACTGTGCGGGAAAATCGAGGAGACGCCTTGATAACGCACAAGTACTGATCATTTCCTAAACTGACCGCGCAGAAGTAGGGTGGGCCCATTAGGTCACGTCCCATCAATCAAACCGCAGCAATTGCTACGTCACCAATGATGTCATCAGAAGTATCGATTACACATGGAGCATATGAAGAAAATTAAAACTATCGAGTGGTTCAACTTGAGTCTACACGCGTATGCGAGCATCCGTGCCTAGACTCGGGGGCTACTCCCATCGGGAGCGCTGGACGTACCCCCGATATAATTTGGGATCGAAGATTATTTACAAGAAATATTACATCAGAAAGTGTCTGAAGAAAAGTTCAAGAGATTTGGGTTAAAATCGGCACTCGGTTGCAAGCATCCGCGCTCAGACTTGGGGGCTACTCCTATCAGGAGTACTGAGTGCACACCCAATAAAAATGAACTCGAAGGTTTTTTGCGCGGCCCAGAATCATGCCCGGTGACTTGATTCTGTTTAGAGTGATGTTGTTTTGCCATCGGCAGTTAACCGGTAAAAACCGGGCACATTACTCAATATCCCTTACGTACTAAATCTTGCTTGGAAAAAATGAAGACCCGATAAAAGGAGAAATATCAGATGACCAAAACAAGTTGAAACATTCGAGTAGTACAACTTGAGTCTATGCACGGTTGCAAGCATCCGTACCTAGACTCGGGGGCTACTCCCATCGGGAGCGCTGGGCGCGCACCCGATAAAAGAAGACGCACCTATTACAAGGAGGACAAGACCTATCGACTAAGGCGAATATTCGACAGAAGGCATGCTTTAGTCCCTGCCCGAAGTATCTTCGGCCAAGCACTCGGGGGCTACTGATGTGATTACCCTTCGGGTAACTAATGTTGCACTACCTCTTGCCGCCCATCCAGGGGCCCATGAAGACAGCCGATGGCCAGGTAGGCCACAACGTCGGTTCCAAAGAAGAATCCTTGAAGAATAAGACAAGGAGACGAAGAATACAAGGAAAACTTAGAACTAGGGCCCTTTGTAACCTAATCGTACCCGGACAGATCTCTTGAGACCTGGCCCCTGATACGCGTACAACACGCGTCCGTTGGGAACCCCAAGTGGAAGGTGTGATGCGTACAGCAGCAAGTTTCCATCAGTAAGAAACCAAGGTTTATCGAACCAGTAGGAGTCAAGAAGCACGTTGAAGGTTGATGGCGGCGGGATGTAGTGCGGCGCAACACCAGAGATTCCGGCGCCAACGTGGAACCTGCACAACACAACCAAAGTACTTTGCCCCAACGAAACGAGTGAGGTTGTCAATCTCACCGAGCTTGCTGTAACAAAGGATTAGATGTATAGTGTGGATGATGATTGTTTGCGAGAGAATAGTAAAACAAGTATTGCGATAGATTGTATTCGATGTAAAAGAATGGACCGGGGTCCACAGTTCACTAGAGGTGTCTCTCCCATAAGATAAATAACATGTTGGGTGAACAAATTACGATCGGGCAATTGACAAATAAAGAGAGCATGACAATGCACATACATGATATGATGAATATTGTGAGATTTAATTGGGCATTACGACAAAGTACATAGACCGCTATCCGAGCATGCATCTATGCCTAAAAAGTCCACCTTCAGAGTTATCATCCGAACCCCTTCCGGTATTAAGTTGCAAAACAACGAGACAATTGCATTAAGTATGGTGCGTAATGTAATCAATAACTACATCCTCGAGACATAGCATCAATGTTTTATCCCTAGTGGCAACAGACACATCCACAACCTTAGAACTTTCGTCATCTGTCCCAGATTTAATGGAGGCATGAACCCACTATCGAGCATAAATACTCCCTCTTGGAGTTAAGAGTAAAAACTTGGCCGAGCCTCTACTAATAACGGAGAGCATGCAAGATCATAAACAACACATAGGTAATAGATTGATAATCAACATAACATAGTATTCTCTATCCAGTCGGATCCCGACAAACACAACATATAGAATTACGGATAGATGATCTTGATCATGTTAGGCAGCTCACAAGATCCGACAATGAAGCACATGAGGAGAAGACAACCATCTAGCTACTGCTATGGACCCATAGTCCAGGGGTGAACTACTCACTCATCACTCCGGAGGCGACCATGGCGGTGAAGAGTCCTCCGGGAGATGATTCCCCTCTCCGGCGAGGTGCCGGAGGCGATCTCCAGAATCCCCGAGATGGGATTGGCGGCGGCGGCGTCTCGGTAAGGTTTTCCGTATCGTGGCTCTCGGTGCTGGGGGTTTCGCGACGAAGGCTTTAAGTAGGCGGAAGGGCAACGCGGGGGCCACACGAGGGCCCCACACGCCGAGGCCGCGCGACCAAGGCCGGGCCGCGCCGCCCTGTTGTGGCGGCGCCTCGTGGCCCCACTTCCTTTTCCCCTCGGTCTTCCGGAAGCTTCGTGCAAAAATAGGACCACGGGCGTTGATTTCGTCCAATTCCGAGAATATTTCCTTTGTAGGATTTCGAAACCAAAAACAGCGAGAAAACGACAGAATCGGCTCTTCGGCATCTCGTTAATAGGTTAGTGCCGGAAAATGCATAAATACGACATATAATGTGTATAAAACATGTAGATATCATCAATAATGTGGCATGGAACATAAGAAATTATCGATACGTCGGAGACGTATCACCCCCAATATAGGGGCCAGGAGAGAGGTTGCCGAGGGCACACGCAATCTTAGCAATCATAGCCACCACAAGTCTAGAGCTAGGTCCCTGCGGAACTTAGACTCTCGACGAGATCATAGCCGAAGCCTTTGGCACCCCATTGTAACCCGATATTTTCATAATCAAGATCAAACAGACAGGACGTAAGGGTTTTACCTCATCGAGGGCCCCGAACCTGGGTAAATCGCTCTCCCCGCTTGTTTGATAACCGATGTCTCGTATCAGCCTACAGGATTCTATCTACCCTAAGCCCCATACGGAGGGCATTGCCGAAGAGTACCCTCGACAGGGGGGCGGATATTCCGGCCCCAACTTACACCGAAATTTCCGCCCTTGTTCTTCTCCAACGGCTGGATTTCGAGGGGGGTATAAATACCCTCCTTCTTCCCCAAGCTAAGGTTGCTCGACCAGTTCATGTTCATCACCTAAAGCTGAGCCACCAAAATCACTTGATCTCCTACTCCAACCATCCAAAGTTCTTGATCTTTGGAGAACCGAAGGAGAAGACCCCGATCTATACTTCCACCAAAGGAATTTGTATTTCACCATCATTCTTAGTGGATCTTTGTGAGGTGACCCCGAAGCTACTATTCGTGTAAAGCTTCGTGGTTACATCTTGCGAGCCTCCGATTTGGTTGTGGATGTGTGCCCCAAGCTTTGTGTAAAGGTGCAACCTTAAGGCAACCGCTTAGTGGAGCGTGAGCTAGACCTTTGTGGTATTGCTCATCAGAGAATAGGGTGAGGCCTTCGTGGCACCACACCCTTTTAACGTAGACGTACTTCCCTTTACAAGGAAGAAACTACGGGAATCATACCCTCGTGTCTCCACGTGCTACACCTCGGTTACCTCTCTCCTTTTACCGCACTCTATTACTTGTATCTTGTATTGTGTATTGCTTGCTTGCATCTTGTTATATAGGTAATTCACATAGTTGTATATCTAGAGAATTTACCTTTGTGTCAAGTCTAAACTGAAAAATAATTAAAATTTGATATAGCACCTATTCACCCCCCTCCAGGTGGCATACGAACCTTTCACAAACGTTCTCTGCCATAGGTCATGGGCCACCTCAAACGAGCCCAAGACGCCCACGTTTCTGAACGACCATCTTCTCTCGCCTGCTCTTCTCCTCGGGAGGTGCTATGCACCGATCGGGTCGGTGCGGATGGGGTGCCGCACCCCCCCGATCCTGACGGTTGTGTAGTGGGCCGCGACCCATCAAGTAAGTTTGTTTTTGATTTTCTTATTCTCCTTCTATTTTCTATTTACATATTTCTGTTTTTTTAAAAAGCAGAAATATTTTTAAATCTATTCATTTTGAAATCCGAATGTTTTTATTTTTATGATTTGTTTTTAAAAATATTTTTCAAAAAATAATTTTCAGATTTTAAATATTTTTTAGATTGAACATTATTTGATTTTTTTTTAAATTTGAATTTGTTTTGAACATGAACATATTTTAAATGAACATTTTTCGAATACAAATAATTTTTTAGATTTAAACATTTTGTAAATTTAAACATTTTTTAGTTTTGAACAATTTTAAAGTTTGAACAGTTTTCAAAATTGAATATTTTTAAAAGTTTAATGTTTTACGAATTTTTAAAAAAGGAAAAATAAAAAATAAAACAAAAAACAGAAAAAAGAAAGAAAAAAGAAAGAGAAAGAATAGACAGGAAACGCAAAAAGAAGAACAAAAGGCGAAATGGGCCTGGCCGTATACCCGACCAGGGTGTGCGGCATGCCGTACACACCGATCTGGTCGGTGTATAGGATTTGCCCTTCTCCTCTCCACTCGTCCACTCGCCATCGCCCACAAACCCACGTCTCCTCCTCACGCCGACGCCGACGCCGACGCCGCACGCCGGCGCCGTTATTCCCCGGCGAGCACCCCTCCACCCGCGCGCACGAGCGCCTCCTCGCGCCGCCGCTCCGGCGAGTTTAGGGCCTTCCTCCGCCGCGCTAGTTCCTCAACCCTAAACCCCTAGAACACCGAGCACCGCCTCCGGGGCGCCGGACACCTCGGAGGCTTCGCTCAGCCCGTCCCGAAAGCTTCGCCCAGCTGCTCACCCCCGCGTCGCCTCTCTCCCCGGTTCGCTCCGCCGCACTGCTCCCAGGCGCGCCGGGCCCTTCATCTCCGCCCCATTCGCTCTCCGAAATTTAATGGTAATATTCCTCTTCGTGCCTGGCGAACTGGGCGCTGCGCGCGGCGGGTTACGGAGGGTGCCTGCTGGCCCGCCGCCCCAATGATCGCCTCCTCCTCCGCGCAGTCATGGCTTAAGGTACTCTGCTCCGGACTCTTCGCCTGTCATTAACTTACTTAAGCTGAACCCCCCCCCCCCTCTTCATTGCCTGAAGTGAGGTCGCTCCCCTCCGTTTCAGGTCGGCGGTGAGAATCATCTAGCTAGGGCGATCTCTTTAGAGTTTAGTAGGGGGCGCTCTACAATGTTGGGTTCCAGAATGAGGTATTACTCTCCAGAGAATTTACCACTATCTGCCTCTCTGTCTTATGCTAATTTGTGTCCGCACGTGACTAGGGAGTAGCGAGTGATATTGGGGACATTAACTGAATTTTCGTTTGGGCTACAGGTTTAGAAATGCTCTTGGTTCTAGGCTCTTCCGGTGGTGCTCACGTGATAAACACACGTCCGTGCAGAAGCTGTTGCAGGTGGATGGGGTGGCGGAGAGATCAAAGCTCCTCAACAAAGTATGTGTGTTTCTGCCCTAATTGGTTGCTGTAACTTGTTGGTTTTAACCTCTGATTTGTCCATGCAATATGAATTAAAAAGGATACATCATTGTGGCTTTCCTTAAGCTCAATTGACAACTCTAATTAGTAGTCCCTGAATTGTTCCCATTTGCACAGTTGTCTTCTTGATGCTGCCTGTGACTAATTATCCACAAACTATTACCATTCATTTTCAATGTCGACAAATAAATGGTTAGCATGCTCTAAAATATGTACGGTCGCAGGTACCTGTTTTGATGGGCTATAGTAACACACAGTATCTAATGGAGCAAGAAAGAGTCCGCAGAGAATCTGCTACAGAGTTGATCAGTGTCTTGAAAGAAATTGATTTCGCGGAAATTTCGGCAAAGTTTCCTTGCATAAAAATCGGTGACTCATCACCAATTGAACTATATGATGATTCTGCTGGTATGATGTGCAAAGAAACCATGCTTTCTGGAAACCTCACGAATTTCATCCTAGAATCTGGTGGAAATTTGGAGACGGATCGTGAATTTGCTGACAAGTGCCACCCATTAGATCCATCCATAGCAAATTTAAACAATCCTCCAATTAGTGAAGAGAGTTCTCTCATCACTCAGAATATTTCTCATGAACCGGCAGTTGATGCTGAGGTTTGCGCTGAGTCATTACCTGATGCTGCAACTGCTGATGGTAATGCCCTGGACAAAAGTGAAAGTTGTTTGCCTGGAGAACCAGCGGTTGGTATGGAAGCTTCTCTCGAGTCATTAGCTGATGCTACAAGTCCTGATGGTAATATCTTGGACAAAGATATAAGGTCCTTGCCTGGAACAACTAGTAGGCAATATCGCAAGCTAGAGGATGGCGGTTTCCATACGGTAACAACAGTAGAGCCACTTCACTTTGTGTAATCTTCGTTTTGTAATTAAATTCTTCACATCAATTTTTTTTCTCTGTATAGATCCGCAAATTGTTGCAGCATTTCCCCCGGACCTATGCAGATCTACAAAATCCTCAAGGTCTAATAGAAGATGGGCAGTACATCATGTTCTTTGGAACTGTTATATCTTCCAAGTAATTCTATCTTTACATATAAGAGGTTTCTTGACATTTTTTATAGGCACAGAAGTCACATGTTAACTGTGCTTCAGTTCAGTCTGTTGCACCGCCCACCGTCTTCTCATAAAAACAGAAAAAGGCATAGGCACATATCCTGATTTGACTTTGCAATAACAGTCTTCACGCACTTTGGATCATTAATACTGTACACTGCATATTCATTCGTGGTTAATGACTAAGCCTTTCAGATATTTTTTTTGGAGAAAAGTATTAGAACTACTATGATATCATTGTTTCTCTTGGGCGTAGACCTTTGTAGTTATAGATATGACATAGTTAATGATGTGATAGAGCCATACAATTCATACAGATGGAGGATAAAGTTTAGAGAAAAAGAATTGTATTGAATTTTTCAGATCACTTGAACTTAAGCTACGTTAGGCATTTGCATCAACCTGTTTGATTGAGCCGTTTTGACATATTTGCTGTTTGGCTATATACTTTCTGTATAGTCTGCGAAAAAGGGACATAAAATCGCTTCTTGGCTAACAGGAAAGCATAAAAGATACTCCCTCTGACCTCTGTCCCAAAGTATAAGGCGCCCTTAAATTTTGCTGGTCAACGACTTACATCTTTGACTATGATTTGTACTCATGATATGTCCAAAAAATGTGTATAAATATATACGAAATGAAAGAGAAATGCAAAACGAATGCAACGATACCATTTATACATTCTCAATCCATATATTTTAGCATATGTTAGTGGTCAAAGTTGTGCATCAAAGACCGTGCGAAAATCTGCACCTTATATTTTTGGGACGGGGAAATAGGTTAATAGGTAGAAATGAGTTTATAAAAATAAACAAATGAACTTGAGCTTTTACATGAGCATAGAACATTGAACTTGTAAGTTTTTATGATGCTTACCTAATTTCTGGAACGGGACCACCCTTCCTCTGATCATTTGGGTACAACCTTGCGAAAACAAGTCTATAAATCAGCTAGTCATACCGTTTAATGGTTCTCTCTCGCTATCACCAATTCAAATGATTTCTCAGCTTTCCAGCAAACTTAATTTTGGTGTTGAGTGTATCACAGTACAATTTTGGAACATATTACATGATAAATAAGCGTGGGTGTTGTGTGCAGGAAGCAATTTGTAGATGTTGCATATTTCTGAGAATGTAAAGAAGTGATCAATTAGGCAGCGAAAAATGAAAGACATAATCTTATATTATCTGCTTCTACATGTTGATATCTTTGGATAATTATGTCATATGATGATTTAATTGGTTGCTGAATTCCTTTTTTGGCTATCGTTTTCCTTCATGTAAAATCATAATATATTTTAGATTCTTTTCTCCATCCTTCTAAATATTTTTTCTCTCTTTCAGGGGAGTCAAGATTAGAAGTACTTTAGGTCTTGTTGAGGTTGTCGTTGGTTGTTCAATAGTTGAGACCGGGTTAAGCTCTTCAGCTATGAGTTGTAACTCTGGTGCAGAGCAAAAAAAGACTATTCATTTGCACCTCAAGAAGTTCTTCAGCGGCACACGTTTCTCTTCTCCATATTTTCTTAACTGCATATCATCAAAGCACAAAGAGGGGGATCTTGTTTATGTCAGTGGTAAGGTTGGTGAACTAAAGCATTTCTCTCTGTTACATGCTACTTGATCCTCCTTTCGCTGGTGCTTTCTTTACACTGATGCATGTTTGTGGCATGGTACTTTTGCTGTTGTTTTTCTAAACTTCTGTTTGATAATTTTATGGTATAAGTGACTAACCACCACCTTTTGCATATGTACACTTGTGTGCATAAAGGACCAGGGTTAAATGTTCTGTACATGAATTATACTTTTGTGCCGATTCTGTGCATGCAGGTGAAGAAGGTACTGTCTAATGGGCATTATGATTTGAAGGAGTACACTATTGACATGCTTGAAGAAGAGCAACAAAGTACCCTGCCTGACAGGAAACCATATCCTATATATCCATCAAAAGCGGGTCTGGAAGCACGTTTGCTGGGCCAGTCCATCTCTAGGTCAGTGCAAGCTTATGTTTTTTTTGTTTCTAAATGATTGTTGGCAAATAATTAATGTCCTTCAAGTCCACAATTAATGTGATATTGTGATTATATTTTTCATCAAATCTACTCAAAACTATTGGTTCATACCACCAAATTATGATTCAGTCAACTTTGTAAGTCAACTGAAATGAAACGTGAAGTAATGTGCTCGAATGTTGATTGTGTTTGTCATGTGGAACCGGGGTTGTGGCCACCACATTAAGGCTAAGGAGAAGAAGGCAGCAGCTAGATCCTCAAGTTAGGATTCATACCAATCTCTTTAGTTTATTTTCAGTTTTGTTACGGTAGTACTTAGGTATCTTTTGGATTTGGTTTAAGCTTTCCTTTTTTCAAACCCTCTTTGTAAAAAGCAAATACGTTGTAACCAGCTTCTATCAATCAAATAAATCTTAAAGAAGATTAGGCTCCCAAGTAAGCACATGACGGTGTTCTTGAAGTTGAATAGTTGTTTCTGGATTAAATTGGGAAGAGCTAAATATATAGAGGTGCATAACTTACGCTGTGTTGATATGACCGGATGACTGCAAAACATAATAAGTTAGCCGCATTAACCCTGTGTGATATGCATGTAGTTACACATTATTTTCCTTCTGGCTATATAAGAGTCTCAAATGTTTACAGGACCTTGAAGATGCTGACTCCAGACATTGATCCTATTCCTCCTGAGGTTCTCGCTGAGTTCAACTTGGCAAATCTTTTTGATGTAAGGATAAATACCACTAATTTTACTTCACATAATAGAGTTACTTTTATCGGCTTGTCCTTTGTGCTGATCTACAACTGCATAGACATACATTACATGTTCGGCCGTGCTAGACATGCCTTTTACGATCTCTAGTTTTCGCATTCAGCTGTGGAAGAGTGAGCGACTTCTGGATTTCTCAACCGATAACTGATATAGCTGTATTTTATCTGTTCAAACTTTATTATATTGTACACCTTGTCACCTGTCTGCCTTCCTAAATGTTCTCCTCATTCCTGCATGCAATTTTTACTTGATTTTAGGCTTACATGGGGATTCATGAACCTAAGAATCGAGATGAAGCTGATTTTGCTCGACGAAGGCTTATTTTCGACGATTTCTTTTATCTCCAGGTATCATTATATATTCCTGGCATAAATTTATAAGTAGTAGCATCATATGGTTCAGTAAACCACCTTTCTCAGATGCCTTGCTTCTTAGTGCTACATGGAATTTGGATATTGTCATCTTCTTTTGCTAAAGAAGAAGAGTTCTTTTCAGCATTTCTCCTTCATCAAACTTCCATTATATAGTCAAGATTCTAATCTACTTATGGTGCCATCTTTGCAAGATCTCCTTGTACCTGTCTGGAAATTTCAGTATAGTTTATATGCTTGTTCAGTTGGCAACTTGCTAGAGGAAGCTTAATGTGTTTGGTTTAATTACGTTGATTTGAAAAAACTTGAAGGTTAATATCTGTGTAATTGTAAAGTTTGAGGGAATGTTAAGTTGCATTCCTTCAGTTCATAATCACTCTTCATAGACATTGGTTTTCATTACGATGCAAATGAACATGTGCCAGTAACAAAAGCATTTGTTATTGTTTCAGTTGGGAAGACTATTTCAAATGCTTGAAGCAGTTGGTACACGGGTTGAGAAGGAAGAATTGCTATTTAAGTGTGAAAATCATGAGTTGAATGCTGTTGGTGTCGATCTGTGGTCTCCTCTTGCAAAGAAATTGTTGAAGGCTCTTCCTTATTCACTTACTGCTAGTCAGTTAGATGCTGTTAAAGAGATTATATGGGATCTCAGAAGACCAGTTCCTATGAACAGGCTCTTGCAAGTAATTATTTGCATTCTTCTTGGTTTATTAACTAACTTTATCGTCCTTGTTTCTGGACTTTTTTATTACTCCATTCGTTTGAAAAGATTTGGCATATTGTATCTTACGCATAGACAAGAAAACGTAGTGACTGTACCCTGGTCATTATATCTGTAGTACTTTATATCTGTAGTACTTTATTCAAAGCACGTGTGTAGGGAATACAAAGTAAATCTGGACATTACTACACTTTCTTTGCATTGGACTATGGACCACGCGTTATATTCATGAACAAGAAATACACCCTTTGTTTTCAGACAGAGTAATGAGTTGCTTGATATTACTGGTTAACTGTCTCTTATTTTTCTTCTCAGTCTTGTTTGTGCTGAGAGTTTATTTGGAGTAGTTGGCCATAAAGGTTTGAACTGAAGTGTTTTATTCCATTCATTCCCACCTTGCCTTGTTATGTGTAAATGACCAAGTACACATGAACCATCCTTCTGTTTAAAATTCCAAATGTGATACTACAGAACACTTGTATTTATCTGTGTACAAGCTATGTGTCTCTTCAATTAGAAATATCATATGAGTTTTTTGTACACTAACTACAAATGTGCTACTCAAACATATTGAAGCTTATATGAATATTTCTATAAAGTTGTTGTTTTTATGTAACAGGGGGATGTTGGTTGTGGTAAAACTATAGTGGCTTTCCTAGCATGTATGGAGGTTGTTAACTCAGGATTTCAGGTACACTCTTCAGATTTGACAACCTTCTGTTCTGTTATTACATCATATCAAAGGTTTCTATCAATGATATCCAGCTTGTTGGGGCATATTAGAAGATCCAAATGGGACCTACAAGAAATCAAACAGTCATCCTGCTTGCTGTGCTATCTTTTTTCAGGAGACATCTGTCTGGTGTATTAACCTTATAATTTTTTTGTAGGCTGCATTCATGGTTCCAACTGAGATACTTGCTGTTCAGCATTATGAACACCTAACTTCATTGCTGGAGAAGTTGGATGGAGATGAATGCAAACCAAATATTGCCTTGCTAACTGGTTCCACTTCCACCAGGGAGTCGAGGATAATTCGAAATGCAAGCTATTATCCCTACTCATTAACACTTTTCAAGTTTTGGCATGCATGTTTCTGTATCTTACGTGCTATTGTTATTACATGACAGGGTCTCAAGACTGGAGAAATATCGATGGTCATTGGAACACACACCTTAATAGCTGATAAAACTAACTTTTCAGCCTTACGTATCTCTGTTATAGATGAGCAGCAACGCTTTGGTGTTGTTCAGCGAGGAAGATTTAATAACAAGGTAATTACTTAGCAGTTTATTCACATAAAATATTAACCAGGCATGTACTTTTGCGTGTTACTCTATTCCTATACTGAGATGCAATTTGTGCATTTTGTTTGTTACAACGACTATGGTCTCCTTTTCTGTATTATGTCAAATAATGTCATATTTCGATTTACATCTCAAATACTGAAATTAAACTTGGTCCTTCCCTCCTTGTCCAGAATTTAGCTATTTAAAAAGCTTAATGGCCTGTGCAAATACCACAACCGCTGATTGTTGGAAAAATAGTTTTATGCTTGAATTATATCAACACGAATGCCTTCTGTCTATTGCTTTTACTGCATCCTGTGGTCAATTTTGTTGTCTGTGCATAATTTCTATTTGAAAAATTCCATAGTCTATCCAAATACCCGCTTGGAATCATTGCCTAAACATATATGTCTTCTGTCTGTTGCATTTATTGCATCCTATGGTTGGTTTTGTTGTTGATGCACGATATTTTACTTGAACTCACTGCATGGTTGTGGTCCTTGTGCCTTGTGGATGCACACTTACTGTAAGCTGTCATTTGTCCAAGGAATTTTTGCTGATACCTCTGTTCGAAAACAGAAGTCACCCTGACCCTAGAATACACGTGGTCAGCTTTCTAAGACTTCTTTACGTTAAAATTATTTTAGTACACCTGTCATCAGAAGTATTTGCGTATCATTGTATTTTTTTTTTTTATAATACCAAAATTAGAAATATAATGGTGAAATGTGTGTAACCAGAGAAAGGAGGTAGTAGTCACCTTTGACATCCAAATATCATTTCTTGATTTCTGCCGTCCTATTTTTTCTACAAATTTAAGAAGATTAACATTTGGTTGCTAAGCCAATTTGTTGCAACTCGTTACAGCTGTATACTCCGTCTTCAAAGCTGAGTGATGAAAATGGAAACGCAGATGTGGCTTCTGATTCTGAAACATTTATGGCTCCCCATGTTCTTGCTATGTCAGCTACCCCAATTCCAAGAACACTGGCCCTTGCTTTGTATGGGGATATGTCTCTTACTCAGGTACTGTATTACAGATACATTTAGTTCTCTAAGTAATTTATGTCTGCTATACATGTAGGATCATTACATGGGGTACAGGGTCCAGCAATGAACAACCCCGCTTGTTGGCAAGAAAATAAAATAAACTAGCACATCACATGAGTAACTATAGAGTAATGCAAATATATGTAAACAGTTGGTAACATACTCTACTCATCCAGAACTTTGTACTTTACAGAATTTTATTTGGAAACACGATGTTTAAATTTAGTTTCTTGCATTGCTATCTTTCATTTCTCGCCAATATTTGAAATATTTACAATTGAAACCCACTTCTCTTACAGATTACAGACTTGCCTCCAGGAAGGCAACCCATAGAAACTCTTGCCCTTGAAGGAAATGATGCTGGGTTTGAAACTGTCTTCCAGGTGATGACATAATTTGGTGTATATTTTTGCTATGGCATTTAGAGCCTTTTTTCCGTCTTTGTTTGCATCTAGATGTAATGCCCAATTTCTTTATCATACTTTTGCTTTGCGTCTTGCAGATGATGAGGGATGAGCTAATGGATGGTGGCAAAGTCTACCTTGTTTATCCTATCATAGATGAATCAGAGCACCTACCACAACTCCATGCTGCTAAAGCTGATTTTGATTCTATAAAGGAAAAGTTTGAAGGTTACCCATGTGGGCTGTTGCATGGGCGCATGAAGGGCGTCGAGAAGGATGAAGCTCTGGGCAATTTTAGATCCGGGGAAACTCGTATTCTCCTCTCAACCCAAGTTATTGAGATCGGAGTCGATGTTCCTGATGCTTCTATGATGATTGTCATGAACGCTGAGAGATTCGGTATGTCTCAACTGCACCAGTTAAGAGGGCGGGTTGGCCGTGGGGGAAAGAAATCCAAGTGTATACTCCTGTCCTCCACTTCTAGCACATTGCCACGGTTGAAGGTTCTTGAGAAGTCATCCGATGGATTTCACCTAGCTAACGCTGACCTGGTGATGCGTGGCCCTGGCAATCTGCTTGGCAAGAAACAGTCAGGACATCTTCCAGAATTTCCAATAGCTAGACTGGAGGTTGATGGAGCTATTCTACAAGAGGCGCATCTCGCCGCAGTAGTAAGTTTCCCCCATCCCCAAAACCTCCCATTTCCTCTATTTCTCAGGAAACCGCCATTTCCTACTGATCAGGCTGAACATACAGTAACTTGTTTGCTAAAAACTTGAAATGCAGAGGGTTTTGGGAACAAGCAACGACCTAGCATTATATCCACGGCTGAAAGTGGAGCTCAGCATGAGGCAGCCCTTGTGCCTTCTTGGGGATTAAACACTCCTATTTGACAGAACAGATAATGCAATGCGACCCTGCAAAGCTGTCATGTGTAGTGTATAAGGCATGCTTAACTGTGCTTGTATTGAAACTATCTGAAGTGGCAAAGCTGGTATGAACCACGCAGTTCATCCTGGCTGGTGGATGGAAACAACGCTTCTAACCGTTGTCAAATGATGTGTAAGATTGTGTAATCAAGACATGGTTAATGACGAGATCAGTACTTTTAGTTCAGGCTAATTTTGCGAGGAAAATGTGCCTTTTAATGTCTTGCCTTTTCAAGGTTGTTTTTCTAGTTTCCTTTTTTCTGAAAAATAGCAGGAGAACTGCTAATTGCTATTTGCTAACAAGGATTTTGAATCGCGTAGCAGAACTCACGCGGAGGAAGCAACGTGCCTTCCTGAAGCCACCACGTTGATAGTGGATCTTCCAACAGCTGCTCCAGGATCCATGGTGTTTTATCCGGAGATAGCCGTCTAGGCCACCGGAAACTCCTATAGATGGTGCACGACTTGTGTAAGATCATGCCCATGGCAGCGGTGCAACCTGCATCGCCTCACAAAGACCACACACAACGCCACCACTCCTACCTTCAATGGAGTTCGATCTAAAAAAAACCTTCAATGGAGGAAAATCCGGGAAACCCTGTCTCCTCCGGCAGCAACAATTGGAGAAGTGCCACCAATCATGAAGTCCAACGTTCTCATGAAGTCCAATGTCGAGAAACTACGACCACACATGAACATGCCAATCAAAGCCTAGCCGTCCACACGGCCGAAGTGCCATCTAGCCGGGTACAATGCAAGGTGGTTAGAAAATAAACCAAGCATATTCTTTGAGTACCAATGATTATTTTCATAGTAGATGTGTCTAACCATGTCTCACTCCTCGATCCCAAAAGAGACGACCAAACACAATTGTTGCCCTGAGATAGAGATCTGTGGCCATTTGGGTGTGGGGTTCTCCACCACCTCAGGAAGATTGGCGGGCATTGATGGAAGGGTAGATCGGAGAGGCCGAATGGTTGGCGAGCAAGGGAGAGGCCTCCTCCTCTGCCGCCGCCACTTGGGGATGGCAATGCCTTTCACGGTTCAGAGATGCTGAAACCACCTCTATGAAGAAGGTTTGAATGGAATTACAATTCTTCCTCCTTTTGCTCACTTAACTAACTATTCATACTCCCTCGATTATAGCTTCCCCTGCATTTTAGTTTGGGCCCATGCCTAACTTTACAACTAGTTTAGGTCCATGCATAACTTTGCAAAGTCCGGGATACGTTTTCCTTGTGAAAAAATAAGTCAGGGACTGATGAAGAAAAACTCTACTCTTGTTCACCATTGACCGTTGACGATCCGTACGTAGTGACGTTTGAGCGCGGTTCCATGGTTCCATCGCTGCCGGTATAGACAGGACAGCCATGTGATGGCACCATGTAATCCCCTGCCGTTCTTGCCTCTTTTTTTTAATGACTTGCTTTCCTGCCTCGTTTTGGCTCTGAAAATATCACACATCAAGCCTTCTAATGTTGCATTTTTTTTGTTGAGAATTAATGTTGCATATTTCTTGACCTAGCCACACTGGTAGTGGCAGAGTCCACCCACAGCAGCATAGGCTGTAATAGGGAATCCAGAATACTTCCAGGGTCTCGTACGTAAATTCTCTCAGTAATAACAGCAGAAAATATCAATTTGGAAATGGAAATATAGCACGCACGCTCGCCCGCTCCTCCGTCACCGTCGAGATCCTCCTCCCCCGTGCTCCGCTCCTCCTCCACCGCACTAACCCCCACTCCACACCTCCAAACCCTAGCCCCCGACATGCCACTCCACTGACCTCCCTCATGGCGCCACGTCTCCTTCCCCTCCTCCTCCTCCTCATCGCCCTCCTCGCGGCGACCGTCGCCGTGCCGCCGGCGAGCGCTGCGGCGGCGGGCATCGACCCCAAGGTCCCGGCGGTGCACTCTCTAAATTTCCCTTCCCGGTTTCGGGAAACGTTACCCTGTCACCCTACAAACCAGGGTTTTCCGTGCTCGTGTCCTCACACGGTCTGCACACAAACTGTTTGCAGAATTGCCACCGGGGAAGAAGCGGAAACAGGGCGCTTTCTGAGGCCACGGACGGTGATGGCGCTGTGTCGAAGGGTGCGGGCCTGATCGACCAGGTGACAGGGCGGCAGGGACAAGATGGTGGTTCGGCGAGGGGCTCGATGGATCGGCAGGATAGAGACGCGGGATCCCGGCAGCAGTCTTCTTCTGAGGTTGGTACGCGGTGCTTCTCGGGCTTTAGGTGCATAATACTGGCAAATTTATTTAAGCTGCAACCTGTGGATTCCTGTGTGGATTTTTGAACCTCGTATTTGTCATTTAGTTTCGTCAGCTGCCCTTTGGGGCTTGCAGTAGTTTTTGAGACCAAACTTTAGTTTCGTAGGTAGGGAAGTCTCTTTCTCCGCTTAATATGCTATCAAGTAGTGCTCCTTGTGGGAAAACAAACACTCTGTCTGCTCAAAGCTTGAGACGTCCTGAACTTTCACTTCAGGATCTCACCTTGACTTCTGATTATTCTTTTCCTTCATAATTGTCATGCCATTTCCTATCTTTGGATTCTTATATTATTAGCTTTGCAAGACATGCCTAAGGCGTAGAACACCTGATGTGAGCCCCCTCTTTAGGCAAAGATATTAAGGAACACCACGACATTGGCAAGGACTACTTTATGTGGAAATGAACCAAACGACTCATGGTTCACAGACACTTGCAATATTTTGCTGCATTAGTGACCAGAAAATTTCCATGTATTGAGTGTGGTCAATGTGTTCTATTTTCCATGCATTACTTACATTGTCAATAGTTCATCCATATGCTGGATTTATCATCTCAACAATTTCTGCGCAGTCTGGTAGTTCCCGTTTCATGACGAAGAAAGTTGAAATCACAGTTTTTCTTATCTTAGTCATGATTTCTTGCTACATAGACCATAGTACATATCTAATTGCATAATCTTGTATGTGCAGGGAAGTTCATTGGAGATTATACCTAAACAAACATCTGCAAAGCTTCTTGTGGAGAACCCTCAAAAAGAAAACACAGATGGTAAGAGTAAACTTATGGCTTTGCCTGATACCAGAGTCCGGAATATCAAGGATCAGTTAATCAAGGCAAAGGTCTACCTTGGTCTTGGAGCCATTCGAGCAAATCCCCAATACCTCAGGGACTTGCGGCAGCGCATACGGGAAGTTCAAAAGGTGCTTGGTGATGTATCCAAGGACTCCGATCTACCAAAGAAGTAAGAGCCACTCAGTTGATGAATTTTAAAGGGTTAATTTGCTATTATGACGTTGCCCAGTTTCTCATAATAAAAAACCCCACTACAAAAAGCGACTTAGGAAAATGTCGTTCCAACTACTGTATACTTAAAAAATGCCATTATGGCTACTTTAGCACAAATACCTGTCAATACGCATCCATATCTCCTGTATTTCCATTGGGGCCAAAATACCTCTGCCCAACACTTGCTACTTACAGCGAAGTCCTCTATCTCCAAACTCAGACCTCAAATGCAGTTGGCACCTCCAAGCTCCTGAACTTCCGCCGCCGCCCACTGCTGCTCTCCCCGGTGACATCCTTCCTTCTCTGAGATGCCTTCCTTGCTCCCACTGCCTTCATTCCCGTCCTTCCTCTCTCCTGCTGCTGGGACTCAGTTCAGATGGCCCCTTGTATATTTTTTTTCAGTTCTGTTTGCTAAGTCACGGACTCGAGGCATTTGTAATTCTTTTCTTAGGGAAAAGATATATGTGATATAAACTGAATTGCACTGAAATCTGCAAGCAATTTGGCAGATGAATGTTCAAAAACGGCAACGATATCCACTTGTGTATGCTATGTGAACAAAACAACAATATTATCCAGCGGTGGGGGTTGGTCCCGACGGAAATACGGAAGGAGATACCAAGTGTGTATTGGCTGATAGGTGTGCTTAAACGATCTTAATGGCAATTTTCAAAGTAAGGAATAGTTAGAGTGGCGTTTTCTGTTAGTCTTTTTTTGTAGTAGCATTTCTTTATTACAAGAAGTTGGCAATGACATTTATCGAATTAACCCAATTTTGGAACTGTTAACATAGCGCATAGCGCACATTTATTCCAGCCTCATGCAACTATGTAGTAATTTTTTAATCTACATTGACTTGTTCAGTGCCAATGAGAAGGTGAAAGCACTTGAGCAGACATTGATCAAGGGTACACAGACACAGGACGATTGCTCTGTTGCTGTCAAAAAGCTTCGTGCTATGCTCCACTCAGCAGAGGAGCAGCTGCATGCACAAAAGAAGCAAACAGTTTTTCTAACACAACTTGCAGCCAAAACCCTTCCCAAAGGTCTTCACTGCCTGCCCCTGAGGCTAGCTAATGAATACTTTTCACTGGAGCCTGGTCAGCAACAATTCCCGAACCGTGAGAAACTCGCTAATCCCAAACTGTATCACTATGCCTTGTTCTCAGATAATATATTGGCAACAGCGGTTGTTGTCAATTCGACAGTATTAAATGCCAAGGTATGTATCCTACTATCCTTGATACTTCTAATTCAGTTACTCTGATAGATAAAATGCAACAAATTGAGTAATTATTTCGTTTGCAGAATCCATCTCATCATGTCTTCCACATAGTAACTGACAGACTAAATTACGCTCCAATGAGAATGTGGTTCCTCTCTAACCCACCTGGAAAAGCAACAATTGAAGTACAAAATATTGATGAGTTCACATGGCTAAATGACAGCTACAGCCCAGTACTGAAGCAACTTGGGTCTCAATCTATGATTGATTATTACTTTAGGGCACAGCGTGCAAACTCAGATTCAAATTTGAAGTACAGAAACCCAAAGTATCTATCAATGCTTAATCATCTGCGATTTTACTTGCCTGAGATTTACCCCAAGCTTGACAAGATGGTCTTTCTTGATGACGATGTAGTAGTAAAGAAGGACATAACAGGCCTCTGGTCAATCGATATGAAGGGGAAGGTAAATGGGGCTGTAGAGACTTGTGGGGAGAGCTTTCATCGCTTTGATCGGTACCTGAATTTCTCAAATCCTGTTATTGTGAAGAATTTTGACCCCCATGCTTGTGGCTGGGCTTTTGGAATGAATGTGTTTGATCTAGTTGAGTGGAGGCGGCAGAACATAACCAAAATTTACCACTCATGGCAGAAGCTTGTAAGTTTCACATACTGAATTACTTTCATACATGATAAATTACCTAATAGAGACCCTTTGTTTATGTCTCTATGTTAACTGAGCTCAAGTTAAACTATGCATTAGGTGGACTCTAGAACTCTCTTTGGTGGCAATATGACTTCTATACATACATAGACATGTTGATAAAATATTGAACTAAAGATCATGTTAATGTCGAGTTCACTTTACCACACTAAAAACATATTTGTGTTATGCTACAGATTATCTCTTTAATTTGACCTTACATCCCTGGGTACCAAGACTTGAAAGAGTTCTCTCAGTACTTCTATTGTGTGCTACAGAAGGGTTTAAATTTTGTTGAGACATTAGTACTGTGCAAAACATGAGAGAAACATAGTATTTTTTTGTTCCATAACCATCGATAACTCACATAGTTTTTAGTAATTATATTTATCGTTTGTCTTCTTTTGCATTCAGTTTAATATAATATATATCAACTTTTAATTGCAGAATGAAGACAGATTGCTATGGAAACTTGGCACTCTCCCTCCAGGTCTGATCACATTCTGGAACAAGACATTTCCCCTCGATCGATCATGGCATGTTCTCGGTCTTGGTTACAATCCGCATGTGAGCAGCAGAGATCTGGAGCATGCTGCGGTCATACATTACAACGGTAACATGAAGCCCTGGCTGGAGATTGGCCTGCCCAAGTTCCGAAGCTACTGGTCAAAGTATCTTGACTACGACCAGCATTTCCTGCGGGAATGCAACATCAATCCATGAGGCAGCCTCCAAGCTGTTCTGACATAACCAATGGTTTGTTCATTTGTAGGTGCTAAAATGGCATGGCCATGTAAGTATGATGTAATATTTGGTAGTTGACATCCTGAGTCATAAACAAATGAAATTTGACCATCTAGATATCTGCAAGAATCAGGTAGGAGTATTTGAGAGATTTCTATGGAAGTGTTATTTTGTCGATTTGGCATGTCAACTCTATGCCACTTCCCACTCTCAAAAGCCATTAGGCAAATAACAGTAATTCCTCTCTGTAAGAATGTGGAAGCGAAGGTGATTGCAATCTCATATTTTCATTAAGCTCTAGAACAGTGCAACTTCGCCACAGCAAATGCGGCATCGAAGTTGTGGATAAATCGAGAAGAAAAAAATCTAGCAAACTCTAACAAACCCCAGTCTTTTGGGGTTGGGACCTTGTATGTAGGCCAACATCAAAGGGAGATTTTGGGCAGAGTCAACCTTTCGACCCAAAACAAAGCCTTCTCCTCAACTTTTTTTTTTTTTGCCAAAGTTCTTTAACGAAGACAACATCCCGTGGGTGCAACTCATTTAGAGATCTTATAAAGACTCATCACCTCAACACTAACATCTCTAACCTTCTAATGGAAAGGCATTGTTAAGCTCTATTCTAATTTAAGAGGAACACCACTTGCTTGGTCTCTGGCGGCAACGTGACCCTCTTTTGGAGTGGAAATTGGTCTCCAAATCTTCTATGGGGGGAAATGCACAATTCCATTATTTTGCTATTAACAAGTTAGCCTTGGTGAAGGATATATTGGATTTGCCAAACGTAATTATGCTTTCCATCTCTCATTGTCGGCCCAAGATTTTGATGAGTTTAATGAATTCAATCATTTCATCATTCAATCAAGGTGATCACACAAATAGGGCTGAGAATCTGAAATTCAAACGCACCCCAAATTTTGAACACATTCAAGCCTTGCCGCATTTGGTAACAACAATTGGGGTGGCACCAAACGGGCATCAGATCCAACCTCGTCGATGGTTTCCACAATTGATCTAAGAGCATCTCCACCGGTAGCCCCTAAATAGGCGCCAACACTCGCGTATAGCGGACGCCAGCACGACTTCCTCCGTTTGGGGAAGGCTTCCCCACACCGGCGGCGCTCAATAGTACTTTTTGAACCAAAAAATAAAAATAAAACACACAAACATGGATAGAAATTTGAATTTAAGGTTTTTGAATACAGTCTAGGCCAACATCCGGCCACCAAATCGTCGTCATTCATCATAGTCTGGCTGTTAAAAAAATAGTTTGTGCTTCAAGGCCAAATGATCACAACAAGGACGTCAACGGCGGTTGCACCTCGACGACGTCCTCCTCGTCGGAGATCACCTGCGGCACCTTGTTAGTGGACGCCGGCGCAACCATGCTCGTCGATGTCGCTGTCGGCGTGTACGGTAGGTGTGTCGATGGTGCCGATGCTGCCATGGAAGCCGCCACAGCTTGCGCCGCCATCACCTTCTTGCCGATGAGCTCGCGAAACATCTCGTGCCACCCCCTCGCCAATGGATCCATGCTCGCCATGTCCGCCATCAAGATCTTGGATTCTTGAGTCATCTTGGCCAATGATAGCTGTGTTTCTTCATTCATAGATTTCATGACACCGGCTTGAGCTTCCATCTTGGTCACCTCCACCTTCTCCCTCTCGAGCCCAATCTTCACATCTTGCTTCTCCAACATTGCCACATGGTGGCGACCCTATCCGCCGCCTCCTTGTTCTCGATGGAGAAGGAGGACACCATCTTCTCGATGAAGGTGTCGATGGCGGCTAATGCCGGCACCGCATTCCTCTCGGTCTAGGCTTTCTTGTTGCCAATGGGGCGCTCGACGGAGGTGGCTGTGACTGGTCCATCTTCTCTGATGTGGTTCTTGTCATTGAGAGTGAGGCGGACAGCGTCCCACTTCTTGCAATCCTCAAGCTTCATGAACCAATGCACGAAGGGGAAGTCCTTGTCACCATTTTGATGCTTGTACATGGCAAGGGGGTCGAGCATCTAGCAAATGCATGAAGAGCAAGCAATGCATAAATACAATGCCAAGACATGAACAACCTATCAAATGGTAAACATGAATACAATGCCAATACATACCTAATCCACCATCATTTTGCCGCTCTCGGCATGGTTCTTCACCTTCTCATAGAAGCCATGAAACGTGTTCCTGATAACCCCAAGTGCATGGGATCACCACAGTATAATTCGATAAGTATTTGAGTGTTGAATCCACGAGGAGCTGATGGTAAACTATCTATTATCTAAAGCCCTATAACCCACTTATATGGCCTTCTATATATGCAAAGCTAGGATTTATAGTGTATGCATATGTGAAGAGGTTTCTACTATAAAACTATAAGTGTTGAACATAAAATGCAAGGAGTAAAACTAATGCAAGCAAAGTAAAGTGTAGTAAACTAAACTAAAGTAAAGTAAAGTGATGCAAAGTGAAGTAACTCAAGGGAGTGAGTTGTTCTGGCAAATTGCTATTTTATTTATGTGGTTGTCACAATTAGTGAGGCTCAGTATAGTCTTTTTGGTGTTTCTTCTAAAGAGGGGCCATAGACAGATGCAACCATTGATATGAGCAGTTACACCCCTAGTGATTGATCCCAAGTCCTAAGAGCAAACAAGAAAATTATGAAAACATAAAGTCCAACCACCGCTGTAATTTTAAAGGTCCCATAGTTATATCTCCAGTTGATTAACCATGAATTAATATAACATGAATGTCTAAGAATCGGGATATGGTTTCTGTGAAGCTCCAGCTGTCCCTCCTCATATAATCATGCAACGGCGACAACCTCATGTATTCCCAACATATGTGTGCACTCTTATATTAGTACAAGAGATCCTCATAGAATATAACAAATACTTATATGCAACCATCAAAAATTATCTCACAATTGTCAAGAAAAAATAACTACTCAAACAAAGACATAGAGGTACAATACATCATGGGAAAATGATAGATTGCCTCACACATCATGTTTGCCAAGAGATTACAAAGGAGAGACGAAGATGATGCTGAGGGTGTTGATGAATAAGAAGATGATGATGACCATGCCGGGGCGTGGGGTGGAGTCCACCGGAGGCGATTCTATCAATTTCCCCCTCCGATCTCCGCCGGCGACGGCCTGCTGACTCTCTGTTAATGTGTTTTTGAACTTCGTTGTTGTCTCGCGGAAACCCTGGGGGTCATATATAGGGGTGTTTAGGTCAAACGAAGTTCGTGGGCGCAAGATTGAGGCTGATCAGACGGTCGAGGGAGAAATGAGTCCGGGTGGCACGCCCAAAGTGGGAGTTCGCGCCACAGGCCCTATCTCCCAGCCCATTTACATCCTGGTGTACCACTTTATCTCATTTTGTTCGTCTCAAAATATCCGAAACGTGGCCTCTGATCTTGCCCTTTTTAGAGTCCCGTAGCTCCTCGAAAGTCGAAAATACTAACAACATATGTTTTCTGCGAGACAGAGTTAAAACTAGAGGAGAGGGGATTGTTTAAAAAATCTCGGAAAACAATATAAAACATGAAAATAACATTATATAAGATGCAATGATGTGGAAATATATGTCAATAAAGTTCAAAGTTCATGTATGCATTTCACATGCATCAATTGCATGACTTCTTGATGACGTTTCAACATTGAGACGTGGTGGAGTCGTTCCGGATCATGTGGATGGTGGCGTAGTCACCAAAATTCTTCCTCTCATTGAATTGATCAAAGATGTGTTTGTAGTACTTGTCGCCGAATTGATTGGTGCCGGTGATGGGGCAGAAGCTAACCAGCTTCCATGTGTCGACGAGGCACCTATCCTCTAGGGAGTTCCACTTCGGCCCTCGAGTGTCGGCGGTCTTCTTCTTCCTCCTCTTCTTGTTCTTCGTGGACACGTCGGTGTTGACATCGATAAGCTCCTCCTCGGCTACCTCATCAGCGTCCTTGTCGACCTCCTCACCGTCCACCTCGTCTCCTTCCTCGTAGTCGTCGCCCTCTTCACCGTAGTCGTCCTCCTCGAAGACGGGCTCGTAGGCGTGGCCGCGGCGGATCATGCCACTCAGGATATCGGCGTCGTTCACCTAGCAAACCAACCAAAAGCCTCATCTTTTGCTCGCCGAAGCTCTATTATATGTGCACAAGCCATGATTCAAGGGGGAACTTACATCTTCATCCTCCAAGGTGGCGCCGGATGCGCTGCCGAACACATGGTGGTCGCTCCTGCTGTCGCCGATGTGCCGCCGCTGAACATGCTTAGGGGGAGACCAGTGTCATTGGTCACGTGGCCGGCGCTGCTTCCCGGTGCGCGGTGCATATCTAGCGACCCGATGTTGACGTCGTTGTTGAGGTTGATAGTGAAGCGAAGGGCGTTGCTGCCCCTCGGAACCGACGCCGGCGAGTACATCGCGTTCAGATCAACGGTCATGTTGTTGTCGGCGTACTCAGTGGGTAGGGGGCGTGCCCCTCCATGTGCGAGAAACACATCTGCGAGAGTGACGGAGGCTCCACGAAGTACGCCGGCGAGGATGGAGAGGCGCTTCCGGCTTCGGACAGCGTGCCACCCACGCTCAAGCACACCCCCGACGCGGTCCGCCGTCAAGATGGTGCATCGCCGTTTCTCGTCGACCCACTCCTGTTGCGTCATGTTTGTCTGCTTCTCCTTCGGCGCCACCGCGCGCGGTTTCACCAGAGCCTTCTTCTTCTGTGGCATGGCAGCGAGGGTTTTGCGCCGCGGGAAGTGGATGGGCGCAGGAGATGGAGCGACGGGCGGGATAAAAATGAGCGGCAGGCGGGAGATGGAGATTTGGGGGAAACTTGTAGAGATTGGGGTCGCGCGGATGACAGGCGGAGCCCACGCGCTGAATCCGACGTGGCGCGCGGCGCCGGTGCGTCCATTCAGCGCCCCACGGGAAGTCGCCGGCATAGGGTTGCTAGCTGTTTTATTGGGGTTGAAACGGCGCCGGCGCATTTTGAACGTGCCAGTGTGAGCATGAATTTGAAGCCAGCCCACAAATCGCTATCGCGGGCGCTATTGGTCTCGTTGGTGTAGACGCTCTTAGAGATCTATGTGGCAGACTGGCTCAATTTTTTTGGTGGTTTCTCCGAGAAGCTGCCCTCCTCCAGCTTATTGGGGAAGCCGCCCCAAAATTTTGAAAGTCTTCCGAAATGGCTTAGGCTAGACTAGTCTGAAAGCCTTTCTAAATTTTTGGTGCGGCTTCTCCAGTAAGGTGGGGGAGGACAGCTTCTCGGAGAAGCCGTTAAAAGAACTGAGCCTAAATTAGTAGAGCCATCTCCCCGCGTGAGCTTGTTGGCATCATGTAGCTGCTGGATTGGTGCTTGATGAGTTGCAGTAGTGGGGTGAGCTCGACGGCCATGAAGGAGACGACGCTGGGTCGTACTGCCTCGGGGCCGTTGGTCCGATTCGTCACCGAGATGCAAAACCTGCCGCCCCCAAAATAGGTCACCTGGGGAGGGAACGGGCAAACTATATATCCGGCGGCCCAGGCGTTGGTTGGCCATGCCTCAGGCCAGGACCTGAGGATCACCGGCGGCCTAGCGTCCATGTCGACGGCGCAGAAGTAGGTATCTCCGGAGGATCGGAAGCCGAAGAGCAGCCGCCGGCCGGTGGCCAGAAAGTTGGGGACCATGACGGCCCGGCCTGTGACGGGCAGCTCCCAGGCGCCCTCCTTGCGCCACCGGCGGCGCACCGTGTCGAAAGAATAGGTGCCTTGCAGCCGCAAGGAGACGTAGACGCGCGGGCCCGCGACGAAGTAGGCCCTGACGTCCTCCCTCCGGCCACGGGCGAGGCCGGGCGGGTCCTGGACGGCGGTCCAGGCCCAGCGGCCACCGCGGAGCTGCTGCAGAGCCTCGAACCGGGGTAGACCCTTGGGGCGGTCCGAGCTCGGGCAGGCGGAGATGCCGAAGAACATGTGGTCTCCCACCGGGACGAGGAACAGGCGCTGCTTGGCGGAGCGCATGTCCGGACCGGGGGAGACGCCGGCGGCATCGTAGATCAGGGTACGGCCGCCGTAACCGGCGCAGCTGGCGGCGACAATGATGTCACCAGAGGCGGAGGCGGCGAACGCCATACGCTCAAAGTGGTCGACTTGCTTGAAGCAGGCGACGGGGTCGGGGAGCCTCAGCACCTCGCCGGGATCCGGCGACTCGGAGGAGGAGGAGGAGAAGAGATGCTTGAGGTTGAGCTTGAACACGAGGTTGCCCACCTCGCTGGCGTCTTGCAGCACCACGAGAACTCGAGTGCGGTGGCGCTGCTCGACGGACATACTCCTTGGATGGATGAGGAAAAGGTGCCAATTTTGAAGTTGGATCGATGAAACTAATTGGATCGAATCCTTCCTAGAGGAGTACTCCGTAGTCTTTACTATTATATTTCGGTTGGTCGTACGTCATACAACGCGTTTGGTGAAGGAGATTGGGACAATCTGAAACATCCGATACATATCTTACGGTACAAGGTCATTCCGATATTAGCTCAGCTAATTACGTTTCTCTGCCACCGCCAAGTGGAGAATACCGCTTCAGAATGAAGGTCCGGGATGATAATTTTGTCGGCCACGAAATCTTCATGTTTCTCTCCGCCTCCCCAGATTGAATCCTTTTTACCGTGCTTTCGACCTCTAGGATGCGCGAGCCGAATCGGCTGCATCTAGCCGAAGTCGCGCCGCCACCTCCAATCGCCACCGATGCAGCGCCGCCTGCCTTTTCAGATTTCTCGTATTCTCTCCCGAGATATTCGCTGCGGTCCTCACCTCTATTTCCTATTGTCCACATGGATCGGCAACTCGCCGGATCGAGATTGGGAGTTTTTCCATTCCCCATTCATGTCCGCCGAAATTGATCCCGTCACCCACTCGCCGGCGCTATAGACCACTTCCACCGCTGGGACTTTCTTGCGGTCATGTCCCTGGTCTCCATCTTCATGGCCCTTAGCCGTCCTCCTCATCTCATTCCTAGCGCCACCCTGCTGAACTCGGTCTGAGCCTCCCTCCGTCACCACCGCTACACTGGGCTCCTCAAGACCTACAGAGCCCTGGAGATGTGCCTGCGCTCCCCTATGCTCGACCCTCGGCAGGAGCCTCCCTCAACCGTGGCGACTCCCTCAACAGTCTCATGGAGATCCGCGCGGACTGGCGGCCACCGACCGTAGCACCTCCTCTCGGCCGGACGACCTAGAACACCCCGCTACCAAGATCTTCCTGCAGGCTCGCCATCACCATCTCTTTCATCTCATGGTACGATGCGGGAGATCGAAGTGCGGTTCCTCATTTCATCATGCGCCCTCTCTCCTGCGTCCTGTTGTATCTCACACCATCTGTCTTTTGTTTGTTAGATCCGTTCCTGTCGTCTCATCTCCAACAAAGTTGTCGTACGTGTGTAAATGACTGTGATTTGACCTCCACAATTTTTTTACTCAGCCTGAGCTTCATATTGGACCTCCAGCACCGCCGATGCTGCCCCAAAGAGCCCCTGAATTACTTTCTCCTCGTCACCCCGAGCACATCTAAGGTAATTTTGTCTTGCATCGCCTCATCTACCTCTCTCATGTCTTTTTCTACTAATTGTGTTGCTTGTAAATTGTTTGACCATGTAGTAGAGAGTAGTCCTGGAAAGAGGATACTGCGCTTATTAGCTAAGATATACATACTACATAATCGTTCCTATCTTGCAACTGGACCACTGGTGTGCCTTTCTTAGTTTGGTCTGTAAGGCAAATTGAGGTAATGAGCATGTTCACATATTGTGTAAAATATAAGTACTCCTGGAGACTTACATGGCTAAAATTAAAGGCTGTACTAACAGAGAAGATTTAGGAAATGGCTGTTACATGCCTTTCTACATTTATTTCACTATATTCCAATTCTTCCTCCAATCGCTGGTGGGGAGATGCTACTTATAGTCGGGCGGTTAGGAGGACGCACTCATGTAACAGCCATTTCCTAAATCTTCTCTGTTATTTACTTGCTGACTATTGTATCACACCGTGTTTTCAGATGTTGAGTTATTGTAATATTGCAGGTTTTCCTCTATGGCATCACACGGGTCCATTTTATGGTATTGGCACAGGCAGAAGTGGACCGGCTCTAGGTGGTGGTGATCTGCGGGGAGGATGCAGGGCAGGGGTGCGCGGCGCCAGACCTAACGATCTTGGTGTCGCTACAGGTGCAGCAGTTCTTCCATGTCAGTTGAACACAAAGACTTCTCTTTGTTAAGTTTGTTAAAAGGGCAAAGCATCAGGTATATCACCATTAGCAAGATCGATATGTATACTCCATTTAGGAACATGAAGCTGTCCATCAATGGATGGTTGGATTCACTTGCCTCAAGAAGAACGACAGGCACAACAGGGTATATATACCATATGTGCTGCTTTGATTTATTATTAAAAAAAATACATCTTGGTTCTGTGATATACTTAGCTAGACCAGTTCAGTCTTATTTTGACTGGATGAATGACACTGGAAGAAGTAGATTAGAACCAGTCATACGTAGCCTTTTTCAAAATCTGGTAATTTAGCCATATTTACTTTGAATGAAGGTTTTATGCAGTAAATAGTCCACAACATATGTAATGTTTTACTACATGAATTCACCCTATTCAGTTCTCACATATACAGACGTATGTGCACCAAAAGATATAGGAAGAGTTCGTAATAGTAATTTTTGTAATTTCGTCTTGGAAACCATACATGTATGATATGTGTTAACTTTTTCATTAATTTTTTCTTTATAATGATATGTTGTGCTTCTCCACAGAATATAGTGAAATGATTTTACTGACACCTATGTATTTGCATGCATTGTGCAATATGGAAGAGAAACTTGTTTCCTCTCCTTTACCCGTAAAGTTCAGGCTGGATTTATGTGAACTAGAAGCTAGGGGTTTAACGGCTTGGTGTCATCGAGAAATATTTACAACTGTATAGTTAGATTTTAACAATTTTATCAGTGCCCAGACTTCTTGACTGGGTATAGATCATGTGACATAATACCTTGTCGCATCTGAAGATTGGACATAAGGCAAAGTGAGGATGGAGCACAAGAGGTGCCTGGTTTGGTTGAAACTCTAATTTATACAACATATGGTATGTGGGAGAAACTGAAAGCTGGCGGTCGATCAGTACCTCAACACCAAGCTCGAGATTCTTGGTGGAGTGGTTACAGGTTTTATCTTGGAAGTAAAAGGCCAACGAGTATGTTTTACTAAGAAATATAATTACAAGTTATACAAGTATAGTCACTTAGAGGAAGTAAACATAAGGATAAAATTGTCCCGAGAGGGCTACGAAATTCATGTATCGTAGATTATGAATGTCTTGATCAATATATGTAGGTATAAATTTATTGGGCCTTCGACTATTTATGTAGAAATAAGCTGGATACAAGAATAAGAGAAAATAATCATGAAAAGAACAACCAAAAATTAGATATTAAAGTTCCCAAAATTAAGTTGTCTCATTTCCTACGAAATATTCAAAATCAAAACAAAATAAATTATAGAAATTCGGGGAAACCATAATTGGGATTTACCTAAATCAAATTTGTTGTTTTCAATTTTCCTCAATTTTTGAAATTTGTAGGTTTATACAGTAGAGGGACAATTAAAACATTTTGCATATAGTTACTCGTACAAATTGCTACTTCACGTGGGAACAAGCATCAACTAAACAACCAAGTTATGTGAAATAGTTAGTCAAACATCATGTCACGCTCTTGAGTAACCAAAACACTATACTCCTTCTCAACGGCATTGAGAGTTTCACCTGCATCATTTTTACATGTGTAACAAAAATAAATTGCAAGGAGCCGTGGCAACGCACGGGCATTCAACTAGTAATTTATAGGACAGGAGTCCCGCCCCAGATCCGACTAGGACAGGGTTTCCTTCTCTGGGCTCTGGCGGCGGGGATTCGCGCCCCTCTTTCGCGTATCTTCTCTCGCATACAGAATCATTCCTGTGGAAGTAGCCAAATGTCTGAATCCTGTTTGTTATTGAGTGTTTATTCCCCACTTTCAGTTATATAGAGTAGATTCCTAGGTATTCAAAAAAAAAGTTACCCTATCTCCAACGCCGGTCACCCATCCCGGCCTCGCGCATCCAGATGGGTCGATTTGGACAAAAGTGTCGCCCAACACGGCGAAACGGACCGCCGCGGCGTCCTACACGACCCAAAACCGGTCCAAATCTGGACCTGTTTTGCGTGGCCGCAGACGGAGTAAGGACGCGCGGCCTGTCCTCCCGCGTCCGTCCGTTGGTCTTCGAGCGGCCACCTGTCGGTGTCCGACCGACCCTTGCGGGTCCTATTAAATGGGATCGAGGAGACTTCTCGTCCCCACGCTGTCACTATCCACACTCCACTCCCACGGGCACTCCGCCGCCATGGCCCCCCAAGAAGGTGTAGCGTGGCCGCAACTACCACGAGGCGGGGTCAAGCCACCAGGTCGCGCTGGCGGTGGCGACACCTGCGGCATTCAACATGTCACCATCGCCAGCGGAGCCTGAACCGCGTGACCGCATCTACGTCACCGTGCGGGTCTGGGAGGGGCGGTGCTCCCATGTCGTGGGGCGACGTCCACCTCCCCCACGGCTAGCACCTGAGCCCCGATCTTGTGCCGGTGCCTCCCGTCCCCGCCTCTAGCCGTGCCTGCCGCGCCGAGATCCAGTGCCGCCACACCCACCTTTCGTTGGACCTCCTCGAGGATCCGGTGTAGGCGGAGTGCTCCTCGCACTGGGACCTCTGGTTCACGACGTAGCATGACGCGCGACGCCACACCTACTTCGCCTCGCGCGCCCCACCGCTCGATCCACCATCATCGGCCGGGAGCGTTCCTCGAGATGGCGCGCGAGCAGGAGGAGGCCACCCGTGGGAGGAGGAGGAGTGCCATGCCTGGTTCCTCTGCGAGGCGAAGTAGTAGAGGACGCCGCGGCCCATCGACAGAAGGAAGCGGCGAGGCTGGCGCATTTGCAAAGGCCGACACCCCTCCGCATCCGCACTCGGGCTGGGAGGAGGCCATTTGGTCACCGTGGTCGGAATCTGAGGTGCACCCCGCTGTCTCAAGCCACCAGAGCGTCGCACCGGTTGACGGTGCCATCATCATCGAGAGCGATGACGACGACGACTACTTCCAGTAGATGACGCACCTGTGGCCACCTCCATGACCCCAAACCCTAGGTTCAATTTTTTTAGTAATTAAAGCCCACAATAGGGCTTTCTTTTCTTAATCTGCCATCCATAATAGGGCATATGTTTAATTAAGTACTCTTAATTGTGTTTTCTACATTTTTGTTCCCTTTTTCTTTTGCTGTTTGCGATGCATGGCTACATCGCTGCAACTCAAATGGCCTGCCGGATCCGCTCTCCGCTCATCCGCGCGGCCAATCATCCAATCAAAATACTACCTTCATCTCAAGGTTTAATGCTTATATTTTTTTTGAAAAGTCAAGCGATGTAGAGTTTGACCAAACTTTTAGAAGAATGTATGAACAAATATGATATTTTGTAGATACCATATAAAAATATATTTCATTATAACTACTATATTAAAGGGTAACTGACTCGATTTTTCTCATAATTTTGGGGCCTGCTCGGAATTAACATGCGATTCTCTTGTGTGTAGTTTTGGGGGCTCTTTAGCGTTTTGATATTTCTCTGAACCGTAGCAGTGATCTGACTGGCCTCACCGCTTTGACTATTTCCTCTCCTCGCCAGGACCTATCTAGAAATTTCGTTCCCCTTTCTCTCTCCGGATCCCTCCCCACGTACAATTGTCTCTCCCATCAGAAACAACAATGTAGCCACACCACGGGCCGGAGATTTGTGGTGGTAGGAAGCGAGAAAGCAGGTGGTGACCACGGTGAGCGGTTGCCGGTGGAAAGAGAGGAGGTCGTAGGTGACCGGCGGCCGGTGGCGGGAGGAGATGCAAGAGCCGGACTCGATGATGATGGGGATTGATGGCTTTGACGCCAAACAGCAGTAGCCGGTGAGGCCCAATCCTCCTCATCCTTACCCCCTTTCTCAATAGCACCCACACAAGCGACATCGCCATCCTCCTCTTCCATCTCGGGCACGGCGGCACGACGGTACAGGACACCGAACAAAACCGATGGGAGCAGCTTGCGCAGGCGGACGAGGGAACCCGAGAGCGATGACGGAGGCGGACCATGACGGAGACGGGCCTGGCGTTCGTCGTTCAGCCGGGGTCTGACGGCAAGCGGCGGCACGACGACCACCGGATCTCGAGAGAGAGCTGACGGTGCCGCCTTCACATCCACCAGTAGCCGTGGTTGGGTGTATGCTCCTCTTTCCCCGCTACTCATCTCATCCCCTTCCCTCCTCAGTTTTTTCTCGGTTATTCTCACTTCTTCCCCGTGAAAAGAACCATTCTCGCACAGAGCAGCTACTAGCCTACTACCGTCTCCCTGAACATAGCCAGACAGGTGAGATGTGCAAGGTTCGCCATGGTTAACATCAGTTAGCTAATAATATAGTATTTTGATTTCTTTCTAATGTGATTGATAACAAATTCTCCCCTTCCTGAAGTAACGCTTTCACTTCTTTGATCAGCGTTGCATAGCATGATCTGTTGGATTCTGACTTCGGATCATTTTTTCTGCATTACCATCCGATACAACGTACGTCGGTGACTCTATTTCCAGTCCTCCGCTTCCGCACGCTGAAGTCTGAAGTGCCGCCGACGAGCTACAAGGTCTTTTCTGGATGTAACATCAGAGCGTGTGACCTCTAAATCTTTCTAATAATGTTTGCACTGATTGATTAAACCAAGATGAATCAATTCCCTTTCTAAGTTATTCTGTACATCACTTTCCTTTTCAACATACCAATTAATGTATATATATGTATTTCAAGTTATTGTCGTTTTTGGAGATTCTGTATTTTAGGTGTTGTCTTGGCGGTGGATGTATTGTTGTTGTTAGGCCCGAGATACTGTAGCGGGACTTTTGTTTCTTAGTTTTCTTTTCTTTTTTTTGGCTGTGTGCATCCGTAGTGCCATTAGGGTGTTACGTTGTTGCAGAGGCTTGGTGTAATTGGTATCGTTTTGATATTAATATATTCCCTTTATCGAAAATATATATGTATTTCAAGTGTGCAGCTGATAATTTTGTACACACATGTATTTTAAGTGTGCAACAGATAATTTGTGTTCTTTAGTTCGATAATTTGTACTAATTTGTATTCATGTATGAGTCGCGGGGAAAAGCAGGTTCTACCACAATTGTTGTTTTCTCCATTGTTTGCTAATTCAATCTTCATCTTCTCTTCTTAACTGATAATTTGTACTAATTTGTATTCATGTATGAGTCGCGGGGAAAAGCAGGTTCTACCACAATTGTCGTTTTCTCCATTGTTTGCTAATTTAATCTTCATCTTTTCTTCTTAACTGAAAACATTCTTTCAAAATCTTATTGAGACAGTAGAAAGGTCGAGCATCATATGCATCAAATCTGTGGTGACAAGAAATGTAGAATGGATACTAATTATCTTTCACCCTTTGACTACACCCTTATGTACATTGTGCTTACTTATCATGTTCTATATTATTTTTTGAAAGAGCATGGCTGACAGATGCTTTACATGCAGATACTTGAATGCAGAACCGTGGTTGAGACCACTTGCCAACCAAGTGATCAGGCACAATCATTCTCAAAATTAACAGGATGTACAACAGCTGCACAATCATTCTCAAAACTAATTGGTCTGTGACACCAGGAGCAGCAAAGTGGATGCCTTCTTTCGGAGCACGAAGTTCAGCTTTATTAGCGTCCATGCAATTGGCAAAGGTGCGGGCAACCAATAAGATAACGCCGCAATCTGAATTTGTAGCCACTGCACCGACGCTGGCGAGGCTGGCTTCCAGAGTTGCTGCAGACAAGTAAGATGAGTAAGGTCTCTGATACGTACTGGACATAGATTGTAAGTATGCTTACCATGATAGTGTGCTTCTATGACCCTTGATAGTTATAGGAAACTGTAAAGCTGTCGCCTTAAATTCCAGACTATCTTTTAGGTACGTTCCGATAGTTCATGTAACAAAGATAACCCACGATTTGATCATACATCTGAATCACAACTACATGAGCTATGAATGTGGAGCCAAAATTATTAACTTATGAAGATAAATAAAAATCATTTTGAAAATTTCTGCGGAAGTGACCTACCCTACTATACAACTGCAACTGGTCGTGGGCAAGTTATATGAACATATTAATTATTTAAGAACAAATCTTATTTCAGAGAAACACGCCTATTGTTAGGCATAATTAATTCATCAAGATTAGACTATCTGTGTGTTTTATTATATTATGTAGTTGTACCAGTGCATGTTTAATGCTGTAGACAACATGTGTATGCAAAGCTCGAATAGATAAATATTTATGTTGTCCTTGCTAGATGAACTGAACGTAATTTTCTTGCTCCATTTCTTTTACCCTAAATATTTCTAGCCATGAATGATTTCTAAAAATCAGACGATTCATTAAATTAATAATTCATTCTTATCGATATGAAAAGGCGTTCACCATTCATTGGTGATTTTCAGTTGTAGATTTTTTCATCTACATCTCAGCTCGGCCTTAGTCGCATGAACAAAAGCATTGTTATTAATTTTTTCTTCTTACTAAACACAGCCTGGGATCTCCTCAAACGGATTGATCAGTAGAATATAAAGGCACAAGTTCTGGAACTAATTCTTCATACCAGTAATGCAGAAATATCTGCTCATAAATAATTCCTAGGAAGAGCTACAGAAATAGCTATGTGAGAAAGCTATGGGTATTTATTGCTCCCTATCAATCTATTATACATTATAAAAATATTTTCATATTAAATAACCTGAGTACATGCCCTCACTGGAACTTAACTGGGATGTAGTACTGCAAATATGAACTAACTTTTTCATGATTTAGAGTATTATTTATAAATAAATATACTACGATTGCTTTACCACTACAATGTCCTGCAGGTGATCTCTTGATTATTCTGCTAAATCTCTCAGGAGTCAGGAGTATGTGTACACATTATTGAATGTGTTCACTACTATGAAACCATGTAGCTAAATCAGGTACATCTCTTTGCATCTATCAAAAACTTTGGAGTTCCTATTGGCTCCAGTGAATATATGCATCCTAAACTGAATACTTGCTCAACTGAGATAACACGCGCATTTACAAATCTGAATTCTAACTGGTATGACACAACAGGTATTTTTCAAAATGGCGAACATCGAAATGCACACAACTTCATGTTAAATGTAGATACTGCAACAATTCAGCCAAGTATGCAGAGTCTAATTTATTTGATTGCTTGAGGAATTAAGGTAACCCATTTATGTATCATGGTTTGCTCCTTTCTTTTTTGTCTTAGATAATCAACTTAGGGAATTCGAGATAGTGAATAGATTTCCGTACTATTAAATTAAGAACTACATTTTTTTTTCAATTTCGTTACAGATACACAATTTTTTTTTTGTTTATTGCACGTTGCTTCTATGGATGTCAATTGCTAGCTACATCAAATGTATTGGCTAATCAGAAAAGTTTGCGGGTATTGGCTAAGAAAATTTAAAGCTTTATCGGTGAGTGGAGATGTGGATGTCTCTCTGTAAAAACATCTTCCTCTTTAAACCGTCACTTGGTGATTGGAAACAAAAACTCAAATATGTCGAGCTGCATAAATATTGTTCTTCTATAGCTACGGTAGGTTCAATACTTCTGTCGGATCATGATCAGTTTATCTGAGCTGCGGTGCATACATTTTTGTGTATACACATTTTTAGCTATGCTTGCTTAAGATTCAAGGGGTTTTTATTGACACATCTCTTACTTGCATGCCTACTATGTTGCTTTTCAGATGGTACAAGTGTGAGATTGAACTGAGCTTTTGCCGTTCACAAAGACTCTAATGTGCTTCCATACAAATACATAGAGATAATGATGCAACATCATTTTTTCCTGGTGTTTGAGATTCGTGTTGCATGTCCAACTCGTATCATTCAAGGCTGAAATGTAATGTACTAATCAAGAACTATTACTTCTATACTGTATGGTTCATTTTTCTAACTAAAGTAGTTACACACAATGATATCTTGCAGCTGACTCCAACATACGGTGAAACAATTTCAGGACACCCTGATCAAAAGGCTTTGTCACCATCATTGTTTAAATGGCTAACGACTGAGTACTTTCTCAGCCAAGGGAACATCTATTATGCAAATGAATATTAGGTTTACTGGATCAAGATGATGTAACTTCATGTAAGAGAAGTTTTTTTTCTTCCTATCACTTCTAAAAGATTGTCGGTCCATGTTTTTTTTTGAATAAGAAGTTCTGTAGTTGTTTGCTCAAATATGTAGTGAGCTTACTCTTATGTGACATCACATCGTCAGTTAAAGTCCATATGTCCATTCTTATTTTTCCTTGATATTTTGTTTGAATGATATTAGTAATAAATTCAAATTGCATGCTACAAATACTGCCGCACTATCGTATGTAATAGACCTCTGAGTAGCTGCAAGACTGTACCGTTCTGCTAATCTACCATTTGATCGCATAATGCGGCCCCTATTGCAAATCGTATTATATGTATGCCCATGGGAATATCATCGCACCTTTTGAGTAATAAAACACCTTTTTTAAAAAATAGAAATATCATCGCCGAGAGTGCATTGCAATTCTGTTGCGTTGAAATTTGTTCAATACATATTGAATTTTCTCAATGCTACAAACTGGGAACACTCTAAAAGATCCTGCTGGAAGCACAAGTTGGAAAAAAAAATCCTGCTAAGCACATCGCAACCATTGTTGTTAGGTTGTCATCTACCACCGTTGTTGGGCTTCTCCATAGCCGTCGCTGGGCTATTGACGTGTCTTCCTCACTTGTTGCTGCCGACGCAGTGGTCGAGCAAGAAATTCGTATTGGCTATGCAAGTCACATGTTATACTTAGACCTACAAATCAACAAATTAACTAATTAAGCACTGTCCTCTAATCACAATTGGGGGAAATAACACAAGGATAATATGAGGAAAACAAGGTTGAACCCAACCTATGGAAGAAAGAAAAAAAGAAAAATAAGACTACAACACTCGGAATGCACTCACAGTCTAGAACTCTGAATTTTGCACGCATCATTTTGCAGTTGATTGGTTTACGCAGTGTGTTCTTTCGATGGTTCATTAATAATTTTATTATTCTGTGATCCACCGGTTACTAAGACACTCCACCACCATCCACATCCAAGTAGAAATCAAAATGCAGCTGCCATATAAAAATAAAACGAGACAACAACTGAGTCTTAGAAAAATCAGAACACATCAATTCTAAAAGGACAAACTAATCAACTCGACCCAAAAAATATTTACCACGGTAAAATTACCATCAAACAGCTACGATATAGCGCGGCGTGCCGCCGCGCCGTTCATTGCTAGTCTATCTAATAATATGATGAAATGACAAAAAACCACGACAATTGGGGCAGCGGTGTCACATGACCACAGACTGGAGGCTAAACGACACATAACCACCAATTCAAGGGCGGGTGCTCAACAAAAATGCGTCACCCCGTTGGGGAGATGCCCTAACAGTTCTACCACCAAATTGCTTGTCCTTACGGGCATTTTTGAAACTTTTCCTCAATCCAGGGGCTCCGAGTGAAATTTTTCCAAATGATGCATGCTCTCTATCGACCTTGTGAATGACAAAGTGTTATTCTTGTCAGTGTAAAAAAAAGTGTTATTCTTGTCAGCCTCTTCAGATGTACTCCCTCTCTTCACGAATAAATAATATAAGATGTTTTAGCTTTGAGTGAATCCATCTATTTTGGTATATATCTAGTCTATTTTTAATATGTTGATAGATTTACTCATTATGAAGTGTATCTAGCTTCCTTTAAAATGTTTAAAACATCTTATATTTATGAAACAGAGGGAGTAAACTTGAGTATTTCCCTATTGACTTATCTTGGTCTCACACTTGGCCTCTCTAGACCTCGCATCTGAGATTTTGGCCCCCCTTACGTCCACATCAGTAATAGAATTACATCCACTGCCTATTTCCTCCCCCGAAATGGCACAACGGCGGTGACCAAGGACATTCTTAGGGCCCTCCCCACTTTCTACCTCTACACCCTTAAACTTGTAAATGCAATCATCGAAGTTGTCGATAAATCGAGAAGAACCTGCTTATGGTGAAAATCTAGCAACTAACAAAACCCAATCGGTGGCGGCTTGGGACCTTGTATGTAGGCCAAAATCAAAGGGAGGATTGGGCATAGTCAACCTTTTGACCCCAAATGAAGCTCTTCCCCTCAATTTTTGTGTAAGTTGTTTAACAAAGACAACATCTCTCTCTGGGTGCAACTCATTTGGAGGTCCTATAAAGATTCATCACCTCAAGACTCTAATATCTCTAGCCTTCTAGTGGAAAGACATTGCTAAGCTTTGTTCTAAATTTAAGAGGAACATCTCTTGTTTGGTCTCTAGCAGCAAGACGACCCTCTTTTGGAGTGACAATTGGTCTCGAGATCTTCTATGGAGAAAAAGCCACAATTCCACTCTGTTGCCATTAACAAGTTAGCCTTGGTGAAGGGCATATTGGATTTGTCGAACCTAATTGATGCTTCTCATATCCCGTTGTCGGCCCAAGTTTTTGATGAGTTTCATGAATTAAATCCTTTCGTCAATCAATCAAGATCATCACACAAATAGGGATGAGCATGGCATATGGTCCTACATTTGGGGACCCAACTTCTGTGCTAGCTTACAAGCTGAATTTTGAATACATCCAGGCTCATGTTACCTCCAAGTGGATCTGAAATCCAAATGCACCCCAAAATTTTGAATACATTCAAGCCTTGCCGGATTTGGGCCGATGCCAAATAGGCATCGGATCCAACCTCGTCGATGGTTTCCATGATTGATCGAGATCATACAGTGGTCGTCTCTACCGTGGCATTCTCATCCAACGTCGAAGCGCCACCATTTTGGTGCCCAACTCCTACGAGCAAACGGCATCCACAGATGCATACCAACCAACACCTCGTCATCCACACACCCGAAGCGACGCTACTACCCATGTGAAGATGATGACCAAATGCCGGTGGTCTATTGGGTATGAAGGCATGCACCCCCTTTGGGTGCGATGTCCTCAACGAGAGCGGAGGCAATGACAAAGGGATAGGTCGTAGAAGCCGACCGACTGTAGGACTAGGGCGAGGCATTTGCTACGTTCGACTATGAAGGCATGACCGATGATGAAGGGTATAACTAAATTCAGCGATATAAGCGGAATGCAGCCTAAATCTATCATTTCTAGTAACCATTGGAAATACCAAAATAAACTATACATGGGATTTCAGGATCACACATAACAACTTAATTGAACTGCTTCTTAATTTTGCTATGTTTACCTTACAATCCGCGTGGTTCCTCGAAAATTTCGCATCATTGCAAACATAGGTTGATCCAACCGTCCCTAAGCTTGGGAGCGCGCCGAGGCTTCGGCGGTGCAGCCTATTTTGATAAAAAAAAATCGGAGAACTCGGAGAACTCTGTGGGCTACTGTTGTGGGTATACTTCATGGGTGTACCATCGACAGTGCCTAGATCCAGCAAGCCCGGGTGACCCACAGATGGTGATGAGGCATGTGGCCCATCGGGCGGCCCAGTTGCATTTGATCTTGACGGAAGATGTCCGGCCCAGGAGCAGGGAGCCGGATCCGACCGACCTTTGGAGGAACCCGGATCCATGAAGGCCCAGTAGGGACCCGGATCCGGTACGACATAGATGGAAGGCTGGATCCTTGACGTACACGGCAAGACATTGTACCGTAGTTAGGCAGATCTGTAATCCGGCTAGGACTCTCCATGTAAACCCTAGATCCGTGCGTCTTTATATGCCGGATCCTGGGAGCCCTAGAGGGATAACCACAACTCATTGTAACAACGCGAAAGCGCCCAGATAATTCCATACAAGTGATGTCTACGCCCCCTCCTTTTCCTGTAGACAGTGTTGGGCCTCCAAGAGCAGAGGTTTGTAGAACAGCAGCAAGTTTCCCTTAAGTGGATCACCCAAGGTTTATCGAACTCAGGGAGGAAGAGGTCAAAGATATCCCTCTCATGCAACCCTGCAACCACAAAGCAAGAAGTCTCTTGTGTCCCCAACACACCTAATAGGTATACTAGTTCGGCGAAGAGATAGTGAAATACAGGTGGTATGAATAAGTATGAGCAGTAACAACGGTGCCAGAAAATAGCTTGCTGGCGTGTAGTTGATGGTGGTAGTATTGCAGCAGTAGTAACGCAGTAAAACAGTAAACAAGCAGCGATAGCGATATTTAGGAACAAGGCCTAGGGATTAGACTTTCACTAGTGGACACTCTCAACATTGATCACATAACGGAATAGATAAATGCATACTCTACACTCTTGTTGGATGATGAACACATTGCGTAGGATTACACGAACCCTCAATGCCGGAGTTAACAAGCTCCACAATTCAATGTTCATATTTAAATAACCTTAGAGTGCATGAAAGATCAATTCGACTAAACCAAGTACTAACATAGCATGCACACTCGTCACCTTCATGCTATGTAGGAGGAATAATACACATCAATACTATCATAGCAATAGTTAACTTCATAATCTACAAGAGATCATAATCATAGCATAAACCAAGTACTAACACGGATGCACACACTCGTCACCATTACACCGTGCGGGAGGAATAAAACTACTTTAATAACATTGCTAGAGTAGCACATAGATAAATTGTGATACAAAACACATTGCAATCATAAAGAGATATAAATAAGCACTTCACTATGCCATTCATAACGGTGAATAAGTATTCGTGAAATATAGCCTAAGAGACCCACACGGTGCACACACTGTCACCTTTACACACGTGGGACAAGGAGTCTCCGGAGATCACATGAGTAAAATTCACTTGACTAGCATAACGACATCTAGATTACAAGCATCATCATATGAATCTCAATCATGTAAGGCAGCTCATGAGATTATTGTATTGAAGTACATAGGAGAGAGATGAACCACATAGCTACCGGTACAGCCCCGAGCCTCGATGGAGAACTACTCCCTCCTCATGGGAGCAACAGTGGTGATGAAGATGGCGGTGGTGATGGCAGCGGTGTCGATGGAGAAGCCTTTCGGGGGCACTTCCCCGTTCCGGCGGCGTGCCGGAACAGAGACTCCTGTCCCCCAGATCTTGGCTTCGCGATGGTGGCGGCTCTGGAAGGTTTCTGTGGGTTTCGTCGAACGTCTCAGGGTTTTCGCGACGGAGGCTTTAAATAGGCGAAGAGACGGCGCGAGGAGGGCCGACGGGGTGGCCACACTATAGGGGGCAGGCCCCCTTGGCCGCGCCGGCCTAGGGTTTGGTGGCCCTGTGCCCCCTCTCCGGCGGTTCTCGGGTGTTCCGGATGCTTCCGGGCAAAATAGGAACCCGGGCGTTGATTTCGTCCGATTCCGAGAATATTTCGTTACTAGGATTTCGAAACCAAAAACAGCGAGAACAAAGCAATCGGCACTTCGGCATCTTGTTAATAGGTTAGTTCCAGAAAATGCACGAATATGACATAAAGTGTGCATAAAACATGTAGATATCATCAATAATGTGGCATGGAACATAAGAAATTATCGATACGTCGGAGACGTATCAACAAGCAGCAGTAGGCCCTGTCCTCGTGCAGGTGTTCCGAAGCTGGGTAAATCGCGTACCACCGTCCCGAGTGCACTCCGCCCTATGGCCCCTACTTCTTCTCCCCCTCGTGAGGATCCCTCCTCTGAGGTACCGTCGAATAGGCAACGACATCATCCATACTTGAATCCAACACATGGAATACAATAGTACCTACGGAATATTCCTTCATATAAACTCAATAAAAACATTAGTCCATAGGGGTTGTCACTTAATTACCAAAACAACACATAGGGACAATATACCCTTACACTCGCATCTGAGATTTTGGCCCCCTCCACGTCCACATCAGTAATAGAATCACATCCATTGCCTATTTCCTCCCCCGAAATGGTAGAACGACGGTGACCAAGGACATTCTTAGCCCCCCCACTTTCTACATCTACACCCTTAAACTTGTAAATGCAATCATCGAAGTTGTCGATAAATCGAGAAGAACCTGCTTATGGTGAAAATTTAGCAACTAACAGAACCCAATCGGTGGCGGCTTGGGACCTTGTATGTAGGCCAAAATCAAAGGGAGGATTGGGCATGGTCAACCTTTTGACCCCAAATGAAGCTCTTCCCCTCAATTTTTGCGTAAGTTGTTTAACAAAGACAACATCTCCCTCAGGGTGCAACTCATTTGGAGGTCCTATAAAGATTCATCGCCTCAAGACTCTAATATCTCTAGCCTTCTAGTGGAAAGACATTGCTAAGCTTTGTTCTAAATTTAAGAGGAACATCTCTTGTTTGGTCTCTAGCGGCAAGACGACCCTCTTTTGGAGTGACAATTGGTCTCGAGATCTTCTATGGAGAAAAAGCCACAATTCCACTCTGTTGCCATTAACAAGTTAGCCTTGGTGAAGGGCATATTGGATTTGTCGAACCTAATTGATGCTTCTCATATCCCGCTGTCGACCCAAGTTTTTGATGAGTTGCATGAATTAAATCCTTTCGTCAATCAATCAAGATCATCACACAAATAGGGATGAGCATGTCATATGGTCTGACATTTGGGGACCCAACTTCTGTGCCAGCTTACAAGCTGAATTGAATACATTCAGGCTCCTGTTACCTCCAAGTGGATCTGAAATCCAAATGCACCCCAAAATTTTGAATACATTCAAGCCTTGCCAGATTGGGTCTGTGCCGAATAGGCATCGGATCCAACCTCGTCGATGGTTTCCATGATTGATCCGAGATCATACAACGGTCATCTCTACCGTGGCATACTCATCCAACGTCGAAGCGGCACCATTTTGGTGCCCAACTCCTACGAGCAAACGCCATCCACATATGCATACCAACCAACACCTCGTCATCCACACACCTAAAGCTACACTACTACCCATGTGAAGATGATGACCAAACGCCGGTGGTCTATTGGGTATGAAAACATGCACCCCTTTGGGTGCGATGTCCTCAACGAGAGCGGAGGCAATGACAAAGGGATAGGCCGTAGAAGCCGACCAGCCGTAGGACTAGGGCGAGGCATCTGCTACGTGCGACTATGAAGGCATGACCGACGACGAAGGGTATAACTAAATTTAGCGATATAAGTGGAATGCAGCCTAAATCTAGCATTTCTGGTAACCATTGGAAATACCAAAATAAAGTATACATGAGAATTTAGGATCACACATAACAACTTAATTGAACTGCTTCTTAATTTTGCTATGTTTACCTGGCAATTCGCGTGGCTCCTCGAAAATTTCTCATCATTGCAAACATAGGTGGATCCAACCGTCCCTAAGATCGGGAGCGCGCCGAGGCTTCGGCGGTGCAGCATATTTTGATAAAAAATTGATGAGAATTTACCCGTTGCATCATAATGAGGGTTTTTCCTCGTGACAAGGAAGGGCCGGATTGTTGCAGAAGAATAATACTCTACTGTAATATTTTTGGTTGACTGTTGACATTCCATACAAAGTGACGTCTCGTGGCGATTCCTTTATGTCGTCAGTGCCGGCTAGTGGTATAGTAGTGCGTAGTGGCTACGGCGAGACTGCTTGCGTTGGCCCCATGGTCTGTTTCTGTTTCGTCTCACCTGGTTCACGCTTCCAACGCACCACGCCCACCAGGGCGGGCCACGTGGACGCTTTTCCACGCGGCGCCCTTTCATTGGACAGGTGACTCAATCCCTCGCCGTTCCTGCTTCGTTCAACTTCTAACAGATTTACACAACAACCCAGTAATATTTCATATTTCTCAAACACTCCGCAGTGGCAGAATTCACCACAACACCAAGGCTGTATTACAAAACCAGATATAGATACAGGGATCCATACGTAAAATCCCCCATTAACAGGAGAAAAAAAAACCACAATATAGCACGCACGGCCTCCTCCCTCCGTCCCCGTCGAGATCCTTCCCCGTGCTCCGCTCCTCCTCCGCCGCGTGCTCCCCATCCGCACTAGCCCCCACTCCAGATCTCCAAACCCTACATGCCATCCCACTAGCCGCCCCCATGGCGCCGCGTCTCCTCCTGCTCGCCCTCCTCGCGCTGGCCGTCGCCGCGCCGCCGGCGCCGGCGCGCGCCGCGGTGGCGAGCATCGACCTGGGCTCCGAGTGGCTCAAAGTCGCCGCCGTGCACCTCGCGCCAGGCCGGGCCCCCATCGCCGTCGCCACCAACGAGATGTCCAAGCGCAAGTCCCCCGCCCTGGCCGCGCTCGCCGACGGCAACCGCCTGGCCGGCGAGGAAGCCGCCGGCATCACGGCGCGCCACCCGGCCAAGGTCTTCTCCCGCATGCGCGACCTCCTCGCCAAGCCCTTCCCCTACGCCACTGCCCTCGCCGCCTCCCTCTTCCTCCCCTACGACCTCGTCGAGGACCCCCGCGGCGCCGCCGCCGTCCGCGCCGACGACGGCCAGGCCTACTCCGCCGAGGAGGTCGTCGCCATGGTGCTCCACTACGCGTCCGGGATCGCCGACGCGCACGTCGGCCTCCCCGTGCGCGACGCCGTCGTCGCCGTGCCGCCCTACTTCGGGCAGGCCGAGCGCCGCGCCCTCACGCAGGCCGCGCAGCTCGCGGGCTTCAACGTGCTCACCCTCGTCAACGAGCACGCCGGCGCCGCGCTGCAGTACGGGATCGACAAGGACTTCTCCAACGAGTCGAGGCATGTTGTATTCTACGACATGGGCTCTGGCAGCACCTACGCCGCCCTCGTCTACTACTCGTCCTACAGCGCCAAGGAGTTCGGGAAGACGGTGTCTGTCAACCAGTTCCAGGTCCGATTCTCCTCCTCCGGCTCTTCATCCGTTCAATTATGTTTCTTTCACATGCCTGCTCTGTACAAGATCCCTGAAACAAAATCTGCTATTTCTGCCTTCTCACGCAGTAGATCTGAAAAAGGCTGAAAATTTACCTGTGCTATCTTTCACCGGTAGCTAGTTCTTAAACTACTGCTGATACTTTTAGCTTATAATTCCCCCCTGCAGGTTAAGGATGTCAGATGGAACTCCAAACTCGGAGGCCTCGAAATGGAAATGCGTCTAGTGAACTACTTCGCCGATCAATTCAATAAGCAGCTTGGTAACGGGGCTGACATCCGCCAGTCTCCCAAGGCAATGGCTAAGTTGAAGAAGCAAGTTAAGCGCACCAAAGAAATTCTTAGTGCAAATACTGCTGCTCCGATCTCAGTTGAATCTCTGTACAATGATATCGATTTCAGGTGCGTCTTTCTTCACGTGCATAACCATTCCATTTGTGAAACATTGTCAGATTCGCTGTCCCATCCTATGTGCCGAGTTGAATCAATTCTGAGCACATGAACTTTGTTTTATAAAATGCACATTTTAGTTTGGCAAGTCTTGCATGTAAGTAAACATACTATCTCTCGAGAAGCATGTATGACAGATTGACATGCCCTCATATTTCATACTAGTCAAATGATCTGACCTTTGATGGATTCAAGTCGATGTTATCTCTCCCCTTTGAAGTGCATATATGCATTGAAGAACATTTGTTAAGAGTAGCAAAGCAAAGTTTGGTATTACACATTGTTATACAATGGTTGATCTCCTTCCCCAGCTCAGGCTTTCAGCTTTTCATTTTCCACTTGTACAGAGCGAACATGTAATCTTTACTCATGATTAGAAAAAAAATTCAAGGCTGTACATGTTCACCTACGTGCTATTTGTTACAGGAGCACAATAACACGTGAAAAATTTGAAGAGCTTTGTGAAGATCTATGGGAGCAGGCCCTTACTCCAATTAAAGATGTGCTCAAGCACTCTGGCATGAAAATTGATGACATCTATGCTGTAGAGCTGATAGGAGGAGCTACTAGGGTACCAAAACTGCAGGTGATTATTTAGCTTTCATTCAAAACTTATGTTTAACCTGGCATTGAGGGTCTGTAATGAGTAATGCAGGACTGTTGCACTGTTGAATCTCTTGAACTTTGTAGTGGTGCATGTGTGCTGGATTGCCCGCTTCTCTTTATTTCTTTTCTCATATTTGCCCTCACCCTCAGAGGGGTTTGTGAACTGCTGTTAGCTATACGGAGGACTCCCTTTACTTATGAAATAGAGTTACATGTGTTATCTATTCGTATCATTTATTCTTATATTAGTATTTTGAATCCCAGTGTTTGTATTATTTACCAGTTTCAGCTGTATTCTCCTGTTCCAGGCTAAACTGCAGGAATTCCTGGGAAGGAGCGATCTGGATAAGCACCTTGATGCAGATGAAGCAATTGTTCTTGGTGCCTCCCTGCATGCTGCTAACTTAAGTGATGGAATTAAGCTGAACCGCAAGTTGGGCATGATTGATGGTTCTACTTACGGTTTCGTGTTTGAAATAGCTGGCCTAGATTATGTCAAAGATGAAAGTATCGACCAAGTACTTGTGCCGAGGATGAAGAAAATGCCAATAAAGGTTAAAAAGAATTAGCCAACCTTTCGCTTTTACTTCTACTTGCCGATAAACCTGCCTGTTTGGAAAAAAAAAATCTGAACAAGCTTGTTATTGTTTGCTGTCTACAGTTGTTCAGGTCCATCAGACATACTAAGGACTTCGATGTCTCTCTCAGCTACGACAAAGCTTCTGAACTGCCCCCAGGTGTTTCATCACATAAGTTTGCGGAGTATTCCATATCAGGCCTGACAGATGCGAGTGAAAAGTAAGCGAGCATAATGCCTATGTTATTTCTGTGCATTTTATCAAGTGTCAACTCTCAGGCCCTGTGCATAGTCCAGTTGAACAGACTGAAAATGTGAATCAATATTTTCGTGAATAGTCTACCTATGAGGTTGTAAGACATATGGTCATGTCATTAGAACTCATTCCATTTAAAAACATATGCTCGAGGACATCACAAATTAAGTGATACTTTCCATTGCCGTTGTATTGCATGTATTCACCACCTGTTTTGTTTCAGTGCATCAATTTAACCATGTGCATTTTTCAAGCAGGTATGGAAGCCGCAATTTGTCTGCACCTATCAAAGCAAATCTACATTTTTCTTTGAGTAGAAGTGGAATTATTTCTCTCGATAGGGCAGAAGCAGTGATTGAGATAACTGAATGGGTTGAAGTTCCGAAGAAGAACTTGACTCTGGAGAGTAATGCCACGGATCAGACTTTGTCTTCTGAATCAGGAACATCTGATAGTGCAAAAGATAGTAAGGAGGATTTGAGCTCAGGAAGTGATGCAGATAATTTGAGCAGTACGAATGATGAAAGTAATGCGCAAGATACTATTACAGAGAAGGTGCTAAAGAAAAGAACGTTCAGGGTTCCATTGAAGGTAAACTATACTCGGTTGGTAATTTGATGCTACTATTGACAGACATGGTTTAACTGTTTGTTTACCTGTTTCAAAAATAGGTCATTGAAACGACGGCTGGTCCTGGATCGATTCTTTCAAAAGAGTTGTATGCTGAAGCAAAAAGTAGGTTAGAGGTACTTAATAAGAAGGATGCTGAAAGGAGGAAAACTGCTGAACTGAAAAATAACTTAGAGTCTTACATATACTCTATGAAGGAAAAGGTTATATTTTCTTCTTGTCCTGTCTTTATTGTTACACATTGCAAAGTGAATGTAAAGATATTTTTGTAGCTTGTTGTGATGTGAACATAGATCTGAGTCATTTTGCACTTAGCTTGGATCTCAGAAAATTGTATGATGACTGTTGTTTCTCCATAAGATATACAAATCTGTCAATGTTCGTGGCATACTGTACTGTGCATTGTATCTATATAATTTGGCAAATACAGATTACTGATAATATACAAATAGCACAGTTACTATTGTTTATGTGCTGCACCTTATTTGTTTTTTGACTACATCACAGTTGGAAGAAAACACGGACATGTTGACTGTCTCAACTGAACAGGAGAGGGAATCTTTTGCAGAGAAACTCAGTGAGGTCAGTGAAAGAATGAATCTTGTTATATGTATCATTTGTCTAGGATGTCTTATGCTGAAGCTCTTGTTGGCAAGTGCAGGTGCAGGATTGGTTGTATATGGATGGCGAAGAGGCTCAAGCAAAAGAATTTCAAGAGCGCCTTGATCAGCTTAAGGCCATGGGTGACCCAATTCTTTTCAGGTAATTACTTCTTATCAAGTTATGTTCATAACACAGTGACTGAGATTGTTCCTTTCTTGATTATACAGATTGAGTGAGTTAAAAGCCCGACCTGCAGCTTGCGGAAGTGCTCGATTGTATCTTAATGAGCTACAAAAGGTATCACGCGGAGACACAATGTTGGTTTTTCTAACTATAGTAATCTTATCTTGACACAATATATGAATCAAGAAGCTTCACTCTGCACCTAAATTATGCTTGTATGAAAAGAGAATGCAACTCACCATTTGAGCAGAGAAGCATAGTGCAATTGCACATTCTTTTGGGAAAGGCCATTACTGGCAGAAGTGTTGTGTAATGAACGCAACCTCCTAGCATGGTTCATCCTCTACCTTGTCACTGACAAACTTAACTTCATCATGTTGAACAATCACCTATCTATGGTCATTCTTTATGTTTGTGGGTTCTCATTGTGAAAATCTTAGTCTGGACGTTCTTGAATTCAAAATCCACGAGTTACACCTGCATATTTTTATTTATCTATGGTCATTCTTTATGTTTGTGGGTTCTCATTGTGAAAAATCTTAGTCTGGACATTCTTGAATTCAGAATCCACGAGTTACACCTGCATATTTTTATTTATCTGCATTATAGCACTGCCAAGTACTCCCTCCGATCCATAAATAAGTGTCAGAGCTTTAGTTCAATTTAGTCCAAATTTGAAGTAAAACCCCGACACTTACTATGGACCGGAGGGAGTAGTAAAAATTGTACTCCCTCCGTCCATAAAAGGATGTTGAAGATTTGTTCAAATTCAGATGTATCTATACACTAAAGAATGTCTAGATACATCCAAATTTAGACAAATTTTCGACATCCTTTGATGGACAGAGGTAGTACTAGATGTTGTACCATTTACTAAATGGTTGCTGTGTTACAGTATTCTCATTTGTATTTTTTTTTTCTAAAGATTGTTAAGAACTGGGAGACAAGCAAACCATGGCTTCCTAAAAAGAGAATAGATGAGGTAACCATTGAGATCAGTGAAATTTCTGAGTAACTCATTTCGCCGACTATGTGCAGTTCTCATTTAATTGGTTGTGTGATGCTATCTCTGGATCTAGGTCGTGAGTGAAGCAGATAAACTGAAGACTTGGTTGGAGGAGAAGGAAGCCCTGCAGAAAAGGTAAGCCTTTTAAAACCAAATCATTTCCCAAGTTCTAATTACCTTGCACACGGCCGGCTAACTCCCAGTGAGTATACTGCAGTACCCCTGTCTACAGCTCACCTGCCTTCACATCTGAAGAGGTCTATCAGAAAGTTTTGGGCCTACAAGATAAGGTTAGAATTTTATACTTAGCATTCTAGCAAACTTCACAACTTTATTTTGACTTTGAAATATGATGGGAACTCAATTGGCGTGCAGGTCTCTAGCGTCAATAGGATTCCAAAACCAAAGCCCAAGGTTGAGAAGAAACCTCCAAAGGAAGAAGAGTCTGCTAGCAAGGAGAAACAACCTGCCTCTGAGTCTGAATCCAGTGACAAGCCATTGGAGTCAGAGCCTGCGCCGGAAAAGACTAACGATTCAGAACCAGAATCTCATGACGAGTTGTGATTATTAGAAGTCGACCTTTTGAGAATCCCTTAGAGAGCTGGTTTGGGAGGTACTGCTCCATATACTCCGAGAATACAGTTTGTCACCACAGTTTTGTTTGACGGCCGAAAGAGGTTGTGTAGGAACTGAAGGCAGACTAATGCTATATGGTCGTGAAGAATTTGATATAAATCCACTGTATAGCAGTATTGTGTTCTTATGGCATTTTGTTAAGATAGTGCCTCGAAGGGCTTAGTTATCGGGACTTCAGGACCCAACTGTGTAGTTGCATTGTTGTATTGAACTCATATCTTTTTACAGTAGCTACAGGGAGTTTCACATAAGTATCACTGTTTCCTTTTTTTTTGTTGCCTTTTGTATCTTTTCGTCTTCCTAACACCGTTATGAACTACGGTGAAGGAAATAAACAAAGGACTTCAATTCATCCTGCGTCCAGGCTTTGACTGTAGCAATGTACATTTACACTGTTTCAGCTGATGTTGTCCACTCTAACCAACAAATTGGAATTACATGCTTGCAGCCGACGCAGTTAATTGCTCAATCTTCACAGCTTAAAGTCCACAGTTAGCGTGAGCATGGTAGTCTACTTTTCCGAACGTATATGTCAGCAAGCGGCAAGGTAGCGTCAGAGGCACCCCTCTCATTAAAGCTGCGTGATGCGAAAAGCAGGTGCAAATAGTCACCTCATCGTCTTTTACTTTAACCTCTTTAGTGCCAATGTAACCAAGTTGTCAAATTTCTTGATTCTGATGTTACATGGATCAAAATCATTAGAAAAAATAAGCAAATTTTGGTGCAATGATCTAGTTATTCATGCGAGTTCTAGCTGTGCAGGTGCAGGATTGGTTGTATATGGATGGCGAAGAGGCTCAAGCAAAGGAATTTCAAGAGCGCCTTCTTTTGGTCGTCAGGACAAGACGAAGGCGGTGTCAGTTGTGCTGTGGCCTGGAATGACGTCAAGCATAGCTGCGCTCGTGTGACAAGTCATCCAGCCAATAATTGGGCAAAACATTTGTTACAGCGAGCTATTTTCCATTCCTCAGAAGTTGTATTATTAAATGATGCTAGCTCTTGAATTATATAGTTTGTTTGTTGCTTTGCTCTCACACTTTGTGGTGATCACCTGTGCCATTTCACGTAGTGAACTGAATGATATAGTTGTTGAAGGTTAGACCATAACAAGTTTCTCATCCTCTCAAATCGACTGATCGTGCTGGTAATTTCATATTTTATTGATAACATCTATTTTAATGAAAAACTGATTGTTTATCATCTGCTAGATTTGTCTTTGCAAAAATCATTTCAACTAGCCTTTTTATACTTATTTTGTTCACTCTAGTATTCATTCTTTACATCTATAACTAGTGTAGCATTTCAACTCAACATCCATTTGTAAATTAAGTCCTCTCAGAGAAAGGGAGGTGACCACATCAAGAACTGGAACTCAAATTGCAACAAAATTTATGTTGCATCATACGTGTTGTAACTATGCTCTGAGTTCTTAAAATGGAGGGCTTAAAAGGCAACATACATTATGTTGCATCTTGAGTTCCAGTTCCTTGATATATGGTCACCGCTTTCTTATCGGAGGACTGGACTTGCAAATGGATGTTAAGTCGAAACCCTAGACCAATCATAGATATAAACAATGTGAATACTAGAGTGAAGAAAACACGAATAAGAAAGGCTACTTAAAATGACTGTACATATACTAATCTAGCAGATGATATCCAAACATTTTTTTATTAAAAATAGATATTATCAAATAAAATATGAAATTAGCAGCAAGATCGATCGATTTGAGAGGATGAGAAACTTATTATCATCTGAGCTTCAACAACTATATCATCTAGTTCAATGTGTGAAATGACATAGGTGATCACCCCAAAGTATGAGGAAAACAACAAACAAACTGTATACCCAAGAGGTAGCATAATAATTTAATAACACAACAGTTCCGATGAATGGAAAATAACTCACGGTAAGAAATGTTTTGCTCGCTATCAGCCGTATGACTCGTCACACAAGCTTAGTTATGCCTACGTAGCATCGGCGGTACCCGGTTGCCGCTCCGCCGTCAGCCTTGAAGCAACGGCGGAGAGAGACGCTCCCGTGGGACTGCACTTGTTGATTTGGCGTATGCTGGTGGAGAGTGCCGGCGGGGCGTGGCCGCGAGTTATATGAGCAGCAGCTGAGCATTGTGGGAGCATATCGCGTAGGATTTGGATAAGAAAGGAGTGGATTCGGGGACATGGAGGTGCACATGGGGAAGAAGACGATGGAATAACCGAATAAAGGAGCCGGTGGGGAGTGAGCCTGCGTGTCGAGCGACGGAGGCGGACGTACGCCTGATGATAATCAGCTTTTCCCTCGGAATCAGATGCTGATTTCTGCTTCCGATTGGCCCTGTGCTTGGCCGTAGGATTGGAAGCAGCTTGGTCGTACGAATTTCAACCAGCCTCCGCTTCGTTCTTTCCGCGATTCCTTCCCGTGATTCCAGGAAACATCTTGCATGCGTCCGGTTTATCCAAAACAATAGCTTTTTACTTCCTCCGTCTCATTAAATTTGCGTGAGTATTGAAATTTTTTTACGGAGTAGATGTGTCTACATGGTAGATAGTGTATATATACATTTAAATTTTGATAAATCTCAGATAACTTCGTGGGATGGAGTTAGTATAAGAAAAATCAATTACTCTCTCCAACTCATATTAGTTGCCATTGAATTTTCGTGTATCTAGACATATTTTAGTTTAAATACATCCATACTGAGCAAAACCAATATACCATAGTTTTATAACAGGGAAGCATTGTTTTTCAGCACTGGAAGCCTCCTTTTTGGAAAAATACCCTCGTTATTTTCTGGAATAATCGTGGCATATTAAACTCTTGTTTCCAAGAGTTGAAAATCTATTTTCTACAACTTAATTTTGCTTCCTAGAACAGTTTGCTTCTCTTGGCCAGCTCCATTGCTTCCATGAAAATTGGAGGTTGTTACCTCCTAGTATTTTGCAAAATGACATTTGTACATAGCGTCCAACAAGTTCCCCAGGACGGAGGGAGTAGTACATATACTTTAATGATGACCAGCGTAGACCATACGCACCCTAAATCAAAACTGGATTTCCAATATTTTTTGCCCTTTTGTATCTTTTATCTTCCTAACACCATTATGAACAACGGTGAAAGAAATAACAGCGGACTGACTTCAATCCATCATGCTTCCAGGCTTCCCTCGTAACCCCTACATTTTACACTGTTTGACCTGATATATTCTACACTGATACCATTTCAGACAACAACAAACGAGAATTACATGCTTGCCGCTGCTGCAGTGAACTGCACAATCTCTTCGCCCTGCAAATTCCCTAGGTGCACAAACCCCATTACATACACAAATGTCCACGTGTCACTTGGCATCCCTCTCATTCACGCCACGTGATGCGAAAAATAGGTGCAAATAATCACCTCCTCTTCTTTAACTTTAACCTCTTTCCTGCCGAGGTAACCAAGTTGTCAAATCTCTCGATTTTGCTGTTGCTTGGATTCAAAGCATGTGTAAGAAAAGCAGATATAGGTGCAGCAATGATCTAGTTATTCGTATCAGGTGTCTCTCAAGGAAAAGGAGAGCTGCAAGTATCAATACATGAGAAAATCAATCCCCTTATTTTTCTTTTGGACGTTACATGCTCGGACGTTTAGCCATATTTCATACTTTCTGAACACCTAGATAAGTTCCCTAAGTTCTGCGGTCCTAAATGACCAGGTATCTATTTTTTTGAACCAAAATGAGCAGGCAGCTGCTGCTGCCTTGCGGCACCTGATCAAATTTCCCTACCTAAGTTCTAAACCAAAATTACATACTGCAAAATGCCTGAAGCATGGGTTGTTACTAACGGGTTGGTGAGAAGTTTATCCCTGAGCGCTACACTACAATCTTTTGAAGTATTAACAAATAGGCCATTTAAGTTTTCCCCACATTTTCCATGCTCGGTGAGTTCTTATTCATGATGTCTTCTTTTTTCAAACAATATCTTAATCCTACTGAGCAAAACCAATATACCATCATAGGTACAAGCCTACAACAGGATGTCGCTTGAAACAGAAAAATGGAAATAGAAGCATACCATGGTGGGTAGATATGAATTAAGTTTCCTGCTACAAGATCCTCATTGTCACATATTTTTGGGCTGAATATAATGGTCCTCTTACTGCTGCTGTCATCCATGCTACAATCTGTTGAGACCTTGCTTGTTATGGGTAACTGCAAGAAACACAAGTATGATGATAACACCACTGCCACAAGATGCTGAAAAAATAGCATTTGAGTATAGCATGACGTTTGTTTGTCAGAACCTGTCTCTGGCAAAAGGAAATGTTTTGGGAGGGCTCAAAAACAGAAAGGAATATAATTCTAAAGGCCGCACAGTATTTTCATCTTAAATGTTTGAACACTAGATGGTTGGACATTTCAGGAGTGGCCAAAGCACACAACATGCATGACTTCTGCATACAGCACATATTCCTGGATAATATCTATAGTTGCCAGGTCAGCAAGAGTATCATTTCATGCACAATAATTATTACTTTTTTGGAGTATGGAAAGCAACATTTTGATCTAGGAATACTGCTAACAAATGATCAATCAACGAAAGAACATAAGAGGTTTTGAAAGATTGAGATGAAACACGAACATTACTCTTTTCCTTCAACAAGCAGAGGCAGACTGTTAGTTTTCCTTCCAAGGACCTTGACAAAATTTGAACAATAAGTCCCTTTGAATTACCTGGAAATACAAAGAGTCGCTACTTCATCAATATATGGAGACACATTGATGGAGGTAATTTTAGTACCAATACCAACTGCTTCTACTAGCAAGTCTAGCGTAATTATCACAATGACATACAAAGGACCACCTAAATAGTCTGGCGCCTTGCTACACTGTCTTGAGAACTCAACGTGCCTATCTTTCTCCATCTGCAAAATCTGTTGCATCCTTCCATAATAACCAGCTCTGCACAGAGAAATAAGAAAAGAAAATAAGCAGAACATCCAGAGATATTTGAATTGTCAATTGGCAAATAATTGTCAGGATTACTGTACCCAGTTGATCTCATGGGCAGCGCAGTAACATCCATGTCTGTTGCGCTAAAAGCTTCTTGGAATAGGTCAGTCATAGTTTTTCGTTTCACATATTTGGTCACCATAGCCAAGTTGTGTTGAACAGTATCCTATTGCAGGATAGAAGTATCATGATGAATTGAACAACTGAACAATTACTGATAAGAGTTGTTAGTATGTTAACAACATACTTCCACTTCATCTTCACTAGACGTTTCACCAATAACATGTTGTGAGGCCTCTTCCTTGCCAAGGTTACTCTGACCTAGAAGTGCTAGTGTTTTATTCCCAGAAGTAGGAACTTTTGGCTTCCCTTCTGTAGCTCTACTGTGTTGATGAAACTGCAGTGAAATATTCAGAGACAAGCTAACTATTGTCTAAGAACTCCAAATAAGGAAGCAGAGTAAAAAAAATACACACCGGAAATGGTGTTCTAACAGAAGAGCCACTCCTATCTTGTAGATCTTCAAGAAGTTCAGCAACTGAAATATTTTCATTCTTGGTTGGATGGGCAAAATCTGAGGGCAAGTCTTCAATTTCTTCATCGATATTTTCCACCTGCTCAGCCATCATAGTTTCCAAGGCTTTAGCTGGTGGCATTCCTGATGATACTTCTTGCTCACCATCGTCCAAGTTTCCACTCTTTACATTTGATGCAACAAAACCAGATCCACGTATTGAGAACCTGGGCTTGTTGTCAAATTTATTCCCTGCATCAGTGGTGAAAAGAGAACGATTCTTATAGGATCTCCACCAGGAAAAGTTGTGCAAGGAAACATTCACGTATCAAAGTCCTCCATTCATAAAAAAGGAACAGAATCTGTATAATACGTATAGCAGGAGATGCAGTGGTGTACTTTTGCTTGTTCCACCAGATAGAAATGAGACACTGCGAAGATCTTTATGCACATGGGCTAGCTCATCAGCTTCTTCCAGAACTTCATCCCAGACGGCAGATCTAGCATGGTCCGCCATTCTGTTATCATTCTCTCTTCTTTTTGAAGTAGCACTAGACAATGAGAGCCTTGTTGGTGCAAGAACGTCCTGTTGATATACAATAGAAGAAAAATCCACAAGCTCAGCAAGCATTTCATATGAACAGGCCAGAAATTGTAATATTGATAAAGATGTCAGGTACATTTGCTAGCAACAGTTGAAGAGGGAGGACTGAGCTTCAGTCAATTGTCTAGAGGCAGGAGTGTACGCCCAATCCACCAGCATTCGTTGCCTAGCGTCCGTGGGGATTAGAAGCCATGGTGCTAGACTGCTAGTGCCTATTGGTCGAGTTTTAACATCTTAAGAAAGAAGCAGCAGTTGTAGTATGTGCATCTAATGGAGTGGTTCAGGGTCCAAACCAATATGGAATTTGGAACAGTTCCTTTCACACCAGCACATGACCAGCAACAATGTTTGCGCAATTTGTGGGCCAAGCAAACAACAGAAATTAATGGAATAAAAGTTCTTTCGCAAAAAGAAAGCAAAGCTTAATACAGCTCAGCATCAGTAGGGGCAGCAGCACCTCATCAGATATCGGGTCCTCAGCAGAATCAGAGACATGGTCAGGGTGTTGCTGAGACTGAGGGCATGTGCTCTGATGATGATCACCGAATCCTTCCATGTCCATGCCGTAGCAAAGATCCGGAGGCACCGATGCCCTGGACCAAAATGCACACATGAATGCTGCTAAACAGCTAGCGAAATTAGGAGTACAATTACGCGAATACACTTGGACAAATGAGGCAAGTTTGCACATAGCACAGAACAGCTGAAGTGAACAGCCAGGGGCAGCAGGTGTGGGCTTAAGTCTATCTTGCAGGGACGGAAGCAGGGAGCCAAGGAGCTACCTCTCGCGGATGCGTGGTGCTGCCTGCCGGAGTGCCTCTGCCAATAGCGCCGCGCGCTATTCCCCTTCAGGCCTCCGCCGAGGGCGCCGCCGCGCGATTCAGCTCACAGGACACGCGGTCGCGCCCTCGACCCCCGGGCTCCGCGTAGCTCGCAGTTTCCCGGGCGCTTCCTGCAGCCCCGTTCCTCTCCTTGCCGGCCGGACCCCTGCCCGCCGACGGAGAGCCGCCTCGGCCGTGCGCTCGAGCTGCAGGCCGCTGCCTAGCTCTAGCTCCAAGGTGCCGCGGGGTCGGGAAATGAAGGCCCGTTGGGCCTTTGGAGTTTCTGGGGAGGGTGAGTGTAATCAGCCCAAATTTGTTTGGGTTGGGGCACAAAGCAGGGAGCCAAGAAGCTACCTCTTGTGGTGCTTTGCCTGCGGAGTGCCTCTGCGAGTAGCGCCGCGCTCTGCTCCCCTTCAGGCCTCCGCCCGCTCGCCGGCTCGCCGAGGCGCCGCCGCGCGATTCAGCTTGGGGGCACGCGGTCGCGCCCTTGACCCCCGCGCTCCGCGTAGCTCGCAGTTACCTGGGCGCTTCCTGCAGCCTCCTTCCTCTCCTTGCCGGCCGGACGCCCTGCTCGCCGACGGAGAGCCGCCTCGGCCGTGCGCTCGAGCTGCAGGCCGCTGCCTAGCTCTAGCTCGCGGGGTCGGGAAATGAAGGCCCGTTGGGCCTTTGGAGTTTCTTGGGGAGGGTGAGTGTAATCAGCCCAAGTTTGTTTGGGTTGGGGCACAAAACTGCTAGGTTTTGAATTATTGGATGTTCTTTTTAGTAGCTTAGCAACGGACGCGTTGGGACGTCCATTTTTGCGGTTTAGGTCGGCCTCTACACATGCGGATAGGATGAAACGTCCGCGACATTCTGTTCCCCAACACGATGTGACTTCCCCTAGTAGTACTAGCAGAGCAGCCAAGCAGCGCGCTAGCAAGCAGCAGCAAAACACCAACTAGCAAAGCAGCAGCAGCGTGCACCGGTCGGCTGCGCCCATACACACCGCGGCCAGCTCCTCCAGCTGCGCCAAGCCTAGGCCGCCTGACGCTCGCCGGTCACACGCCTCCAGCCGCGCCACGCCCGCCCTACGCTCGCCGGTCAACCACCATGCGATCGCGCCCAGGTCCGGCTCCGGCCGCCTCTAGCTGCGACCAACTCCAAGGATGTGCGCACAGCAACACCCGCGATGGCCGCCGCTTCGCTCCCCCCTCTCCGCTCCATCTCGAGCGTTCCTCGAGCGCCCCATCCGCCACGCCCCGGCGAGCTCTACTCCGGCAGGCCCCGCCTGCGTCGACCTTAGCCCCGGCGAGCTCTGCTCCGGCAGGCCCCACCCGCGGCGAGGCACGACGCAGGCCTTGGCGCGCGGGGCGGCGTGAGATGGCGCGGCGACGCACGGGACGGCGGCGGCCCGCTCGCGTCTTGGTGGGGCGTGTCCGACTCTGCAGCGGCGCGGGCGGCCTCTTCACGCGTGGCTCGTGGCGGCTCGTGCTCGCGCGGCCGGCGTGGCCCGTGCTCGCGCGGCCGGCGTGGCCCGTGCTTGCGACAGCTTCTACTAGCGACGGCTGGTGCTCGCGGAGGCGGTGCGAGGGGCGGCCGGTGCTCACGACAGCGAGGCGCGGCTCGTGCTCGCGGCGGCGGGGCGTGGCCGTCCTTGCCTCGCCGAAGGCCGACGCTGGGATGCCACGCCGGAGGAGAGAGATGGGTAGGTGGTACTGTGGGAGGGAGAGACACTGCCAAGTGGGGTTGGGGGCGGACACAACGGACTAGGACGGACGCGCGAACACGTCCGTCACCACGCAAAGAGGTCCCAAATTTAGGCCGGCTGGGGTCGTGCCGGACCCTCGCGGGCCGTACGTTTTGCATTTGGGTCCGCGCGTTGGGACATGTATTTACCCAAAAGGACGCACGCGGAAGTTTTGTGTACCCGCGTTGGAGATGCCCTTAGGGCAGTGCTGGCCGTAGGTCGGCTGATATCACCCTGAAAATGGTCGTCATAGTCGGATCTGACAATTGGAACAAAGCCGCGACACAGTTTTCATTTTGGCCCCTAGTGATGAGGACATCCCTACCACACTACTACCTCCATCATTACAAGTTGAAGATGATCCTGATGTGAAGCTCAAGTCCAATGAAGTCAGGATTGGACCAATGACACGAGCTCGTGCGAAGCTACTTAAACAACAGGTGAACTTGTTCCTAAATGATACTTTGATCGATGAGAACTTTATACTGCCTAAGTCGTATTACTTATGTATGATCAGGTATGAAGAGGAACCAAGCATCGCACGAGGAGGAGAGGAGCAGCTGGACAAGAAGCTGGACGTGAAGCTGGACATGGAGCTGGACATGAAGACATCCCATGGACGCGCGAGGAAGAGCGGGAGGCATGCGCGAGAGGAGGAGATTCAGTCCAGGCCGGTGCCAGGCCCGGTCCGACCGGCCGTGCCGCCGGACCACCCGGTCCCAGGCCCGGTCCGACCGGCTGCCAGGCCGGATCCGTCCGGTCCAAACCGGACATGGCGCTTGTGCCAGCCGGGCACTATCCAGTATGCCCGGAACCATCGTCCGGTCACCACCCGACGCCAGGCCCGGTTTGAACCGGACCGGCCGGTCCCAGACCGGGTCGACCGGTCCCCAGGCCGGCCGAGTCCGAGTCTGTCTCGACCAGATCTATTCTGGGTCGGTTATTTTCGTACTTTTTTGACCTGAGGTCGTCCTGAACTCCTATATAAGTGCCCAGGACGCCCCCAAAGTAGCTTTAGACCACGTTTAAGATAAACCCTAGTTCATAGTTGATTGCTTTGCAAATCTATTGCATTTCTACACCATATTGCATCGATTTGGTTTTGAACCCCTGAAAGTCTTGTGTGATCTCCTGTTCCATTGGGAATTAGACGGTTGCAACTTACCACTTCGTGGTCGGCGTCTACGTGCGCAAGTGTGTGGAGTTGCGAATATCTTGCAGGATTAAAAGCTGTTGCATTGGCGACAGGGACCAATCGAGAGATCTCGTTGCATCATACAAGTTATCATCAAGTTATCTCCACTGTGTTCATCGTGTGTTCATCACCATCCACCTCGCTTACTGAGAAGATCGGGCCACCCCTTATCATCTTGGTATCAGATTTCAGCGTTTCCTCGGTAAGCCATCCACAATCCACCCCGTAGTTGAGTTGTGAGTATTTCCTATCCAGAAAAAGCCAAAAATATTAGGGTTAGGGTTTGCCATCGCCTTAAATTGCACTAATTTCGAGTTTTAGTTGTTTTTCGTAGTTGTTTTTGTGTATCTTTTTCTTCCATCTAGTATTGTTAGGGTTTGTGTTTCCGCTTTCATCAAGAGTCAGTTTTTGTTGCTCCGAGTCCACATAGCATATAGTGTGTTTGTCCAAACCATAGCCACAGCCTTTCGACATACGTGACTAGGAACTTCCCCAGAAGAGACTAGTTTTACCGCTCGACAGGCTGCTCTTAGGGTTTTGGTGCTTTGCATTATCTGTTGGCCGTGTTATCAAGGAGTTGAGTCATAAAATAAAAAATAAATAGAAAAGAAGCAAAATGAGCTACATAGCTGCATGTGTTACAAAAAGAAAATCAAAAAAGAAAACGTGTGAAGTGCTAGTAAGATCAAGTGAAGGCCTAGTTTACTTTTCTGCACCTGTAGTTGAGCAATCTTGTGCCTGTTTCATTGAGCTTTGCTAGTGTCTCTCGAGTGCATTGCAACCTTTCATCCATATAGTTGCATTGCCACATTTATCGCCTTGTGTGAGTATCATTGGTTCTCTACGGTCAGCGCTAGAGCTCGTTATTGGTGCAAATAGGTAGCCTACCTACAGCCCCACATATATCCTGCTTTGCCGTGTGATTTGTTCTTATACCCTTGATATTCGCTTCGCTACATTCGTGCACTAGTTGTCCCCACAAGTGGTAAGCAATACTAATTCACTTTGGAGCGGTAAGATTTCCTTGTCTTATCAGTTTTGAGTGAGTTGTGAGAGTACCACCATATATACTTTTGATTTAGTGCACTAACCTACTAACCATGTCTACTAGTGATGCCAAAATTGTTAACCAGGAAAACAAGAATTCCGCTGATATAATGACATGGAGGGAATATGAAGCTCTTCGTAATGAGATGCGACGTGAATTCCGCACTCAGGATGATGAGCTTAGGGGGACGGTACAAGGGATCTCCCAGAAGCTGGATGCTACTAGTGAGACCGTCACTACAATGAAAGATCAAATGACGGATATCCAGCGCAGTCTTCAAGTTCTGCAACTGGATGTTGACAATCTTACACAACAACAACAACAACAACAAGAAGCAGAAGACCCTGATCATCAGGATGAAGCACCTGGTCGTGGTGTTGGACGTGGTAACCGCGGTCGTGGATTCGCAGAACTCGGACGCCATGGTCATGGGTTTGAGGAAGAAGATGGTTTGGGTAAGCCCAAGTTCTCCATACCCAAGTTTGAAGGAGGAGCTGATGTTGAAGAATACCACACTTGGGAGCTGAAGATTGAGAAGTTATGGCGCTTACATGACTATACTGAAGATAGGAAGGTCAAACTTGCTTCCTCAGAATTTGATGGCTATGCATTGCGTTGGTGGGATGGAGTTACACATACTCGTCAAGAAGATAACGAGCTGTCAGTTCGTACATGGCGTGAGATGAAGGCCATTATGCAAGCTCGTTTTGTGCCCACTAATTATTTGCGTACAATATATGATAAGTTGACCCTATTGAGACAAGGTGTGAAGACTGTTGATGAATACTTCATGGAGATGGAGATGCTTATGCAGCGTGGCCGTGTCCGTGAGTCACTTCAGATGACAATGCAGCGTTTCTTACATGATTTGAAGTATGATATCGATCAAAGGCATTGTTCGTCATCACAGTTACACTACTATGAATGAGTTGGTGCATCATGCAAGAGAAGCTGACGCACAGTTGGCTGAAGAAGCGCAAATCAAAGGTCGTGCTACGGGAGTTGGGCGCTACACGCCTAGGGCGCCTCCATCTACGGCGCCCGTGTCATCATCGCGCCCCGCACAGTTTCCCACTTCGTCTATCAAGCCGGTGTCCAATGTGTCCAACACAAAGAAGTCCGAACCTGCTGCAAGTTCAAGGGGTTCTAGCATGTCTACTGCGCGCAACCGTGATATGGCATGTCATACATGTGGTGGCAAGGGTTACTTCAAGAGAGATTGTCCTAATCGTAAAGTTATGATTATTAATGAGGACAATGAGTATGAGACTGGAGATGATGTTGATCCATATGCTCCAGAAGATGATGACTATGACACTGATGGTGTAGATGCATATCCGTCTGATGCTCGCACTATTGTTGTGTCTCAGCATGCTCTTAATGTGTTGCCTAGTGCATCTACTTGATAACCCACAAGTATAGGGGATCGCAGCAGTCTTCGCGGGTAGTAAAACCCAATTTATTGATTCGACACAAGGGGAGACAAAGAATACTTGAAAGCCTTAACAGCGAAGTTGTCAATTCAGCTGCACCTGGAAACAGACTTGCTCGCAAGAGTTTATCAAGAGGTAACAGCTTTATAGC
>NC_061509.1:219253868-219385099 GCF_022539505.1 Lolium rigidum
GCTCGCCCTTCTAGCTCCGCCAATATTCCGGGAAAATAGGACCTTCGCATAAATTCCGAGGATTTTCCCGAAAGTTGGATTTCTGCACAAAAACGAGACACCAGAACAGTTCTGCTGAAAACAGCGTTAGTCCGTGTTAGTTGCATCCAAAATACACAAATTAGAGGCAAAACAATAGCAAAAGTGTTCGGGAAAGTAGATACGTTTTGGACGTATCACTACTCAGCGCTGCAATTTGTTCCAAACAAAGGCTTTAGTTGGTCCTGACAAGGCTTGCAAGGTTATTATTGATGGCGGGAGTTGCCGCAATTTAGCAAGAAAGGAGTTGTGTACCAAGCTGAAGTTCAAGTATCTACCGCACCCGCATCCATACTATATTCAGTGGTTGAGCGACAATGGTGAGATGAAGGTAAACCACATGGTGCGTGTTAAATTTGAGATTGAACCGTATAAGGATTCCATTGATTTTGATGTGGTTCCTATGACGGTGTGTCACCTACTATTGGGTCGGCCTTGGCTCTATGACCGTTCTGTGAAACACACAATGGCCGTGCCAATACATATCACTTGGAGTTCAAGGGCAAGAAAATTAACTTGCAGCCTATGTCACCACAACAGATTGTCAATGAATCTCGTCAGAAAGTTGAAGTAAACTTGGAGGATGCACCTTTAGATAGCGAGAGAATTGTAATGTCGTGAGTGATATAATGAAAAGTGAGAGAGTGAATTCCTTAGTGCTTTTAGCCACCAAAGAAGACATGAGAGAATCTAGTGAGGATCCTACAGCCATGCCTCTTGTGCTCATGTACAGGGATACGGTTTAGGTTTCTAACGACATGACCCCTATTCCTCTTGGTGTTTCTAATGTTTTGCAGGAATTTCGCGACGTGTTTCCGGAGGAGGTACCCGCGGGACTACCACCATTGCGTGGCATTGGGCATCAAATTGACTTGATCCCCAGAGCTTCGCTGCCCAATAGGGCACCATATAGAACAAACCCCGAAGAGACGAAGGAGATACAGAAGCAAGTACAAGCGCTACTCGACAAAGGTTATATCCGCATAAGCCTTAGTCCTTGTGATGTTCCTGTTATTCTAGTTCCTAAGAAAGATGGTACATGGCGTATGTGCGTAGATTGTAGAGCGATAAACAACATTACTATTCGATATCGTCATCCTATTTCACGTTTAGAGGATATGCTAGATGAATTGAGTGGTGCTGCTGTTTTCTCTAAAATTGATTTGCGTAGTGGTTATCATCAAATTAGGATGAAAGAAGGGGATGAATGGAAAACAGCCTTTAAAACAAAATTTGGTTTATATGAGTGGTTAGTAATGCCTTTTGGTTTGACTAATGCACCTAGCACTTTCATGAGACTGATGAACCATGTTTTGCGTGATTTTATTGGCAAGTTTGTGGTTGTGTACTTTGATGACATATTAATCTACAGCCGCAATGAATCTGATCATACTATACATATTCGACATGTTTTGTAAGTGTTGCGTGATAATAAACTCTATGGTAATCTTGAGAAGTGCACATTTTGCAAAGATAAGGTCATATTTCTGAGTTATGTTGTCTCTAAGCATGGAGTAGAAGTAGATGTGTCTAAAATTGAAGCTATTCAAAATTGGCCTACTCCCATGACTGTGAGTCAAGTAAGAAGTTTTCATGGTCTACTGGGTTTTATAGAAGATTTGTGCCCAACTTTAGTACTATTGCTGCACCTTTGAATGATTTGACTAAAAAGGGTGTTGTCTTTGAGTGGGGCGCAGCCCAAGATCATGCATTTGATGAACTGAAATGATTGTTAACTTCTACACCGTTGCTTGCACTTCCTGATTTCAATAAGCAATTTGAGATTGAATGTGATGCTAGCGGTATTGGAATTGGTGGTGTATTGATGCAAGTGGGTCGTCCAATTGCATATTTTTCTGAGAAATTTTCTAGTGCTAAGTTGAACTATCCTATATATGATAAAGAATTATATGCTTTAATTAGAGTTCTTGAGGTTTGGCAACATTACTTGTGGCCAAAAGAATTTATCATACATTCTGATCATGAAGCTTTGAAATATTTGAAAGCCCAATCTACTTTGCATAAGTGTCTTGCTAAGTGGGTTGAGTTCATTGAGTCTTTTCCATACATTATTAAGCATAGGAAGGGAAAAGATAATATTGTTGCCGATGCTCTATCTAGGAAGAATATGCTATTAACTCAACTTGATGTTAAAATTCCTGGTTTAGATGTCCTATGTGATTTGTATGCTACTGATCATGATTTTGCTGAACCATATCGCTTGTGTGCTATTGGTACAACATGGGAAAAATATCACATACATGATGGGTTCTTGTTTAGAGCTAACAAACTATGTGTTCCAGAATCGTCTGTGCGTTTGCTCTTATTGCAGGAATCTCATGCTGGAGGTTTGATGAGTCACTTTGGGCGTGAGAAGACGCTACTCATGCTAGCTGACCACTTTTATTGGCCAAAGATGAGGCGAGATGTGGACAGGTATGTGAAGAGATGCATTACTTGCAACAAGTCTAAGTCCAAGCTGAAGCCTCACGTTTTGTATACTCCTTTACCGGCACCTACTACACCTTGGGAAGACATTAGTATGGATTTTGTGTTAGGTTTGCCGCGTACTAAAAGAGGCCATGATTCTATATTTGTGGTAGTGGATAGATTCTCTAAGATATCACATTTTATTGCCTGCCACAAGAGCGACGATGCGTCGCATATTGCTAACCTGTTTTTCAGGGAGATTGTACGTCTACATGGAGTCCCGAAGACTATTATTTCAGATCGTGACGTGAAGTTTATGAGATACTTCTGGAAGACTCTTTGGAGAAAGCTGGGGACGAAGCTGCTTTCAGCACTACTTGTCATCCCCAAACTGATGGTCAAACTGAAATGGTGAATAGAACATTGTCATAATTGTTGAGATCCATGATCAAGAAGAACCTGAAGGAGTGGGAAGATTGTTTGCCGCATGTGGAGTTTGCATATAAGTTATGTTCAAAAAATCGGCCGAGTAGCCGATTAATCGCCCGTGTAATCGCTGCTCGTCAGGTGACCGTGTCGAATAAGCCTAATCGTCCAGGTTACTCGTTTGGGCCGCTTAATCGGTCCGACAAGCGATTAGTCGGTGTGTACCGATTAACAGGTCCACGCGAAACGTCAAAGAAATGGCCTTCCGCTCGACCTACCGCCTCCCGCACAATAACCGCTCCATAATTTCCGTGCCTCCTCGATTAATAATCAGCCAAAACGTCAAGCTCGCTTTCTCCGCTCGATGATAACTGTTGCGATTCAATCGCCGCCGCCCCCATTGCTCACCTCCAGCGGATGCATCTCTCCAGCGCCAATCCTAGAAGGTTCAATTCCTGGCGAGTGGCGACCTGTACGGCTGTACCCATACTTCCCGCCATCGATCGGCTTCCGGCTGCTCTCCATCGTGTAGGAGCACGATCCCGACGCGGCCGGCTGCTCGCCATCCATCGCCTTCCGGCGCCACGATCTTGTCTGCTCCCGCTCTGCTGCTTAAAGAACTCCTCCACACCTACAGGTATGACGTACATCTTATTCCCCTGTCCTCTGGTCAAGTATTTTAGTTCAATCCGAAAATCTTAAAATTCGTATGTACACAGTCAGGCCTTGATCATTCTTGAAATAATTTAGTAATGAAGTCCATCTTATTCCCATTGTCATGTACACAGAATCTGTAATGCACTGCATATTGATATAGTAGGGAAGATGCTAGATAGTGTTGTAATCCAATCTGCGTTCTGGAATATACTACTCAATGCTCGATGGTGTGATAATATTGCTTAGTTGCTCATTCCGTTTTAACAACGTCACTGTAGCTTCGATTTGTGTGTGAATGCGTGATGTTCTATGTTGAAGTACTGAACAGAGAAAGGTGTTCTATATCTTGAATTGCTTTTTTTTTTTTGCAATATATGATGCTGCTGCTGCCAAATTTATTTTTGTAGATGGCTGCTGCTGGTGCTTCTGAGGTGCCAGGTTCCCAAGCCCTTAAGCGGAATTCAGATGATATGGCTTGGGAATTTGCAGAGTTGTTTGATCCAGATGACTTGCAACGAGTCAGGTGCAATAGGATGAAGCAACACATAGCTCAGATCAGAGGCCAAGTGACACCTTGTTTGGTGGCAAATGCAGATCAACAAGCTCGGTGTAAGGCAGCTTTTGAGGCCCCACAAAAGAGGAAGAGGCTAAAAGAAAAGCAAGCAGAAGAAGTACGAGCCGAGGTGACCATAGATGCTGAGGATGATGAAGAGCTTAATGCAGTTGGTAAAGGTGATCTGAAGAATGCAGGCCTATGGATCTAAAGAATGCAGGGCCTTGATGATGTTTATTGATGTGCAAATTGCTAATATGTATACCGTGGTGCTGTCCAATTTTTGTTTGTTGTGTACCTGTCAGGTTCGGCCATACTTTTTGCATGTCATGTTCACTTCAAGCAAGGTAATCCCGTGTAAAACATTGCTTTTATGCTCTTTTGCAACTTTTACTTGTTCAATAGAGCATAATTTAGTGCGCGGAACTTTGAGTTTTGAAAAAAAACACCGATTAATAGTCGACCGATTAAATCAGTTAATAGGCCGATTTCCGATTAATCCCTAATCTCAAACCGACCGAGCAGTTAACGATTACCGATTTCTTGAACCTGTGTCCTTTTGAGGTGGTGTATGGTTTCAAGCCCATTACTCCGCTTGATTTGTTGCCTCTACCCATACATGAGAGAGTCAATATGGAGGCATCCAAGAGGGAAGATTTTGTGCGAAAGATTCATGTGAAGACTAAGGAGTTGATAGAAAAGAAAGGCAAGAGCAATGCTACAAGAATGAACAAGAAGCGCAAGGAAATATTGTTCAAGCCCGGTGATATGGTCTGGGTACATTTTCGCAAGGATAGGTTCCCGAAGCTGTGGAAGTCCAAGTTGCTTCCTCGTGGTGCTGGTCCTTACAAAGTGCTTGCCAAGATCAATGATAATGCATACTCTATAGATCTTCCGATTGATGAGTTTGGTGTCAGCAATTCTTTCGATGTGGCTGATTTGACACCATATGACGGAGAAGACCTTGGAGCGTCGAGGTCGACGCCTTTTGAAGGGGGGGGGGGAGATGACGAGGACATCCCTACCACACTACTACCTCCGTCATTACAAGTTGAAGATGATCCTGCTGTGAAGCTCAAGTCCAATGAAGTCATGATTGGACCAATGGCACAAGCTCGTGCGAAGCTACTTAAACAACAGGTGAACTTGTTCCTAAATGATACTTTGATCGATGAGAACTTTATACATCCTAAATCGTATTACTTATGTATGATCAGGTATGAAGAGGAACCAAGCATCGCACGAGGAGGAGAGGAGCAGCTGGACAAGAAGATGGACGTGAAGCTGGACATGGAGCTGGACATGAAGACATCCCATGGACGCGCGAGGGAGGAGTGGGAGGCATGCGCGAGAGGAGGAGATTCAGTCCAGGCCGGCGCCAGGCCCGGTCCGACCGGCCGTGCCGCCGGACCACCCGGTCCTAGGCCCGGTCCGACCGGCTGCCAGGCTGGATCCGTCTGGTCCAAACCGGACATGGCGCTTGTGCCAGCCGGGCACTATCCAGTATGCCCGGAACCATCGTCCGGTCACCACCCGGCGCCAGGCCCGGTTTGAACTGGACCGGCCGGTCCCAGACCCGGTCGACCGGTCCCCAGGCCGACCGAGTCCGAGTCTGTCTCGACCAGATCTATTCTGGGTCGGTTATTTTCGTACTTTTTCGACCTGAGGTCGTCCTGAACTCCTATATAAGTGCCCAGGACGCCCCCAAAGTAGTTTTAGACCACGTTTAAGATAAACCCTAGTTCATAGTTGATTGCAACTCTATTGAATTTCTACACCATATTACATTGATTTGGTGTTGAACCCCTGAAAGTCTTGTGTGATCTGCTGTTCCATTGGAAATTAGACGGTTGCAACTTACCGCTTCGTGGTCGGCGGCTACATGCGCAAGTGTGTGGAGTTGCGAATATCTTGCAGGGTTGAGAGCTGTTGCATTGGCGACAGGGACAATCGAGAGATCTCGTTGCGTCATACAAGTTATCATCAAGTTATCTCCGCTGTGTTCATCGTGTGTTCATCACCATCCACCTCGCTTACTGAGAAGATCGGGCCACCCCTTATCACCTAGTTTTTGCGAAATCAACTCGAGGTCCAATCTTCTTTAGTTAATCACGAACGGGTATACCTCTTTAGCCCAGGCCTTCCCGATAATTACAACAAAATGCCACCGCGATGATTCGCCCATATGTCAGATGGTATTGCAACAAAAGGAATCACCTTGTATACCAAAAAAATATATGATTACTATAAAAATGTCACAAATTTATAAAAAAGTAATACTACAATAAAGTGCTTGAATCAACATTTTTTATTGTAGCTTGATTTGCAACAAAAAACGCCAACAATTTCTTTAAAAACCGCAGACTATTACAACAAAAGTCCATATGTTTGCAAAAAAAAATGCAAAGTGGTCAAGTAATAATTAATTTGCTACCGATTGAATTGCAACAAAAATAACCAACTAGTTTAATAAAAGTCGTAAGCAATTACAACAATTTTTTTTGCAAACAACGCAAAGCGGTCAAGCAACAATTAATTTGCTATAGATTTAGTTCATAAAAATCAAAAACTATTTTAACAAAAATTATAGATGATGACAATAAAAATATAAATGTGTGGCAAACCCTCGGTAAAATATTACAACATCTCATGTGTGCTATATATTGGGGTCGTGGGCAACAAATATCGGTCAAAAAAATTAGACTGTCCACACCGTTAACCCATAGCATGTGCATGCCACAAATGGCAGAGGAGAGAAAGTGTTTGGATGTTAGATGGGAAATTAAAAAGGAGAGGGAGGGGTAGGTGGCAAGATAGAGGCTGACGCGTGGGCCAACAAGAATCTTTATACGTGGAGTTGTTTTGCTATTTGTGCCGACAACCCCGATAGGCGCCGCAAGAACATGGGTAGCTTGGGGTCTGCCGACTATTGTGTTAGCTTCGAGTTGATGTGGATTTCCTATTGTGAGTGCTAGTATGAGTTTATTTTTTTTTTTTTTTTTTTTTTGGTTTGGATCCCAATAGATGCATAGAAAACGCTATGATTGCCGATGGAGATGCTCTAAAAGCTAAAAACAACCAGAATGGGTCTCCCTGCTAGAGATGTTCGAAGCACTTTGCTTCAAGGATGTAGTGGGACAAGTAAGATAAGCGGGATAGTGGCATTAACTTTTATTTGACTCTAGACTCTCTTTTTTCCCTGCTTTGATTACCACACTGATCCTACTTCCACATCGATACTTCACTTTTGCGGACCAACAAGTTTTACTTCTTTTGATGGCCAACACAGGAAGGGACAATAAGAGAGCAAAGCTCAATCTCTAGCTTATTAACTGTTAATAAGGTTTTCTTTGATTCATAAGATAGAAAAGGCGTAGAAATAGAAAACAATGTTATATCCACTTAATTTTTATGGGAAGAGCAAATCTCTTTGATTGCGGTGAAGGAACTTTTTATGAGGTGTGGTGAAGGAATTTTTTATGAGGTCTATAACGCTATTTCCGTACGAAATTTACACTACAAGATTTCTAAAAGATTATTTTGGCTAAGCTCCTATGAATCAAATGCCTTCTGAAGGACAATTTCCATAAGATCTCAGTTCCTTTGAAAATCTTACAAATCAAAAGGAGCTCTAAATCAGTCATTTTTCCTTGCAGTTTCATCTTCTCGGAAATTGCAGCAACCAGCAAATAAGAATTGTAAGTTTCTAAGACCTTTAAATCTAAGAGTGCTTCAGATTCTGAAATAGTACACATCAGTATCAACATATTGTCACTTCGGTGTTACTTGCCCCAGTATCAGCTTCGTTGCAAGCAATGAATTATTTGCCAGTAGCTACTCCAGTACACATTCCTATTATCTATAAGGCCAGTCTCAACCCTCCATCATCAGCTCTATCTGAACTATGTCACGTAGGAGTAGAGCTGATGCCGAAGAGCAACTAATGAAGAAAGAAATGAAAGTTCTAGTATATACATGGCACTTTGTCCCAAACTGCAACAATTCGTAGGACCTCATTTGAATACAATAATCAAAAGTTATGTAAGAGAGGAAAATAATCTTAGGTGCATTCAGTTTCTAACTCCATGTTAGTTATTCTCATCGAGGAGCTAGGGCCTAACATTGTATTATGAAACCTTGTTAGGGTTAACTTCTTGCTACACTTACCAGGTAACACGATGTCATGTAACATACCATGTCCAGAGGGAAGAAGAGAAAGACCAAATGCAAAAGTAAACACTACTATAATCTAAGGAAGAAACTCATAGTGAGAGCAAAAGGTGTACCTGTTAGGAGATTGAACTCTTCAGTTACCAAATTTGTTTTTTGACAACAAAAACTACCTGGTTTGTTACATTACACTACTTGTTTCAACAAATTGTGTTGCCACATTTGCAAAGCACAAGCTTCCTGTAGTTGCAGAAAGGAATTTATCTGAAGAAAAGTGATCTACTATTCTCAGTCCTATATCTTCTTGTATAGCCATACATGTTTTACACAACTTCTTGCCAAAAGTAACAGACATGGTGCCGGGCACTGTATAAGGCTGGACCACCTGAGGAGTTTCAAAATTGACAGGGTCACACCAGAGACCAGACGACCACTTGCCTAGATTAGACAGATTTGAACCTCTGTCTAGGGTCAATACTCAATATTCAGCACACATTTTTTTCAAGCCCCATAACAACAGAATGAAAACAGCCAGGCGCAACCAAATCAGAAGCCAGAACAGCTACGTGCTGATTTGGGATGCAGAAACCTTGAGTACGATAACTGCATTCTAACCAAGTTTACTTTGCAACCCAACAAGTTATTTGTTCTGATGTCTAATATAGAAAGGAAAAAAAACAGAGCAAAGCTCAGTCTCTTGCATATGAACTGTTAAATCAATCAGTTTTCCATTCAGTTCCGTCACCTTGGAAATTGCAGCAATCAGCACTAAGGATTGTAAGTTGTAATACCTTTCAAGCTAAGGGTAGTACACATAAGTATTGATATTAGTGATCATAGTTATGAAACCTACTCTAGTTAGAGTTAGCTTCTTGATGCTCATGTCCAAAACATACCATGTTCAGAGGGGAAAAGACAGAGATCAAATGCAAAAGAATACACTATAATCTCTATGGAAGGGACTGATGAGAGAAAAAAAGGTGTACACGTTAGGAGATTGAACTCCTCAGTTACCAACTTTGTCTCTTCACGGATAAAGTTGCCAAACAATTCTTAGCTGACATGTTATATTATACACCAAGTCTTCAGAAATTGCATTGCAAGAATAGCAAAGCAACAAGCTGCCTACAGTTGCAGAAAGAAAGTCACCACGAAGCCGTTAACTGAAGAAAGTCAACTCCAATTTCCAGTCCTACATAACCCATATATGACATAAGAGAGCGCAAAAACCTAGTGTGCCTTTGCCTTCCACTTCGTAACTAAGCGGTCATGAATGGGCACTTTTTTAACCTTTACCAGGCTCTGCTTCAGCTTTGCCAGTGTTGACGAGCTTAACTTGATACCCTGATCGATCATATCCTCTGCATATTTGCATGCCTCAGGCAACATCTCATCCTTGAGCTTCGATACAAGCATGTTCCCATTCTCTTCCAGTGGAGGCAGGCTATTCGCCACCATGCAGTTCCACAACTTCATCCCTGTCTCCCAGTCACCAGTATCCAAGAACATGCGAAGCGCAAGAGAACAATTTGCCTCATTTGGCCAGCACTCGTTCTTGACCATCTCTCTAAGTATTGCCGATGCCGCTCGGAGCTTCCTCCCCTTCAGCAAGAGCTTGAGGACCACATTGTACGTGTCCGTGTTGGGAAACACTCCATTGAAGGTCATGTCATCAAGGTACTTCACAACAACCTCAGCATGCCCCAGAGTTCCCTGCAGCACGATCATTGTGCTGTACATTTCCTGATCTGGGACGATCCCCCGGCGGTTGACAAAGTCCTCCCAGAGCACCTCCGCGTTGCGCAATTCACGTGCCTTGAGGTGCGCGGCCAGCGCAGCACGGAGGAACTTCTCCCCCGGTGAGCACCTATACTGGCGCAAGACAGCCAGATACTCCATCGCATCCGAGAGCCCCGTGGAGGAGCCACTTGAAACTAGCGTTGTGAGAAAAGAGTCATAGGCAGGAACATTGGCAGGATCAAAGCCGATGGCACGCACCATTTCATCGAACACCTCTCGTGCGACGGCAGCGTCGCCGGCAGCCTCGCAACCCTCGAGAAGGATGGCATAAGAGTCGGCGTCAGGGCGAGTGCCAGCCTCCGCGCGTGCCACGGGGATCGCCGCGCGGGCGTCGTCGAGCCGGGAGGCACGGCAGAGCGCGGAGAGGAGGGAGTTCAGGGCCGGCGCGTCCCGGTCCATGCCGTACCTCGGCATTTCCACAAACGCCTTGAGGGGGGAGCTGGCGGGGTTGGCCGCCAGGGAAGAGAAGACGGAGGCGAAGGTGGCAAGGGAGAGCAGGCCCTGGGAGCGCATGGAGCCGACGGTGTCCCACATGGGATCGAAGAGGCGATTCTTGCCGAGGAGGTCGATGACGAGGTTCCACGCGTAGGGGGAGTGTTGGTGGCGCAGGTGGCGATGGCCCGCCCAGCGGAAGAAGGCGGCGGCGCCGCGCGGGTGCGCGTACGAGAAGCGGAGCACCTGCTCGACGTCGGAGGTGGTGACCCGCACGTCGGCGTCGTCGAGCGCCGCCTCGACATCGGAGGCGGAGGAGGCCAGGATCTCGCAGAGGAGACGGATCTTGGGGGCTAGGTCGGGGGCGTCCTTGTACGTGGGGAACGCCGAGGCCGCCGGCTCGCGGGCACGCTTGGCCGCGGGGGCGGCGGCGGCGGCGGTACCAGCTGCGTCGGACGGTCGCTTCTCTCGGCGGTCGGACATCGGCTCGACGGGTGGGGGCGCCGCCGCGGCGGGGACGGTCGGGGGTGGGTGTATCGGAGACGTGGCAAAGGTGGGGTTTTTTGTGTGTTCTTTAACCCTATCCAAGCTTATACGAACTGTTATTTTTTCCCGAGACGGCTAAGCTTAGAGAGACCAAGGCTAACTGGCTAAGCAGACATCGGCGCAATCCGAACTAAATCGGAGGCGGCGGATGGCGCCCTCGTTGCTCGTCTCGGCGAGCCAGACCCTCGCCGTTGCCGGCCGGGGAGGCCGTAGGCGGCGTCTGGTCATCGCCAATTCCGGCGGTGCCGGCGCTCCCCCGAAGCTGGTGACCTTCCTCGGTAAGGGAGGCTCCGGCAAGACCACGGCGGCCACCGTCGCCGCTCAGGTAACAACTGCCTTTCTCCCGTGCTTGCCTTCGTTGTTGTGTTGATGTCAGACTGTAGGATTTTTTGTGTCAGCTCGCTGCTGAGCCGGTAAGCTTAAGACTATACTGCAATGGCCGGAGTAGATAGTATAGTACAGTACTGATACTAATTAGCGTAGCAGATGGGTAAGATTTAGCAGCTGGGCTGCTCGAAGCATTGAGTTGAGTATGTAGAATGTGATTAGGTAAATCTACATGATGGGTCGTGTAAGCGAATGGTGTATTGAGTTTCAGTAGGGGACTAGGCAATGCCGAACTGGAATGTTCATTCATGAAAGAATTGCTTTCAGAATAGTGCTAATGGATATATGACACCCCCATCTCTGCGTATTTGACAAATTTCTCTACAGGAAATCACTTGTGAGTTGTGAAAAATGCCACTCCAAAGTTTGAGAAGTCTCTCAATGCCATAGCAAATATTTTCTGACAATTCATTTTCCTCCATGTTGTAGTATTATGCAAGTGAAGGCTTCAAGACATGCCTGGTTATACAGTCGCAAGACCCGACTGCAGAGCAACTGATGGGCTGTAAGATTGGGGACTCGCTGACTGAATGTGCCCCTAATCTTTCGACCATAAAGCTGGAGACTAGTAAAGTATGAAATACTTCGTTGAGTAATCTCCTCTTGATGTTTCAGAATTAAACCATATCACACACTGGAAAATTTCTTGATGCTGAATAATACATTCTGATTAAATCACAGATGCTGCTTGAACCACTTGATCGGTTGAAGAAAGTAGATGCCCAGAGCAATCTTACTCAAGGAGTTCTTGAGGGGGTACGTGATTAACTTTGCTTTTATATGGGAGATGAGGAAAAAGCAGTCATTTTGGTTGCTCTTTTTCATAGGATAGATTGTAGGAGAGGAGCTTGGAGTTTTACCTGGAATGGATTCGATCAGTACAGTCTTGTCTCTTCAGAAGCTACTCAACTTCCTTTCAGCTGGAACGAGCAGTCCACAAGGGGAATTTGATGTTGTAGTATATGACTGCAATAATACAGAGGAGTTTCTACGGCTCACTGGTGCTACTGAGAGGGCAAGGTATAGGTTATCCTTGTTTCTCTGTTACCTTGCATACACTCAGGACTCTACATTTTAATTTGCTGCTACACAAAAGACAGATCTTACTTGAAGTATGTGAGGGAGTTAGCAGAGAAGACTGATGTAGGAAGACTGGCTTCTCCATCATTACTGAAACTAATTTATGATTCCGCGAGACCAAATGGTAGAACTAGTGAAGGAAAAATGAGTACAGAGATATGGAATGAAATCGAACAACTTCTTGAGGTAAATTGGCCCTAGTTAAGAAACAAAAACTACGCTACCCAGTGCATACATATTCAAGTACTCTACTATTTGCCAAATAAGATATTAACTGCTAAATTCTGCAGAAACTCTCGCTTTGGTTTACCGATCCCTCAAAACTTGCATGTTTCCTCGTCATGGACCCTAGAGGATCAATCTCTGTGTCCTCTGCGCTAAGATACTGGGGGTGCACCATCCAAGCTGGTGCACAGATATGTGGAGCATTTGGTTATGCTGAAGACCCTTGTGAAACGCACCAAGAAGTTGGTGAGAAGTTTTTGCCGCTGTCTTTCTCGTCTCTTCCGTTTGTGTCAGCTGATTCTTCTCCAGATTGGGGTAGTGCACTAAGTTCATTGAACCAGAACACAAAGGAGCTGTTGAGAAACACAAGCAAGGTTTATCCTTCAGTTAGTTTTGATTCTGCACAGAAGTCGGTGACCCTTTTCATGCCAGGCTTTGATAAGTCTGAAATCAAATTATATCAGGTATAGCTACTGACCCACCCTTTGTTTGGTTCAAGGTTTATGCTAGTCAAAATTAACAAGGCCTATCTGTACCTGTTTTACTTCTCCAGAGATAATGCTGCCGCATTTTTAATTTCCATGGTTTTAGCTGAGCCTTTTCAACCAGAAGCTTTGAAACCTAACGCGACGACAAAGAAGCTACATCAACTATTAACTTGAAAATTATCACTTGGGCGCTGAATTACCTGATAATGTTCAGACCAGTGCACAGTTTTCCTGGCCTATCATACTACTCCAGATAGTTTTCAGCAGGGATTCAACTTTTAAGCAGTTTCAGTTTATTTAGTGCCTGCAAGCAAGCCAACCGTTTCTTACCAGTTCTGGAGATCGAATGTGCTGATATTGAAACCAAAATAAATCTTGCCGTGTACAGCTGATTACCATAGCTGTCTTTCCTTTTCCCCATACAAATCGTGAGATCCTTTCAAATAAATTTGGCATGGGCAACTTGGTTCCTTGATTGCAGCTGAAAAGAAGCTTGTAAACAATGTGACATGAATACCAGGTTTGCATGCGCACCAGTCTAGGTCAAAGCCATCTAGTTATTTGTGATATTTAAGGTCAAAGTCATCTTGGATTTTTGCCAAATAGTGGTGAAGAATCATTCCAGATTTTTGCGTGAGTAATGGTCACAAAGTTAAATTTGTGTTATTCGTGTCATTGCTGAGATTAGAATACTGATGAATTGTTCCTTTATCTGAAAAAATGCAGTATAGAGGTGGTTCGGAGCTACTGATTGAAGCCGGCGACCAGAGGCGCATCATAAAGCTGCCACGGTCAATGCAGGGGAAGGTTGGCGGCGCCAAGTTTGTTGACAGGAACCTTGTTGTCAGCATCCGGTAGGCGACACCGGGCGTTCAGTGAACTCAGAAGCCCGGCTCGGCGAAACCTAACCCGGTAGTGGATCAAGTAGAGCATTGTATACCTTGGTTAGACTGAATCCTGCTGAACTTGGTTGATGTCGTCTCTTCATTTGCCGTGAACAGAAAGGTTTTGTGAAAATGGCGTTATGAAAAAATAGGACATTCAACATGAATGATAATTTTCAGAAAGATCATCATGTCAGAATAGAACAAGGGCCCCTCTGCGGATAGAACTTCAGTGCTGCTGCACAGTATCATTGTGAAGGCGAAAGGCGTGAGAATGTTGGGTGGCTGCTCATTTAATCGTTGTTCTTTGATGAGTAGATTTCCGTTTGTTTCTATGACGTTTTCGTCTGAAGCCATAGGAGGCGCAGCATGCGAAATCTGGGCAGGCCGTGCTGGTGGTACAATCGTGACAACGAGACGATTTGGCGGTGACGCGATGCCAGATCCGGTCTTCATGCCGCCACCGGTCCTTTCCACTCACTGCCCACCAGTCGATGTGTGAGACTACTGACGGTTGAGCTTGATCGCCTCTACTTTTCAACGCCTACTGAAGGTATAGCTAGGGCATCGGTTCTTGGAGGCCGACGATGTGAACTGGGTGCATCGTGCACTTCATTATGAAAAGTTTCAAAAAATGCAATTTCAAAGTTTTAGATTTTTTTTTTTAAAAAAAATACACGCATGTATATCTTATGTTGACACTTGTGCAGATTTTGGTATAAACAACGACCATGTGTGATCTACATATAAATGTGAAAATGGGATTTTCTATTTTTATGAATAGTACACAACAAATCATTATAGTGTCAATTGGATATTTTACCATTTTCGTGTAGGTCACATATAATCGTATTTTTTTAGTGAAAACTTACATAAGTATCAACATAATATGCACATGAAAATTTTATTTAATTTTTTAAAGATTTTCAAATAGCCTTTTCTAATATTAAAAAAACGGGTACAGGTGCATCCAGGTTCATCCTTGTATTTTCCATCGGTTCTTCAGTTTCTATTGCAACTGCTATCGTGAAAAAAAACATTTTGATCACTTTTTTTTGCGAAATTCTACCGATCTATTAACAAATCATCAACAACAGTACAAACAGACCCAAAAGTAACAAAAATTACATGTAGGTCTTTCGACCACCTAGCGACGACTACAAACACTGAGGCGAGCCGCCGTCCTCGCCCCTCCATCACCTGAGCCGGGCAAAGCTTGTCGTAGTAGAATTTATTGTAGTAAACAAACGGGAAATCGTCGTGTTAAGACCCCAAAGGACTAGTGCACCAGAGAAGCAACCGTCGCCAAATATGATAACCGTAGATCGGAAGAGACTGACCTGAAACCACGCCAACAAACACCAAAACCGATCGGATCCCGGAAGATCCGCCGGGCATATGACTCCACGTGTCCTCCGACGATGCTAGATGCACAAGCAGAGCGATGATAGGGCATGGAGGACCTTGTCGTAGTACATCAACATTTTGATCACTTGCCTCTAGCTTCTTCTGAATTTTAAGTTTTATAAGAACGATGTAGGGGAAAAGCTTCTTATATATCAGTATGCTAAGAGCATCTCCAGTCGCGTCCCCCAAACCGTCCCCCAAAGCGATTTGGGACGCGCCGGACAAAAAAAGCGTTCCAGCCGCGTCCCCCAAAGCCCTTTTTTGTCCGGCGCGCCCCGATACGGTGTCCGGCGCCCCGAGCCCGTCCCCGTCCCACAGGGGACGCACCGGGGACGCCGGACACAACGAAAGCGAGGCGGGCTCCCACATGTCGGCGACTATTTGCATAAACCGTTGGTTCGCGCCTCTTTTCTCGTCGCTCCTTCCTTCCCGCGCCTCCCACCCCACCGCCGCCGCTGGATTTCCCGGCCGTTTGGGCGTCCGATCTGTGCTGCGAGTCGGCACCGTTGTCGCGGCCGGGGCTCCCGCCGGTCGTGCCGCCGCCGCCGCGTCGCCGGCGCCTCCCGGAACGCGCCGTCAAATCCGCCCCACCTCCGCGCACGGAAGGTGCTCGACGACTTGCCGGGTAGGCGCGATTGGTCGCTGTTTGTTGCGTCGTCCGCCTCGGCGCAATTTTAACCATTGATTTTGCTTTAGCCATGGACGGCGACGATGAGATGGTTGCCCTGCGCTGGCGGAGGACGAGCAAGCGTTCGACGATGACCTGCGGGAGCATTTGCCGATCATCGCGTCCCTCCAGGACATGCTTGACGCCGAGGCGGAGAAGAGGAAGAGGCCGCGACGCGGAGGATCAAGGCCGGGAAGAAGGAAGTCGAAGCCCGGCGAGAGGATGGAGGGGCATGCCATGCTGCACAACGACTACTTCGCCGACGGGGCAACACATGCCGACAATTTTCGGCGCCGGTACGGGATGAGCAAGGGCCTGTTCATGAATATCCTCCACGGCGTTCGAGAGTTCGACCCCTACTTCAAGCTCAAGCTCGACGCCGTAGGCGTTCTCGGGTTCTCATCCATTCAGAAGTGCACCGCCGCCATGAGGATGCTTGCATACGGAGCACCTGCCGATACACTGGACGACTACCTTCGCATGAGTGAGTCTACTGCCATTGAGTGCATGTACAAGTTTTGCCGAGCTGTGGTGGGAAAGTTTGGCAAATACTACTTGAGAGGGCCAAGCGAGGAAGAGAGTGCAAGGATCATGGCACAAAATGCTGCCAGAGGATTTCCTGAAATGCTTGGAAGCATCGATTGCATGCACTGGGCATGGAAGAACTGCCCGTTTGCTTGGCAAGGTATATACAAAGGGCGTCATGGATATTGCAGTGTGGTGCTTGAAGGCTGTGGCAGATTATGACCTGTGGATTTGGCATTCTTTCTTTGGCATGGCGGGATCACACAATGACATCAACGTGTTGCGGCGGTCTCCGGTGTTCGACGAGACTAGTGGAAGGGCATGCTCCACCATGCAACTATGAGATCAATGGCCACCAATATACCAAAGGCTATTATCTAGCCGATGGTATATATCCAAAATGGGCCACTTTTGTCAAAACAATCTCGAATCCATTAGGTCTGAAGAATTCTCACTTTGCTACACGACGGGAGGCTTGCGGGAAGGATGTCGAGCGGGCATTTGGTGTGCTTCAAGCACAATTTGCCATTGTCCGGTACCACTGCTCTAAGCTGGTCTCACGACCAAATGTGGGAGGTGATGCGGGCTTGTGTGATCATGCACAACATGATCATCGAGGATGACCGCAAGAATCATGTTAGGTCACATGTTGGTCCCTATGAGTGTCAAGGACCTCTCGCGGAGGTTGATCATGAGGTGCCTGCAGATTTTGCTGATTTTGTGGTCATGCACGCGAGAGATCCGTGACAGCAATGTGCATGAGCAACTTCAAGCTGATCTCGTTGAGCATTTGTGGAGGATCAAAGGAAATACCGTGGCACCTTGATGTATCATCTAGCCCTTTTTATTATATTTGATTACTTGTTTTATTGTTTGTTGTAATTTAATTTGAAAACAATCCTCGAAAACATTTTTTTCATATGCTACATTTGATATAAATGGTTTATGTGTTAAACAAATTATTTTAAATGTTTGGGGGCGGCGTTTGGGGGACGCGGCTGGGGAGCGACGTCCCCCAAACGCGGCACGAACAAAACACGTCCCCCAAACGCTCAATCCGGCGCGCTTTGGGGGACGGTTTGGGGGACGCGACTGGAGATGCTCTAACGACTGTGGGTGTTGGGCGGTCGGGCGTTGGGTAGTTTGCTTGAGCACGCTGAATCGCAACCAACATTTAGAACGCACGAGGGGCAGTTCCACCAGAAAACATCGTTATGTCAACCAATTCTTCCCGTTTAAGTTAAGGCCCTCTCACCCCTGGTTTGGTCAGTGTAAAGCAATTGTGGTCTGTGATGATTAAAGAGCGGCAGCCTCTACTCTGAATACAAAGAAAAATGGACGGATTGAACTGAAGCAGCAAGTTGGATACATTTAGTACTACCTTTTGCTAATTCCAGGTTGTCTGGAATTAAGTTAGTTTCAGATCAACTCGTGATCCGTGTATATGAGAATTAACATGGATGCGTAATTGCAAATGCATGTGTAATTGTATATCCTTTGCCCTAGTTGCACGTGAATTACACATGAAACCAGGTGACCAAGAATTAAGCTAATTCTAGGTTGACCAGGAATTAGCCGCGTCCTTAGTACTATTCTGAAGTTTCGTTGTTACTTCACTGATAGGGTTTAGAATATGAGGAGAAAAGATAACAGCCATACAGAAGTTAATCAAATATAAAATTTAGAGGAAAAGGGTATAGCCGTGGTTCCATTTCTGAAATCAGTCAAATAATTAGTAAGCAATGAAGAGTGGTAGACAATTAAAGTGAAAGCTGTAAAATAGGCGCCAACTTCTTGAAAAGAAGCAAGAAAGCTTCCACAAACTCTTTTACTCTACATGTACATCAGTACATGGTACTCTACTGACCACGCACGCCAAAAGATGAACAAAAAACCCAAATAGCACCGTAGTACCTATTATTACGAGAGAGAAAGAAGAGTTAGGGAAAAAAGCAGAGCAGCAAGAAAACCATGTACACTACTAGCAAAGCAGAGGGAGCCATCATCTCCATGCATCTCGGCAAAGTCGCAGGGCGAGCTGCCAGCTGCGACGACCATCTACTCTTGCGTTCAGGCGTTGGCGGCGAGCTTGGCGGAGGCCGGCAGCGGGCTGCGCAGGGGCGTGCGCGGCGTCGGCGGCGCCCCGAGCCGGCGGCCCTCGGCGTCGTAGTAGATGGCCCCGGAGAACTCGAGCGGCTGGCAGCGCTCCCCCATGAGGATCTCCTTCCGCCACACCCCGTCCCCCGCCGCCGACGCCTCGAAGCTCCACTCCTCCGACGAGTCCGCCCCCGTCGCCGTCTTCCTCCCTCTCTTGGACCACGACAGCGCCTTCCTCGTGAGCGGCACGACGGCGCGCGACGTGGAGGGGAGGGAGAAGGAGCCGGCCAGCCGGCGCTCCTGCATCCGCCGCGCCGCCCGGGACAGCCGCCGCGCGCACCTGCCCATCAGCGCCGCCACCGCCTGCGCCAGGCTGACGCCCATGCTCGCGTCGCGTGCTCCTTCGGTTCTTGCTTTTGGTGCTCCGTGCTTGGAACCGGAACTGCAAGGCTTGCTGGCTATGGTTTCGAGCTGCGGTTCTGCGTCGCCATTTCGCGGGTATTTGTAGGGTGGGAGACCGAGGTGAAAGTCTAACAAGCCGGCCGGTCGGGACCCGGGACGGCTTGATTAGTTAATGAACTGAAGAGTTAATCATCACACTACTAGTAGGAAGACCCACTGATCTGAGCATCATTAGGTCGCTTTGATTTGGTTTTTTGTGAGTAGTGGTTCGCCAGAGAAGACCGTCGGTCTAGCCTAGTAGCTAGAATACTTACACGTGAGGTACTTACTCACTTGCCGAGGAAATAGCACATAACACCAGTTGTTGGTGAAAGTTTTGCACAAAACCATATGTTGCAGTTTGTTTTGCACAGAACACCAGATTCCTTGGTAATCTTTGCAAAAAACACATAATACTTAATTAGCCTCTATTGATAGAGCAATTAGATGACCGGGCCCAGTAGTAGGAATCCCAGTGCCGGCGCCGGGGATGGGGGAGATGGAGGAGTACGAGACAGGCTGAGAAAGAGGTGACGACCCTCGCATCCACGCCACCGACCAGAAGCCAGCACACCGCAAGCAGGCACACGCCACCCGACCCTCGCCGCTGCGCCCAACGCTAGCGCGTCGCCGCCGCTCAAGGTCAGCCGCCACCACCCGAGTGAGGAGAGAAAGGGGCCCCGCCACCGTCGACGCTGACCGGGCTTTGCCCACCAGCGCGGCCCGACGGCGGTGAGGAGGGGAAGGGAGGAGGTGGGGGGAGCGAGTGGCGGCGGTAGGGTTTCCCCCTGGTCGCTCGCGGGAGCGACATGGGAGGGGTCCGGTCGCAAGGGTCCCACACCTCTTGCCTCGGCCATGTGAATTTCGTTATGGGGCTGTGCAGTTTGATGAAACAAAGTGTGAACATCAGTCAATTTAATTTGGTATCAGACTAGTAGGAAATGAGCTCATTTTTGGATGAATTTTTTGTGAATTGTAGTTGAATTCCTCGCCTACAGCTACAACGCCTCCACCTCCCCCACCCGCACCACCACCGCGAGCTCCATTTGCACCACCTCGCCAAGCTCCAGCTACAACACGTCAGCATGCTCCAGCAGCAGCACATCAACATGCTCCAGCAGCAGCACCTCGACATGCTCTAGCTGCAACACAACCTCGACATGCTCAAGCTGATGCACAATCTCGACATGCCCAAGCTGCTGCACAACCTCGACATGCTCAAGATGCACCAAGGCAGAAGCTCCCTTCTATGCGTGGACGATGACATATGCATTACACTGAGTCTCGACTATATGGTTACTTCACATCAATTAATAGCCAAGGTCAGAAGCAGAAGGAAGAAAATCATGTCTGAAATTTGTATGAAATGAAAAGAGCCATGTGATGAAGAACAAATTAGCTTGACTCTTACTTTTGTATTTGAAGTGAGATATTAAATCTGGATAAATATGATCTTCTCAAGCTTTTGGATATGTTAACCGAATGGATATTTTAATTGTGTTAATATAGAGGCATTTTTTTGCACGTTGCATTACAACACTTGGTTACTATTTGTTCATTAAATGAAAGACACATCAAAGAAGCATATAAAAGATGAACTGGTTACCAGATTAATCGAACCAGACCACTCCTCTAATTGCTGTGTCAAATAGGCCAATTATGTTTTATGTGTTTCTTGCAAACATTACAGAGAAACATTGGTTTTCTGTGCAAAACAAACTGCAACCTGTGATTCTATGCAAAAGATTCACCAACAACTGGTGTTATGTGCTATTTCCTCTCACTTGCCCTGTGAGCATATTAATGGAGTGATGACGATAGATGGATTTAGTTTCCGGGTGGCAGAATTACGGACGTGTGGATCATAGGTGGCCGGTCTGATAGTAGATAGGTCCGTGTTGTTGGCAGTTGAATTAAATTTAGTCCTAATCGTGTGACTTTGTTGATTGAGAGCTTGGAAATTGACGTACGGTTGATGTTAGGACGGAGAATAAACCTGCCAGTTTGGTGGGCCATATTCCAAAGAGGATAATTTCATGATTGAAAGAATTTGTTGGATAAGGATATTTGATTCCTAGCTTGACAGGGGATATGGTATGCTAAACATCACTAAGATATTCATACCTAAAAATTATTTAGAATTATCTGATAGTTTTCATCCGAATAATCCGTTTCTTATCCGGTACATCGAAGCTGATCGAGCATATTTAGTAGTTAATGAGTTGCAAAGGTATCCTATTTACTTAATCACTCTATCGAATATGGTGTCCAAACTTACTATAGAATATGGTGTCCTATCTCTTGTGTTCGCGTTATTACAATAGTATGCGGAAATTCGTTCATGTGGTTATTTTATATTTTCTCACTCTATCGTGCTACATTATTTGTTTTATTAAACTTGTTTTATTAATTAGTTTTATTGTATGGTTTTTTACCTATTTATACGTGTACATATCCGATTTATTTTGTTTTCGCCCCGAGTTTCCTCCGTTTCCGTTTTGAATCCACGTCTCACATATGTGGATTCGAATCCAAAACCAATTATTATTTGATCCGCTACAAATCCTCAAGAAAATATGGTAAGTAACGACAAATTTGATCCAATATAATCCGATTACATCCCTACCTCCACACATCTAAAGCAGATAATAAAGCACGAGATGTGAAGTATTCCTTCCGAATATGTATGCACTATGTAGCCGAGAGTGGATTTTTGTAGCTCGGGCTACATATAGCTCATTTCTTGTGCAAAATTCAAAAATAAGATTTTAAATTTTCAAAAAAATGTAGGAAAAATATAGATATAGAAAATGATGTGGTCTACCAATCTGCAATATTTGAACTCGAAATAACATGTATTCGCTGCTCCACAAAAATGACAAAACCTGATCGAGTTTGCGATTTCGAAACCTTGCACTGTCCACTTCCATATGTCAAAATTTATTGTTTTTGCATAGCTCTAAATATAAGGTATTTCGAGTCGAATTTTCCTACCTTTGTATATCACAGTATTGTATACATGTAGATTTACTTTCAATTCTTTTTGAAATTTTAAAATGTTGTTTTTTTATTTTTTAAAGGAAACAAGCTACGTGTAACTCGAGCTAGACTTGTGGTTTCCCCCTATATAGATCTCCCATGCATCGCGGTGCCCATAACAAAATACCCGTAGCTGCCGCAAGTACCAACTAGACGATACAAAACTCGAGAGTCGTCGGTCAAGTCAAATAATCGGGTGAATATACAACGTGCAATCTCCCGTCGTTGCCTAGATCGGCATAGCAGTGTCCAAGGCTGATATATTATACGGAGTAATAAGAATCAAATACGTGCGCACCATGATAAGAGTCATCGCGCGCATGTGGACAAGGTAGCTAAATTTGGTCGATCGTCGTATGCTTTTTCATCTCTTTTCGCAATGCACGAACTCACGCGTCACCGAGGGTCGGTGCTGGTAGATAAGATCTACCTATACCGACGATCAAGCTGACTGGCCTTTGATGCACTTGAGGCTGAACACTACTTGTCCACATGTGTGTCGCGCGTGCGTCGATAGATCTGAGCCGGTGTGCCGTGTGCGTGCGTGGCTTGGCTGGGTGCGGGAAGCGTGGCCAAGTGTTCGATCAAGTGTGCCTGCCAATGTGTGGGTGAGTGCGAGTGTGCGACACATATACGAGGAGCACAAATGCTCGTCGTTTGCTGTCCATTTCTAAGCCGAGAAGGCTGGCTAGCTCCGTGCTTGTCATGGCGTGGTGGATTGGAAGAATGATCTAGTCCACTGAGCTTGTCGCCAGCTCGTCACTCTCCAAGAATTTTTTTTTTTGTTTTTCTTCGAAGAAAAGAACCAATCGATAATCTCATTCACGTCTGGGCATTTTGTTTCTTTTGGGACTTGAAAGCTACTTCATGAAGGCATAGACATGCGGACAAGGCATTATTTTGCACCCAAGAGCATATGCTCCTGGTTTGTAAAATAGGTTTTAAACGTATTTTAATTTTTTTAAAAAAATCCGACAACAAATGTCATGGGTAATCTTGATGTCCTATGTGCTCATAAAGTCATTCAGAAAAATGATTTTTTTGTTGTGTGTAAAGAAACCAAAATCTAGCTCTTCACCAAACATTTCTTTATCTTTTTTATACAAGAGACAAAAGATATCTTTTTCCGTGAAACTTCACTTACACACACTGAATGTCTAAATGTACGCGTAAAAACTTTGTGCGATTTTTTTACATTTTAAATGTTTTTCTGATGGCAGAAGCATATGCATCCAATATCAAAAGTGAATTTTGCTTACACATCGATATGCAAAAACATGTTAAAAAATTGTTCAGGGACAACGGAGGCTTCCTTTCCATGGCGGCGGTGAGGATCTCTCCATCCACGGCGGCGGCGGTTGTTCTTCTTTAGCGGCGATGCCCGATCGAGGGGGAAAGCGATGGAGGGAGGTTCCAGTGCTCTTCGGCCAAAAAATGTTCAAAAATTGTTCGGGGACAGCGAGGCTTCATTTCCATGGCGGTGGTGAGGATCTCTCCATCCACGAAAGCGGCGGATGTTCTTATCCAGCGGCGATGCCCGATCGAGGGGGAAAGTGATGGAGGGAGGTTCCAGTGCTCTTCCGTCAAGTTTATATTGCTACTGCTAGAGCTTCTTCCTCCTGGATGGGATTGGGAGGGCATATGGAGCAGCGGTGAAGTGGATGGTGGCATGGCGGTGATGATTGCCTCCTATTGCGCTCTTGCGAGGTGGTGATGACAGTCGGGCAGGAGGCTACATTGGATTTGTTCCTAGATTTGTCCGGTGGTGGGTTTGGGGCTGCGCAACTACCACCGAGCTTCGACTTCGATCATGGCATACGATCGCGGTGGCTCTTGGCGTCATTAACTTATTGAAGACATCGTCGTAGCAGTGCAGGTCACGTCGCTCTGCTCAGGCTACTCAAGGGGAAACCGGGGCCTCCTGGATCAGATGATGGTGGCACCAAGCGTCATACTCCCCGATGGGGGCATCACTTTGGAGAAGGTGCCAATTCGAGTGTTTTGGAGGTGAAGCGGCATGGTTTCTACCGCGTCATCATCGATGTGTCTCGGTGGCATGGATCGGCGGGTTCTTGACGCCGGGTGTGTCATGATGGACGCTCGAGGATGGTGGTGTTGTCTGGCGGCGCAGAGCCGTCGACGTCCTTATAAAGTCAATGCCTTGATCCATATCCTAAAAATGAGTCAGCAAAGATGGGGATGCGACTTAAGCATGTGCAACTGTGCATGCTGAAGGTCTATTGGATCGGCTCGTGCTTACATCTCCCCGTTGAGTGGCTTGGTGAAGCATCCGGTTTTAAGATGACTTGCGTAGGTGTGAGGTTAGGGCGCACAGCCCCGACATGGCCACCCCTTTATCAAATTTATAGGTGTTGCGACCGGTGTAATGACTTCGGGTTGATGTTCATATCTTCCCTATTTAATAATACAAATAAATGTGCATCATTTTACGGGGTTTAACCTCCATTTGAAGAAAAGAACTTCTCGATCTCCTCTTGAGGTAGGTAGTGGATGTGGCTGCCGCGCTAGTAAGCGGTGGTGAGTGACGGCACTGCGCCAAGGTGGCTTTCCATCTCATACCCAACTCAACTTGGCCAGAGCGTGGGGTTTATCTTGTTTTCGTACCTCGTGCACTTGCTCATGTACCTCCTGGACCAGGAAATTAAGCGGAAAGATCTTGCTCCACTTCCACATCAATCCTCGTGCATGCAAATCCTGGTTGACTTTCAAGAACCATTTTGAGCAGTAGTGTGATGGATTCAAGACCAAGTCGGGATGCGATTGCAAGTTGCAGCAACTGCAGAGAGGTGAGTGCACGTAATACACTATTTTAACTCATCATACTTTGGTCAACGTTAATCAACTTCGAAATTCTATGTGCTGGGAGTATGTATATACGGCAACAAACATCCGGTGCAACACACGCTCGATCTTCATCAAATCATATGCAGCTTAGCCCAGTCGGTTGAGCACCAAATCATCATCATGAAAAGGATAACAAAACTAAAACGAAAATGTTTTCAAGTGGGGTTGCATAGGATGTTGCAACACTACTCATTATGCTGCTAAATCATTAGCTTTCATTTTAATTAGTAGTTTGGTGCTCTAATGGAAGACGGGGTTGTACGACTGCACCACGCATGATGATGGATTGCGCCTGTTAGGCTGTTGGAATGTATAAAGTTCACTTGTTTTTGCGGCCCTGCGTGTGTTTGCTCCGTGTTAGTACATAATTAAAGAGGAGTTCACCCTGGTACAGGTACGGATGCAACCATCTTGCTTAAATTAGGAACGTGTATGGTGATCGATCGCCATCCCAAACTTGTTTATGGCATTGGTTATCAGAATTAAGGTGTGAGTCCACTCTATTCTAGGCTCTGGACAGGTGTGAAGATAGAAGCATTGGGCCAACTGTAAAGAGTAGATGATATGCCTGCATGCCATCGTCTATATTTGAAAAGCAATATATTTAATTTGTTCACGAACGAGAACATAAGAAACACAAGCTAACATCGCAATTGGTTTTTTGGTAATTTGGTTGGATTGAAATGAGAGCGCAATTTATTGGCCACTCCCCTTACTACTGTTGCGAGACACTTATATGAGAAATCTGATAACCGATTGTTCGCTCTCTAGTCATGGGGAGCGACTTGGTGACATAGTTTTAAAAACCGGACCGGCGACTGAACCGGTGAGGATATTGGTTCAGGTTTTTACCGGTTGAACCGTTGGTTTACCGGTTCACTGTCTGGTTTTTTAAGGTATAGAGTAATATTTTTTTACTTATATATACATGCTTCAATAAATAAATAATTATATATGCAAAATCTATACCTAATAATAAAAGCAAAAGAGCTTCTTGTTGGTCCGTTTTTTCTTACCCTTGATTTTGGACGAAATTACAAGGCACTGCCACCCCGAAGTGAAATAACGGTTGGTTTTAGACACCAACGAACGAATCCCTGGAATCCCCTCCCCTGTCTCCTTCTGCTTCATCCGATACGCCCAGCCTCGTCCTCCACTTGAGGAAACGGCCCTCGCCTCCCCTTTAGCCTGCTCCACCGGCAACCGCGGCCGTGCATCTGCGCTCGATTCGACAACCCTTGCCAGAGAAGCTCGATCCTGCGCCCCAAGAAGCTAGAGCTGACAACCGCATCGCGCGAATCTGGGGCCATCTATATGATGCAATGACGCACGGGCGCACGGCAGAAGCATCTTCAGGGCGTAGTGTGGTTGCGATGGCTTGAGGCACGCGGATCCGTGGCCTTGAGGACGAGAGGGACATGAGGTAGAACCAGGTCTGCGTCGGCACATGATCTGCATCGCGGCGGACACGTCCTTGGTCCATGTGGCACGTGCCTCTGCATCCTTCCGGTCCATGGAGAGGCCATACAATTCCTCTGCATCGCGCCGGTCCGGCGTCTGCCTGCGTCGCCGGAAAGCTCCCGCCCGGTCATCAACTCCTCCATCTCCGGCATACATCCGGCCTCCTTTCCTCCTCTAGCGCGGCCCTTCCAATGATGCAAAACAGGAGAGGATGCAGCATGCCGCCCCGATCCCAGTCTCCCGTCGGGCCCCGACCACCCCTCGCCACACCATCAATGGCGTCGATTTAGGCTCCTTATTCTCTCCCTTCCTCCCTGCACCCCATCCTGTGCGCGTGCGCTACCGAGTCATCGCAACTACCGCATGCCTGCTCCTGCTCAATGCTCATGCCAACAAACGGTATGCTTCAGGCTTGGTTTTTTTGATTCGTATTCTACCGAGAGAATTCTAGATGGATTGCAAGAACTCGTTCAACTTGTAGTGGGCACAACAGTGGGACAACGACAACGATCCGAGCCGGGACTATTGCTGTTGAATTTAGAACGCTTGACATCACTGTCGGGATCGTCGATCGCTTGGGTTTCTGCATATTGATTTATTCATTGTTTTGACAGTCTCCTGCTACGATCCGATGAAATTTGCAGTTTATTGGTTGAATTTACTTCAGAACTGAATGCGAAAGATGGGTTCAACACGCTTTGATTCCCTTGATTCATCAGTGTTTGGGGTACATATACCGGTGCACTACCAAGACTGACAGAGATCGTGTGCTTTACACTAACCTACAACTGACAGAACGTGGAGGAATGGCGGTACGTGTGTTGACTAGGTACAAGCGCACATACTTACACTTATGTTACACTAACAAGAACGTGGTGCGTGTTTGGCAACTGTCAGCCTTCAAAATTAGAATCCGAAGAGACGTTGTTTTCTGAATTCTGAGTACAGGATGCACTGGATGTGGTTTGTGCCTTTGCCTGCAGCCAACATGGCGACGTAAGTTGATGCAGTAATTCATAGTTTGGCTATTTAACATAGTGACACTAATGGTAGCTGTCTACAGATTTTCTTCACTCACCAACTCGGTTTACATCCTGTCAATTATGTCTTGGTTATTGGAAAGTAGTCCGACATGTTCATTGGAACAAATACTGTTCAAACATTATTTCTTTTTCTCCGTAGTTTACTAATTACATCTTTTCATTCCTAATACAGTCACATTGTCCAATCATAAAGGGCAACTTTTGGTTCGTAATAGCACTTTGTACTTTGGCCAATTAATTTAAGTAAATCCTATATTTGTACAGTGTACAGGTGGAAAGGTGCACTAAAAAACCTCGCAAATTTTTGTAGTCCCGTGCTGAATGCAAAATTCTACCACCTTTATGTTTCTTCAAAGGCGAGGCAAGCCTCTTAATAGATGAAAGAGGGACAACTAAATAAATAGTATGCAAACTGTAAAATTAAGAGTATTTTTTTCCATATGCAGAGGAATACTAAATATTTTGTGCTTCCGTTTTGAAAAACTCAAGCATATTTGTTATACTAAAAAATATCTATTTCTACGCCATGATGTACCAACAAAATTTATTTCCACTGATCTATAAAAAAGATGTTATTGGTTTATTGCATTTTAATCTTCCGATGCAACGCACGGGTATTTTTCCTAGTATATATAAACTTCCAATTTAACATAACAATTCACATAACAAAGTGGCCGGCAGTTGAGCACCAACTTAGCATTATATATGCAAAAATATGTATACAATTTAGCATGCTGCAAAGCTCCAAAGCAGCAATGAAGCAAGCAGCTTAACAGTTAACACGCTTGTATGCCACGCAGGATGCAGGCATGCAGCCCAATGAAATGAAGTCTAGTAGGTGTTCTGGGTTCTTTTTCAGTAATACCATGAAGATTATTACAAAAGGAACTGATGTACATCGATATGCTTCAAGCAATTATAGCTCAGCTGGTCAGCTGGAGGCCCAGGTTCGACTTCCGCCCCCCGGCGTTTAAATTCTTGACGCGTTGTAATCTGTCCACGGTCGGACCGCCGATCTGTTTGGCTGGTTTTTGTCTGAAACCGCCGGTTAATCCGCAGTTTGACCGGTTTTAACCGGGTCACCTGCTCAAATTGGTAGGAGGATGAAGGTGTAACGAGGAATTGAAAGAGGGATAAGAAGGTGCGAGAGAAAAGAGGGAGAGGAACAAAAGTTTATCAGCACAAATAACCATTTTGTTCTTCCCTATTCTTCGGCCGGTGGCAAATAGTGGCGTAAAAGCCTCAAATACGTTAGAAATCTGCTAAATTGGCAAATGTGACGCAAATGAAGTTATATCACATCCTAAAGCAAAGAATCTATGGATCAAACGCACAAATAACTCGATGAAACATTAGATAAAAAAAACAAAAAAAAATCATGCTATTTTTTCTATTTTCAAAATTTACGGAAGAAAAACTTGGGGAATTGGGGAACTCAATGGTGTAAAACCTGTTGCAACCTAGAGATCCTCATACCATATGATAAGGGTACAATCTCGTGGGATGGGCCCATCTTCATGGATCGACGGGCGAGGCGACAAAGAACACGATGAACTCATGCGGGGATTTGTTGACCACGGGAAAAATTTATGATAACATACACATAAAGTATCCCCTACATGTGTAATGTTTTCGTGGCAATAATCAGATGTCCTACATTTTTTGCTTAAAGGATCCCCTCCCCCCCCCTCTCCGGACTTCAAATGTGTGCCATTGTTGACCTTCTATGCTTGCACACAAATCTTTATGGAGAAAACACATATTGTGTGGTGCCGCAGTTATGTCGAATAGGCTATACCATGGTAGGGGCTTACCTTACCAAGCCCGGTGGCCCACTTGGGTGGTGAAGCTGTCAAGATAGCCCGGCGGCCTAGTTAGTAGACTATGGAGGCCAAACTGACTAAGGAAGGTCCAAGCCAGATTCTAGAAGGTTAATGAAGTATGAATACTTGTATTACAAGATACGGCGTACTTGCCGACATAGATTAGAACTTCGTAGTCGGTTAGATCTTTACCACCATCAAACCTTGGGCACTGGCGCCTTGATAAGCCGGCCTACGGAGAGCCTTTAGGGCAAGACCGAGAAGAGTCAAGGAACGTCTCATTGTAACTTGTACGAAGTAGCTATTCTCCATCGAGCGAACGTGAACCTGGGTAAATCACCAAGTAACACCATCCTGAGCATCCCGTCGTCTAGTTCGACCATAAACCCTAGTTGTGAGAAACCCACTCATGGCAAAATTTGTCTTTTTAACCAAGCCAAAAAAAATTGTTTTCTCTTGAAACTTAGTGTACGAACATAAAATATGTGGATTTAGACCTTGATTTTTTTTTGGAATTTGTAGATATTTTGAAATATGTATTTCAAGCGGTGGGTGCATCTACGAGCCAAAATGGATTACTGTACATATTCTCTTAATATTACTTGCCTTCTGGTTCCCAGTCACCCCTGCGGTTGGCCGACCAGGTCTGTTCACGTCTGACGAGGCAGAGCAGTGGCCAATGATTGGCAGCAGACCATGGGGCGGTTGGATCGGCTGTGCACGCAAATGGTGTGGCCAATGGTATGCTTTATGATGATAATATTGCAAATAAAAATGGAATTCATTTGGGGTTTTTTAAGCAAGTTGATTCAGATTTTATTGTTGAACCTGTACATTCTGAAGTTGATTATTATAATGCAGATGGGGGTTTGGAGACCAATTTGATTAGTTCATTGGAACTGTCTAATGGTGGTATTACAGATAAGGTCTTTTTAGATGCAAGAGGAGATCATCCTAACATGGACATTCGGAAACCGGTGGGAGTTGTCTCATCTCCTCTGTTGGTAAGTCTTTAGATAATTCATGGACCTCTCGTGTATGCAAAATCCAATGTGTGTTTATCCCTAATAGAGAGTTCATCTGAAACTATGGCAGTTCGTCCTACTATGGAGGAGGCTATTGCTTTTGGAGGAATTCCTAAGTCTTCCTTGGGAGTGAGGACTAGTGCTAGAATGGGTGGCCAGCCTGGTGTGGATATGCCTCAAATGGAGAAGGCTATGATGAATGCACAGTTGAGGGATGCTTCTTAGAGTGCAGGTACGTCTTTGCTTCCTAAATTTTCTATTGTTAACATACCTGATACTGAGATTATTCATAAGGCGGAACGGTTGGGCATCTCTTTAGGCAAATCTGAAGGGGAGGTAGTGAAATCTATTAAGGGAATTAAGTTGCTAGAAGAGGAACAAATTTTAACAAATTTGCAAAAAAATGTAGATGAATATGTGAATAAGGAGGAAGATTCTTCGAAGCTTATGATGTTTAAAGTTTCTACCCTTTGTGATGATTTGTTTGAGGATGATGGCATCCCACTGGATTTAGATGATCATTTGGAACATCTAGACCCAGTAGTTAAGGAAAAGAAGACTAGGGTGAGAAAAACCTATGATACTAATAATATTTGTAAAAGTACTAGAAGAAGAATTAAAAAACATTTTTCATGATGCCGAATCTAAAAGGAATGAATTGGAACCCTGGTGGCTTTGGGGATACCGCTAAGCATTTGTTTGTAAAAGAGGCAATTAGGGAACACAAATTAGATTTTGTAGCCTTATTGGAGACTGGAAGATCTAATTTTTCTATTCCTTTTTTAAATCAACTTGCTGCGGGATATAGTTACTCCTGATTCTGTTTACCACCACATGGTCGATCTGGAGGCATTTTAGTTGGTATAAATTATGACACGCTTGAGGTACTGAAAGTGAGTACTGGAGACTTTTGTGTAAAGCTTCATATTAAGTGTAAAAGGGATGGTTTTGAATGGATTCTAGTGCTAGTCCATGGGGCTGCTCAAGACGCACATAAAGCTGAATTCTTAGCAGAATTAGTCAGAATTTGTGAGGCTGAAACATTACCTATGTTGATAGGGGGTTATTTCAATATTATTCGAAAGCGAGAAGAAAAAAAATAATGATAATTTCAAGCCTCGCTGGCCTTTTGTTTTTAATGCCATTATTGAACATTTGAATCTGCATGAAATAGCTCTATCGGGGAGACAATTTACGTGGGCGAGTCATCGTGAAGTACCAACTTATGAGAAGCTAGATAGAGTGCTTGCCTCCATTTCTTGGGAACAAAAATTTCCCTTAGTCATTGTGCATGCATTGACAAGGGCGGACTCTGATCATACACCGATTCTTATTGACTCAGGGGTGAAGGCACATTTGGGTAATAAGCCAAAAATTTTCCTTTGAGTTGCATTGGTTGCGACAAGAAGGCTTCTTTGATATGATTTAAAAAGAATGGAATTCAGTATTAGTGCGTTTGAACCCAATGGATGTGTGAATAAACTTAGGCATATCAGACAATTTCTTAAAGGTTGGGCAAAGAACCAAAGTGGACAATACAAGAAAGAAAAGGATAGGTTATTGGGTATTATTGATTTGTTAGATGTGAAAGCTGAAACGAATAACTTGTTGATGTTGGAGAGAGAAACTCTTAAAAATGCAAATGAAAAGCTTAATAAGTTAAGAAGAGAGGAAGAGTCTAAATGGGCACAAAGAGCTAAAGTTAAACATAACCAAGAAGGGGGGGAGTAATACGAGATATTTCCATTTGATTGCAAACGGGAAACATCGAAAAAATAAAATATTTCAGTTAGAACTATTGTTTGAGAAAACAATTTGAAGGTCTATATTACTGAATTCTATAAGAAATTATTTGGGGGCACCGGTTCCAAACAATATCTCTTTGGTAGAGGAGGAGGTGCAGGACATCCCCCGGATATCGACTGTTGAGAATGAGATCTTGACAGCTCCTTTTTCCGAGGAAGTGGTCCATGAGGCACTTTTTCAGATGGAACGTAATAAAGCACCGGGACCTGATGGTTTCCTAGCAGAGTTTTATCAAAAAAAATTGGGTAGTAATAAAATATGATTTGATGGCGCTATTTAATCAGTTCAGTGATGGGGACTTGCCTCTTTACAAATTAAATTTTGGCGTCATAACTTTATTACCAAAGAAAGAGGATGCGGTGCAAATACAATAATATAGACCAATTTGTTTGCTGAATGTGTGCTTTAAAATATTTACTAAAGCAGGTACAAATCGTATAACAGGGATTGCCCCACGAGTTATAAAACCAACACAATCAGCCTTTATACCGGGAAGGAATATCGTAGAGGGGGTGGTCATTCTTCATGAAATTATTCATGAGTTACATAATAAGAAATTGGATGGGGTTCTATTTAAGATTGACTTTGAAAAGGCATATGATAAAGTGAAATGGCCATTTTTACAACAGGCTTTGAGAATGAAGGGGTTTGCTCCAGAATGGTGTAGGATGATCCAACAATATGTCCAAGGGGGAAGTGTCAGGGTAAAGGTAAATGATGACATTGGTCATTATTTCCAGACAAGAAAAGGCTTGAGACAAGGTGATCCGTTGTCTCCTATCTTTTTAATATTGTGATGGATATATGTTAGCTATCATAATTAAGAGAGCAAAAAATGATGATCAAGTAGGGGGTCTTATTCCTCATCTTGTTGAGGGGGGATCTCTATTTTACAGTATGTCGATGATAATATCCTTTTCTTGGAACATGACCTCCAGAAAGCTGTGAATATGAAACTAATTTTATGTCTTTTTGAAGAACTATCAGGCCTTAAAATTAATTTGCACAAGAGTGAGATTTTTTTGTTTTGGTAAGGCAAAGGATGAGGTTGATCGGTACAAACAGATATTTGGATGTGATGCTGGTGAATTACCATTTAAATATTTAGGTATTTTAATCCATTACAGAAAGCTTAGAAATTCTGATTGGTACCCAGTGAAGACCCGGTTTGAAAGTAAATTGGGATGCTGGAAAGACAAATTACTATCCTATGGAGATAGACTTGTCCTTATCAATTCAGTTTTAACAAGCTTACCTATGTTCATGTTATCTTTTCTAGAGATACCTGTTGGGGTAAGGAAAAGATTAGATTTCTATAGATCTAGATTCTTTTGGCAATCCAAGAAAAATAAAAAAATATAGACTTACCAAGTGGAATATTGTCTTCCGACCCAAAGATAAAGGGGGTCTAGGTATTGAGGTTCTTGAACTAAAAAATAGATGTTTATTGGGTAAGTGGATTTATAAACTTCTTAATGAGGAAGGGGTGTGGCAAGAATTGCTACAGAATAAATACCTAAGACAAAAGATCCTATCTGAGGTAAAATCTAAACCCACAGACTCTCCCTTTTGAAAGGGATTGATGGGGGTCAAGGATGAATTTTTTAGTAGAGGTTTTTTCAAGGTAGGAAATAGATTAAATACTCGTTTTTTGGAAGATACTTGGTTACGAAAAATATCATTAGGCCAACAATATCCATCCTTATATAATATTGTGCATCACGAGAATGTAACGGTAGCTCATGTGTTAGCTAAAACGTCTCTGAATATCAGTTTTAGAAAGTTGTTGGTAGGAAATAAATGGACTTTATGGTTACAGTTTTGCCTAAAGCTTATGAGGATTAACTTATCTGATGAGAATGATTAATTTGTTTGGAATTTGACAACAAATGGTTTGTTTACAGTGAAATCTATGTATGAGGATCTTATGAATGACCATACACCTTTTTGCGAAAATACCTATGAAAAGTTAAAGTCCCCGTTAAGATAAAAATATTTATGTGGTTCCTGAGTAATAAAGTGCTGCTTACTAAGGATAATTAGCTAAATGACGATGGAATGGGTGTACAAAATATGTTTTTTGCGGAGAGCAGGAGACTATTGAACACTTGTTTATCACTTTAGCTAAAATACATTGGCGCACGATTAATTTTACTTTTAATCTTCCACCTCCAACCAATATTACGAATATGTTAGGTAATTGATTAAATGGAGTTTATAGACTTTTTAAGGCTTTAACCGTATTGGGTTTTCTGCCTTATGTTGGTCTATATGGAGGACGAAGAATGATATTATTTTTAACAAAAAACTTTCCTTTCACTTCTTGCAGGTTATCCATATGGTGTCACATTGGTTTCAGTTGTGGGCTCTTCTGTCACCGGAGGGACCACGGGATGCTATGGCTACTGGATGCACACGGCTCCAGATGGTCGCTCAGGATATCTTGTGCTTGGCTGGCTGGCGGCACAATAGACGGATACAATGATGTGTAGTCCAGTTTCTTTTGTTTTCTTTCGTTGGTTGATTTTTGTATCAACTCTGGGCGATGCCTGAGATGTTATAAACTTTGTACTCGCAATTTTTTTTTAATAAAAGGTTGTGTGCATCATCATGATGCAGAAACCGGGGTTTCACTCCCCATTTTGAAAAAAAAGCTAGGTATCTACGGGAACGGGAGGGTACCCCGTCAGGCCTTGTTTGGTACTAGAGTTTTAGTGGGAATTAGCGGGGATAATCCGCTCCAAACTTTAAATCCCCACTTATCCCCAATGCATGTTTGATGCTAAGTATGAGAGAGTTTAATCCGCTTATCCCCATTTTTCTCCACTTTTTCCCCAAATTTTAGTGTAATTTTTTCAATCTCTAATACTCTACCTCTACATAGTGGATTGGGGATGGGGTTTTGTGCGGATTAGGTGACAGCAGTGATTCATATAATACTCTAAAGTATTATCCCACTAATGCCCACTGAAACACTAGTACTCCTACCAACCAAGGCGTCAAAGAGGTCAGCCGCGCGCGCACAGGGGCAGATCGGATGCGCGGCTGAAACACGAGGTGATGCGATCTTCAACAGTGTAATATTCGGTTGGTTTGATTATCTTGTCGATAGCCATTAACCGTCCGCTACTTCTGCTGGACGTCCATTGCTATCCTGAAGGCGACTGGACTGGACTGGATGCTAGGCACCGATCGAAGAATGAGCAGCGACGCGACATGAAAGATGAAACTGCATTCTGGTTGTGCACTCCTCGCTCGCTTTCGGCCGCGAGTTTGTTGCCGGCCCCGGCTAGCCGGCCGGCCGTCCCACTGGCGCGTAGCCGTAGTGCGTACTACTGTGTATAGGCAGCACCGTCAAAACTTAGAACGTCGAGATATAGATGTTTGCTTAGTTTGTCTGATGTGATCAGCGACGAGCGGCTGTCGTTTGACTCAACGCCTACAGAACCGTAGTGGAAGATTGGAGAAGATCGATAATGGCATGCATAAAGCATATATATGTCGCTCGGATAGTCCAATGAAAAGGAAAGTCTACTTCATCTCCTCTGACTCGTAGCTGGAGTTGCGATCGATGGCCGTCGCTGATTCTCCCTAAAGATATGCTTGCTCTTAAGTCAGCGCTGTCAATTAATTATGACCGTGTGCATATGGTCTAGGGCTGTTTTGTAGATAAAATGGGGTCGAGTACTTGGATGACTAAGATTGTTCTTTCTTTCAGCGAAGCATGGGATTTTATTTTTTAATAATGTGCATAGGAATACAAGCAATATCAGGCGCAGGAAGGGACTTTCTTCCCGGGTCGCTCTCGCGCGGGGGAGACTCCGGAGAGCCCCAACCCTAGGCCAAGCAACCCCCCACATAGCCACCTCCCCTGGCCGCTGCCGCTGCCGGCACCGGCGGCGGTGGCGGCGCCCTGCTGCCGAAGGCGGTAGGGAATGGTGGGCGCGCCCCGGTGTCTCCTCTACGCGCGGAGAGGCGGCGGCGCGGCGAGGCGAGGTGGTTTCCGGGCCGGTGTGGCGTGTTGTGCTGACGGCGGCGGAGGGGGCGGCCGGCTCGCGCCCTGGCGGGCTAGATCTGGGCCTCACGGGCCCGGTCTGGGCGGACGTCTGCGGCCTTCAGGCGGGGTGGCGCCTTGCCTGGCGGCCCGTCGGTGGGTGCTGTGGCGCGGGCGAGGCGGGGGATGGCGCGGCGGAGGCTCTGGTGGCGTCGGTGGTGGCCCGATCTGGGCCTACTCTGGCCTGTGCGGGGCAGGGGTGCTGCCACTGGGTCGCGCTACGGCTGGTGTCGGCCGGGGATGGTGGGCATCGGCGATGGCATGCTGGCCGGCATGCTTTGACTGCCCTGCCGGTGAAGGACTCCTTGGCAGGATGGTGCTCCGGGTGAAAGCCCTGCCCAACTTGGTCGGTGCCGGCGATGGCGATGCCCCGGGGCGCCGTTCCCCTTCTTGAAGGCATTGTTGTGGGGCTCCTACCTCTCCTGCATTCAAGGCTTCATGCTCTCCGGGTGAAAACTCAAGCTCTGGCCTCGGCCGGTGCGGGCGACGACGACGGTCTCGTCGCTTCCCTTCTTGGAGGCGTCGTCTTGGAGCGCTTGACCTTCTCTCGGGCGGGGGGGGGTGGTTTTGCTTGTTTTTCTATGTTGCCATGTCGGACGGGTTGGAGGATGTCGAGGCGGCGGCCTCGGGCAGGTGGCTGTGAGCCGGGGCGGCGGCCCCGGAAGGCGGCGGCATCTCTATGGTGCGGGGATGCGGCTTGCCACGACTTGGGTGGCGACCTTGTCCGTGTGGGCGGCAGGGCAGTCGGCTCGGTCGGATGCGTCCTAGTGGGGACGGTTGGACGTTATGTCGGGGCGGCGGCCCCGGATGAGTTGGTGTGATGCTCGTGGTCTGTGGCTGTTTGCCCTGTGCAGCTTGGGCTGCGGCTGGACGGTTCGTGCGGCGTTGCAGCTCGAGAGCGAGCGGTGGTACGTCGGGGCGGCGGCCCCCGAAGGTGGTGGCCTTGGTGGACGCGCAGGACGCGACGGAGCAGCGGTATGGCGGAGCGGCGGCTCCGAACTTGTCATCTTGGCAGTGTTGAGGACATCGACTTTGTGTCGCGAGGGCGACAAGGTCGTTTAGGCGCACTTCTCTGGGAGGTTCTTCTTCAGCTTTGTTGGCGTGTCCCGTGTCTTCTCCTCTCATAGTAGGCACGACGTCTTCTCTCCGGCTTGGTTGGATGGCTAGCCAGTCTTGGCGAGTGTGTCGTCTGATTGTATCAGTTGTGGGTTTGTGTGGGCTTGCCCTTGTGGTGTGGCGCGTGGGGGCATGGCCCCGTGGTGTCTTGTTGTATGATTTTCGCCCGGTTTTCTCCTAAAAACTGTGCATTTTCTTCTTAATTAATGGATGAGGCAAAACTTTTGCCTCCGTTTCAAAAAAAAAAATCAGGCGTAGGAAGAAGCCAAACATGTGCTCCTAGGTTACTTACAATCCCTCTCTTTATGTCCGACAAAAAATCCTGAAAAAGAGTCCTAAGAAATGTAATATCCTAAGAGTCATATTCTTCATGTTGTTAAGTGTTGGTTGTCCAATTTTTTATTTATAACTTTTAATATTTTTGGATTTCTTTGTACTGTTGTTTGTTGAAGATTATGAATAGATTGGTGATAAAAAAAAAGTTAACCACCTCCAAGGCTCTAAACAGTCGGAGGCCATCTAGATGACTAAGTTTTTTTTTAGAGAACTAGATGACTAAGTTTGGTTGTCTTAACTTGACCATTTCTGTTTGTTCTACTTCTACTTCGTTCGAGGCAAGAAGTTTTTTTTACAATTGAGGCCCACGCCCAGCATACAAACCATTTCCGTGGGCCGATGTTTTAAAGCCGGGGCAAATGAGCGCTGTACCCTGCACCTTTTTTCTTTTCTGAAACAACTAGCACCCCTAGTCGATTTTCGTCAAAGAAACAATTAGCATTCTACAAATTTTGAAAGCTAAAACCAAAATAAAACAATATTTCCAGCTAGAGAGACTAAGCTTTTTTCCGATAAAGGATGCTTTATTACTTTTGGGAAAACAATTACATCCAGCCTCTGCATAACCAGGATGTACACAGCCATTCAAAGTGTCTGGATTCAAAGTATATAAAACTAGAGAGAGACTAAGCTATTACATGCCAAAGTGCACAACAGGCATAAGCACACCGAAGTATCAGACAAACAGCAGGAAATAAAATTCCAAAACCCATCTCTGTATCCAGGAGCAAACCACTAGCAACTAGTTCGTCGTCCTTGCCACCACAAGAGCCCATCCATGATGCCTTCGAGTATGCCTTCATCAGCACCTGATCGATCCGTTAGCTCCTTTTCTGCAGCAGTGTTACAGAGGCTGAAAATTACAGCTCGATAGGATACCTATTTTTAAAGCACGCTGCATTTATGTTTTTCAAAATCGCCAAAAGGTATTACAAGGATCTTTTTGGCCATCATGATGATAATGAGGTTTTCATGGAAGAACATCAGTGTGATGATATTCTGCAAGTATCTCCCGAGGAGAATGTAATGTTAACTTCTAAATTGACAGTAGAATAAGTAAAAAAAAGATAGTTTTCCAAACGAAATTGAAAAAAATATTTCCAGGTCCTAATGGCTTCCTAGCTGATTTTTTTTTTTCCAGATTTTTTTGGATGTCATTAAGGATGATATTATGGCTCCAAAGAGTTTCATAAAGAAAGGTTGTTATTGCCAAGTTTCAATTTCGAGTAGTAACCAAGTTACGAAAGGATGTAGGGCGACAAAGATTCGGCAATATAGTCTTGTGTGTCTTTTGAACGTAAGTTTCGAAAAAAATCACTAAAGTAGGAATTAATAGATTAAATTGTGTTGATCTAAAATTCACCCCGCCCTCTCCAACTGGAATTTTACCTGGCCGTTATATAATGGAAAGGGTCATCATTTGCATGATACGATTCATGAGTTGCATACTAGAAATCTATATGGAGGTGTATTTAAAACTGGAATTGGGAAGGCTTATGACAATGTTTGACAACAAGCTCTTCGAATTAAAAGATTTCTCACCTTATGGAGGGCATGGATAGATAAGTTTACGCAGAAAGGAAGTGTTGTCGTGAAAGTTAATGATAATATAGGTTCATATTTGTAGTAAAAAACGGGGGTTTGACAAGGAGACCATTTATCACCAATGCTTCTTAACATTGTTTTTATATTCTAGCCATTTTAATCAATGGACAAAATGAAAAAGGATAATTAGTTTTGTCATAAAATATTTAGTTGATGATGGTTTATCGATTTGGAAATGTGCAAGTGATATTATGCTAATTAGTTTTGGTGTCTTCTTCGGGATGGTGAGGCGGCTACTACATCTAGAAGTCAGAATAAAGTCCTCTATGTCCTATCCTCGCTCCGGTGGTGTGTCTTGCGCCAACGGAGGGCGCGTGGAGTAGTGTGTCGGGCGGATTACCTAGGATTTAGTCAGTTTTCATGTTCGTCGGTTCTCAATTTCTCTCGGTCTACGATTGTCATCATTAGCGATGGTGACATGTGGCTGATCCAAGGGCGGGACCCATAGTCAGCGACCCTACGATAACCGATCTTTCACACACAAAAAGACCTGGACATACTTGTTCAACACAGACAAATTCGCCTCCACCTCCAGTCTTCTCGTTTCCTTTCTGGTCATCCATTAGCGCCGCCACCGGTCTCTTCCACTTCGCCCATCCTCACTCGTCCCTCCCCGCACTCGCCCCCAGACCGGCGCCCTCACAATAGAGCGACTAGTCTCCTACCCCCTCGCTTCTCCCTCTTTCCCCAATCCACGTGCACGTGTTGCGTGACCTCCTGCTTGTCGATGATCTCGGCAGCACCACCATGGTGGTCATGATCCCCACATTTATATCCCCTTTGAAGCTAGGTGTGGGGTCCCTTGAAATTAGGGCTAGAGAAATCTAGATGTCCATCTGACATAAGCCTAACCTAGAGCTCAAGAGCCTACAATGAGAGAATCAGTAAACAACAGTGACTCTACAACTCGAAGAAGTAATACAATCTCAGAAGAGAGCAAAGACCAAAGTATTACAAGTAGAGGTCACTGATCTGAGATTACATCAATCAACGAAAACAAAGTTATGCTATTAAAAATAGCAAGATAGCAAAAGGCCTAAGAGGCCAAGAGCATAACGGTGACGTATGATGAGTGCATTTTTAGTATGTTTTTACACCGTCATTTGATTAAGATATCTTTGAGTAGCAATAGGATTTTTGTATTTCACCTCGCTACCGCACCCTTTTATGTTTTTCTACTCATGATCTCAAAATAATAAGGCAATAATGAAATATTAATAAAAACTATCATTTTATGGTATTTTGACGTGATCTCCAGGGCACGACTGAAAGGACACGGATGTCGCCTAGAGGGGGGGGGGTGAATAGGCGATTTAAAACTTTTACGAGATGGGCTTAACAAATGTGGAATAAAACTAGCGTTAACTTTGTCAAGCCCAAAGCCTATATACTATGGTTCACCTTGTTAGGGCAATATACTTGTTGTATTACCAGGGGGCCAAAGGCCACAATATATAGTACATGTACAGGTGCAAATATGCAGGAAGCCCCCTAACATATGGGGAAACTACAATATACAGATATATACTCTAACACCCCCCCCGCAAACTCATGGTGGATCCACAACACTGAGTTTGGAGAGTAAGAAGTCATGTTGCGCTCGAGTTTGTGCCTTTGTATCCGCCAACTGCAAATCTGAAGGCACATAATGAACCGCAACAACCTCATCCTGCACGTGAGCACGTGTATAAAAAGCATCAACACCAATATGCTTGGTCAGCTCATGCTTGACCGGATCACGTGCAATACCGATAGCACCTGTACTCGTCGGACAAAAGTGGAGTGGGTGTCGTAACAGAGACCCCAAAATCTGCAAGCAACCACCGTAACCAGGTCACCTCAGCAATCAACAAGGCCATAGCCCGCAGCTCAGCCTCAACACTCGAACGAGAAACCGCTACCTGTTTGTTCGTCTTCCAAGCAACAAGTGAACCACCAAGAAACACACAGTAAGCAGAAAGTGAACGACGATCCGTAGGATCACTCACCCACGTAGCATCCGAGTAGCACTGGAGCTGGAGAGAGCTAGAACGAGGAAAGAAAAGGCGACGAGTGATCGTGCCACGAAGGTAACGAAGAACACGGAGGAGATGACTGTAGTGAACAGTGGTAGGAGCTGAGACAAACTGACTCGGAATATGAACAGGATAAGAAATATCAGGACGAGTGACAGCAAGATAAACAAGACTCCCAACAAGATGACGATAACGTGTGGGATCAGGAAGAGGATCACCATCAGTAGGACGAAGCTTAACATTAAGCTCCATAGGAGTATCAACCGTGCGCTCATCCCCAATAGCAGCACGAGCAAGAAGATCCTGAATGTACTTCTCCTGAGAGATAGAAAAGCCATCAGAAGTGGAGGAAACCTCAATCCCAAGAAAATAGCGAAGAGGACCAAGATCAGTCATGAGAAACTGATCACGACGACGAGCCTTTACAAAGGCAATATACTCCGGATCATCACCAGTAATGATCATATCATCAACATAGAGAAGGAGAAGGGTGCGTCCACGAGGAGAAGTGTGAACGAAAAGTGCTGGATCATGAAGACTAGGAGAGAAACCAGCAGCAGTCACCACAGAGGCAAAGCGCTCAAACCAGGCACGAGGGGCCTGTTTGAGACCATAGAGAGAACGTCGAAGACGACAAACCATCCCATCGGGAACAGAATACCCAGGAGGAGGCTGCATGTAAACCTCCTCACTCAACTCGCCATTAAGAAAAGCATTCTGAACATCAAGCCGGGAGACGGACCAGCGGCGAACGGAGGCAACAGCAAGAAGGGTACGCACGGTAGTCATATGAGCCACGAGGGCAAAAGTCTCATCATAGTCACGGCCGTGCTCCCGCTGAAAACCACGAGCCACAAGACGCGCTTTATAGCGCTCAAGAGATCCATCGGAGCGAGTCTTAATTTTATAGACCCACTTACACGTGATGGGACGAACACCGAAGGGGGAGAAACAAGATCCCAAGTGCCGGTGCGCTCAAGCGCAGCGATCTCCTCAGCCATGGCAAGCTGCCATTCGGGATGACGCTCGGCATCCCGATAAGAAGTCGGCTCGGAAACGACGGAGAGACCATACCGACTAGGAGAGTAACGAACCGGAGCACGACGCCGACGAACAGGCCGAGAAGGGGGAAGGTCATCTGCAGAAGACACGTCATCAGAAGAAGAGGAAGAAGGGACAGAATCGGAAGGAGCCGAAGCCGGAGAACGAGGAGTACTAGGTGGACTAGACGAACGAGAGGATGGCGTCGAAGGGGGCGCATCAGAAGTAGGAGGGAGGGGAGGAGGGACAGCAGGGGGTGCATCCGGAAAAAGAAGACAAGAGATATCATCCACCAGGTAAGTACCCGAGGTGGGGCGAGGATAGAAGGGACGCGTCTCATCAAATGTGACGTCACGAGAGATGCGCATCCGACGACCAACGGGGTCCCAACAGCGATAGCCCTTATGCTCATCACTGTAACCAAGAAAAACACACTCAACAAACTGAGCGGTCAGTTTGGTGCGTTCGCGAGGAGGCAGAAGGACAAAGCAAACGCAACCAAATGAACGGAGAGTCGAGTATTCCGGAGAAACACCAGAGAGACGCTCGAGAGGAATGCCACCCTGTAGAGCAGCGGAAGGCTGAATGTTAATAAGGTGGGCCGACGTAGCGACAACCTCAGCCCAGAAATGTGGCGGAAGAGAAGAGGCAATCATCATAGCACGGGTGGTCTCAAGAAGATGACGATGCTTCCGCTCGGCGACGCCATTTTGAGCATGCGCGCCGGGACAAGAAAACTGAGCGAGGGTGCCCTCCTCAGCAAGGACACCACGAAGGTGCTGAGAGATATACTCACCAGCAGAATCAGCACGGAACACGCGAATGGGTGAGGAATACTGAGTGCGGACCATGGCCGCAAAACGTTGATAAATAGAGAGCACCTCACTGCGAGAGTGCATGAAAAACACCCATGTGTACCGTGAAAAATCATCAATGAATAAGATATAGTATCGATGGCCCCCTTTCGAAGCGAAGGGAGCCGGACCCCAAACATCTGAATGGACTAAATCGAACGGTCGCTGAGAGACAGACACACTAGTAGGATAGGGAGGCTGAATCTGTTTGCCTAACCTACAACCCTGACTGTGTAACGACCCATCTCCAGAGACAGACCCCAGAAGGCCACGATGAACCAAAGACGACAGGCGAGAGTCACAAAGGTGACCAAGACGATGATGCCACTGCTGAAAAGAGCCGGTGACAGAGGCAACAACCGGAGGAGAACTGGCAGATGAAGTGGCAGCGGAAGGAACACGAAGCCAATCTAACTCCCAAAGCCCCGGAGACTGACGGCTACGAGGGCCAGCTCCAACCAGGGTCTGTGTGCGACGATCCTGAACCGCACAAGACTCAGCGTCAAGAATGACGCGACAACCAGAATCGGTGAGCTGGCTAGCAGAGAAAAGGTTCATCTGAAGGCGAGGAACATGAGAAACATCAGGGACAGAGAAAGAGGGAGTAGAAAGGGTGCCTGTACTTGAAACGGGAATAGAGGTACCATCAGCCGTGACAACACGGACAGGAGAAATAAGAGACCGAAGAGCAGATAGGATAGAAGACTCAGAGGTCATATGAAAGGAAGCTCCAGAATCCAGATACCACGGGGACGTACCTGACTGTGTAGAAAGTGGTGGTCGCGCGAGTGCCGGAAGAGCCGGTCACGGAACCAGCGGCGCCCGGCGAGGAAGAGTCCGGAGTAGCGAGCGGACCACGAAGACCCCCGAGAATGTCCCGATCGAGAGAGTGCAACTGCAGAAGATCCCGAAGAGCCATCCTGCCGACGATCCCGGAACTGCTGACGTAAACTGGGATCCCGCGTCCAGCAGGTGGAGGAAGTATGGCCAACCTTGCCACAGTAGGTGCAATGAGGACGAGGGCGGAGACTCGAACCGCGAGGCTGCTGACGTAAACTGGAATCCCAAGCATCAAGCAGGCAGTGAAGCTGCGCTATCTCATGCGCAGAGAGGGGCGCGACTGGAGAGGTCGAAGTACAATCAGGTGCCGACGAGGAGCTATCATCCACACACACAGAGGCCACCAAAGGGGGTGACGGAGACCAACACACCGATGAAGACAGAGTCGGCAAAGCGCGGTCATAACCACGTGAAGAGGCCGCGAAAGTCGATGTAGAGCGGCATGCCGACGCAGACGGAGTCGACGAAGCACGGCCAGAACCGCGGGAAGAGGCCACGAAAGTCGATGTAGAGCGGCATGCCGATATAGAGGAAGTCGGCGAAGCGCGGGCAGAGCCGCGTGAAGAGGCTGCAAAAGTCGATGTAGAGCGGCAGGCCGACATAGACGAAGTCGGTGAAGCGCGGGCAGAGCCGCGTAAAGAGGCCGCAAAAGTCGATGTAGAGCGGCAGGCCGAGGGAGACAAAATCGGCGAAGCACGGCCAGAGCCGCGGGAAGAGGCCGCGAAAGTCGGTGAAGAGCGGCGAGCCGACGTAGACAGAGTCGGTGAAGCGCGGGCAGAGCCGCGTGAAGAGGCCGCAAACGGCGACGAAGAATAGCTAGCAGTCATGCACGGAGGCAGCGGACAAATACCAAGTACCGAAGGTGGGCCCAAAGAAGGGGCGGGATCAGCGGAAGACATAGCTCTTTTTTTTTTGGACGGAAGTCAACTAACCAGCAGCCTGGGAGATCAGCAGCAAAGGAAACGGTGACCGCACGGGATCACGGCAGAGCGACAGCAGAAAGCAGGGAATCTGGCGGGGAGCAGACTTTGAGCAGGGAATCGGCAGCAGCAGGATGAGCAGCAGACTCACGCGCACGACTCACGCGCAGACTCACGCGCAGATCGGGGACGCGTCGGAGAGCAGCAGACTCAGGCGGGCGGCCTCACGCGGGATCGCAGGCGGGCGGCCTCACGCGGGATCGTGGGCGATCTCAGGCGGGCGGGCGAACTCACGCAGCAGCAGCAGGAACGGCGCAGGAGATCGGGCGCCTGGCGTCGGGGAAGGGGATTGAAGCAGCAGATCGATTACAGGGACGAACCGACGGAACAAGCAACGTCGGCCGGGATTTAGAGGATCAATTTTGCTCTGATACCATGTTAGGGCAATATACTTGTTGTATTACCAGGGGGCCAAAGGCCACAATATATAGTACATGTACAGGTGCAAATATGCAGGAAGCCCCCTAACATATGGGGAAACTACAATATACAGATATATACTCTAACACACCTATGTGCACCAACAACTTATTCTAAGCAAAGGTTCACCTATGTGCACCAACAACTTATGCTAAGCAATACAAGCAAGTATGTGATAGCAAGATATATATAACTTCAAGCACGATGGCTATCACAAGGTAAAGTGCATAAGTAAAGAGCTCGGGTATAGAGATAACCGAGGCACGCGGGAGACGATGATTTATCCCGGAGTTCACACTCTTGCGAGTGCTAATCTCCGGTGGAGAGGTGCGGTTGCTTAGTGCTCCCGAATGCCACAAGAGGCTCACCTTGAGGTGTGGTTGCTCGATGCACACCAACGCCACAAAGGCCTCACCCCAAGATGCGGTACTCACACCACACACCGAACGCCACGAAGGCGCCTCACCTAAATCTCCGGTGACCCTTGCCACAAAGGCCTAGGTCACGGTTCCACTAAGGGATTTCCTTCGAGGCGGAAACCGGGCCTTACACAAAGATTGGGGCACACATCCACAACTTAATTGGAGGCTCCCAACAAATTGCCACAAAGGCGTAGAATCCGTCTAGGGTTCCAAGAACCCAAGAGTAACAACCTTCTTGCTTTCACCACCACGAATCACCGTGGAGAACTCAAACCGATGCACCAAATGCAATGGCAAGAACACCACAAAGATGCTCAAGTCCTTCTCTCCCAAATTCCAACAAAGCTACAAAAGCTATTGGGGGAATAAGAGAGGAAGAACAAAGGAATTCACAAAGAACACCAAGATCAAGATCTAGAGAGTTCCACTCACAAAGAGATGGATTTGATTGGTAGAAATGTAGATCTAGATCTCCTCTCTCTTTTCCCTCAAGAATATGCAAGAATCATGGGAGGAATCAAGAACTAGGGCAAGCTTTGAAGTACAACAATGGAAGGGAGAGAGAGAAAGTGAACCAACCAGTCCAAGGAGGAAGAAGGGGGGTATTTATACCCCCCAAGAAAATTGAGCCGTTGGGCAAAACCAGGGCCGGATAATCCGGCCTAAGTAAGGGCCGGATAATCCGCCCCCCCCCCCGGATAATCCGGCCTCAGGGACAAAACCTGGTCAAAATCCGGCCAAAAGTCCGGCCTCACATCAGACTTGCTTTTCTTCAGGTCCTTAGCCATTTTTCGAGGGGCCGGATATTTCCGAAATGTCCGGCCCGGATAATCCGGCCCTGGGACAAAACCGGGACAATATCCGGGCAAATGTCCGGCCCCTATACTGAGCAGCAAATCCTCAGGTCCTTAGCCGATTTCGAGGGGCCCGGATATTTCCGAAATATCCGGCCCGGATATTTCCGAAATATTCGGCCCGGATATTTCCGAAATATCCGGCCTAAGCAAACTACAGAAACACCAAAACTAAAACGGGCATAACTTTTGCATCCGGACTCCGATTTCGATGATCTTGGGCTCGTTGAAATCACAACAACGAGCTCTACAACAATATGCATAGAAACATCATAGTCCATCAAAGGAGGATAGAAACAAATGATGAAAGGTTTGACCTATCTCAAAAAGGCATACCGGTAAAACCTCCAATCTTGAAAATGCAACAAGTTGCCCAAGGAAAAACCATTCTCAATGAACTAGAGATTGTCATGAGAATAAGCACAAGATCTAAATCATCACATGGATAAGATTCAAATAACAACCAAGAAAGATGATGAACGAAACTCGAAAACGCAACAAGTGATCTATGCGAAATTCGTTTTCGATGAACTAGAGCTTGTCATGAGAATAAGCACAAGCTCTAGAACATCACATGGATAAGGTCCAAATAACAACCAAGAAAGATGATGCAAGGATGCAAAGGTTTGAGCTCTCTCCGAACGATACGATCGAGTTGCTCACTCGAGAGCCCTCTTGATAGTACGGCAACTAAACTATAAACCGGTCTCCAACTACACTATGAGACCGGTGAGAAAGAAACCCTATCAAGAGAAAACCTTATACTTGCGCGTTCCACTTGAGCTTGATGACGACGATCTTGACCTCAACAAGATGGAAGGCCTTTCTTGCTTGTGCTTGCTTGACGAAGTCTTGTAGATTGCTCCCCCATAAACCACCATGGGAGAGCTTCTTCTTCGGCGCATCTTCACATAACCATGACCACCATGTGGATTGCTCCCCCATAATCCACCATGGGAGAGCTTCTTCTTCGGCGCATCTTCACATATCCATGATCACCATATGGATGGCTAGACTCAAGCAAAGGATCTCTTCGAGATGGCTCATCTTGAACTTGCACTTCATTTCTTCATTCTTCATCATGTTGATGTCTTGAAGTAACTTGATGGCTCACTTCATATTCATCTTCAAGACATACTTGACACTTGATATCCTTCATCAATTTCTTCTTATTGCAACCTTGAAGCCAACATATGGTTCAAGAATAGCCTATGGACAACTCCTACAAATATAACTCAATGCAAACATTAGTCCATAGGGATTGTCATTAATTACCAAAACCACACATGGGGGCTCCATGCACTTTCAACGACCTAGAACTTGACCGACGACCTAGAACTCGAACGACGACCTAGATCTGTTTTTTTTTTGAATCGTGGAAAACATACCGCCGGCGCACTAGGCTGGTGCGCCGGTGATAAATTGAGTTACCGCCGGCACACTAGATGGTGCGCCGGTGATAAGCCTTTACCACCGGCCCGTTCCCACCGGCGGGCGCTGATGCGCTGGCAGTAGTGTTTTTTGGTGCGCCGGCAGTAAGCCTTTCCCTAGTAGTGGAAGTGATAAGCTCGAGAAGCCTCCACCGGTGAATATAACAGTGCACCTTATGCCTGGATTTCCCTGGATCAGGTGTTATTCGGTCGTGCTCACTCATGCTTTTATTCCAACCGTTTGGTTCTAGAGGGAGAGGCGCGCACCTCTATTTTGTTTTTCCATCAAATAACATTCCGATCCATGGTGAATCATAGGCGGGGAATATCGTGAAGGCTGGATTGGAGGACTAGCAATGGAGGTTCGAGTCTCTTTATTGTTGAGGTACTTGCTTCGTATTGTGGGTTTCGCGGCAGCAGTATGAAAACGGGGGTGACAACACATGTGAAGTTTAGAGTCTGACCTATCAGGGTGAAAATCCAAAGTCTGGCCTTAATTGGTTGTGTCTTGCACTGACCTTGTTGAAGGTATTGTTTTGAGAGCGGGGACTATCTTCAGTTTGTAAAGCTTAGATCTTTGGATCGGGCAACGATGACGCTTGTGCACTGTTTCATTCTTGGGGGCATCATTTTTGGAGAGTCTGGAGTTTAGGTGTTGTCTTGGTGGTAGATGTATTGCAACTGTGTGAGAGATGACAAGTAGGGGGATAAGCTAGTTTGCATAGTTTCTGCTCAACAGGTTGCATAGCATGTTAAGTTCGTGGCCTTGTGAAATTTCATGGGGAAAACTAGTTTCAACAAGCAAATTCATGTCGAAATAAGAGGAGCCAAGTAGGTGCCCCCCCTCCCCCAGCATTGTTCTTCAATGTAATACTGTGTTTAATCTGTACACAGCTACAAGCAGAGCAACTGTAATTATTTGTGGAATGCCCATTTCTGGAGTGGTATTTAACGATTGTACATCTTTATTGAACAAACGGATCGGGAATGTTAATCATAAATAGACACGCATCATAACAAGATAAATGACAGAACGGATAAACACCAAAAGGCAGAAGAAAGACTAACAACAGGAAAGCAGGCGCGTCGTGCAAGGATTCCAGCAAGACTTTCATTGTTGGTTGGCGACCTCCTGGTTGATATCCAGATTGTCCTCCGGGTCTGGCCCCGCCTCACCGTCGATTGCATTCCCACGAAAGCCGGCATGCGAAAGAAGCGCCCACAGATGTGTGATGAGCTCACTGTCGCCGGCGAGATGCTTCCCGTGCGTTGCTGCCCTTGTGTTGGCTGCCAAGTGGAGGAGAAACCCCATCCAGAAGTTGGCCAGGTCCCTCCATAATTTGCCCTCGTCGCCGGCATACACCTCAGTCAGCTCTTTCCCAAGCGTTGCACCCATCTTTGTTAATGAACACCTGATGTTGAGATCGTCATCGTCATCACCTTGATCACCTCCTACTTCCTTGTCAGGCCCTCCGCCACTATGGTACAGATACGGGATCTTGTCATCATCATTGTCTTGATTGCCTCCTACTTCCGTATCAGTCCCTCCGCCGCTATGGTACTGATCATAAGCGATCTTGTTATCGTCATCGTCTTGATCGCCTCCTACTTCCGTGTCATGCCCTCCACCGGTATGGTACTGAAAAGGGATCTCGCAGGGCTTCTCGACTGTCGCCATAAGGCAATCATACACATCTTGCAGTTCATGTTCCTTGGGACTATGGCCTCTAGGACTAACTCTGGAAGTAACGTAGTCGATTTCTTGGATTACCTCATCAATGACCTTTTCGGCCACAAGGACATTATCCGGCACCAATGCCCTCCTGACCAGATACGTACAATAGTTGGATAAAGTGACTGCCGTTGCGTACTGCTGAGACAACAATTTTTCAGACTCTTCTTGTTCAAGAGCCCCATTTGGTTCCCCCACGAACGGGCGTGGCCTCCGCACGACCTTGAGCTTCTGGACCTGCTTGTCGAAGAAGTTGATCTCACAGAGGCAGGTAGCGATGTGCCAGACCAGTATGATGTGGGTGTCTACCTTAAGGTTACTTAGCCACTGCCACTGCCACTCAACCTTATCTTTTGATGAGTCAAAAGCGGTATAGAAATAGTTATCCAGCTCTAGGGAAATACAGAGTGGCTCCCGGGTGCCACACACCCCTATACTTGGAAAAATAAAAAAATATATTAAAAAAAGTTTAAAAAAATTTAATTTTTTTTGGAAATCAAAGATGATCAGGTATTGTACCTGAAACAAAATATTTTCCTAGAAAATTACTTTTATTGTATCCTGGGTAAAAAAAACAAACTCGAAATGCCCCATGACCAGGTACTATTCACTTTTTTTGTCATAATTTTGTCTTTTTTGCCCTGGTGTCCATGGGAATCATTTTGTGTCCAACCATTTTTTTTACGAGTACAAACTTGATCATCTTCTATTTCCAGGAAGATTCAAATTTTTTTTTAACTTATTTAAATTATTATAATTTTTTTGGTCTATGGGGGTGCGTTGCACCCAAGAGCCAAAAGTCCGCGTTACTCAGCTCTAGCCCTTCTTTCTTCAATTTGTTCAGCCAACACAATAGCGCATCCTTTGTGTAATCCTTGAGGTCTGTTGTTCCATGTACAACCCCGCGACAGAGTACTATCTTCATTGTAAGCGGAGGTAGGACACCTGGCCTCAGAACGCGGAATGTTTTTTTTTTCGCGGGCACGCGAAAAGCGTGCCAGATCTTTATAGAAGGGAGCAAAAATATACAAGAGACCAACGGGGGATGCAAGCATCAACCCGCGGTCGACCCACACACACCACCCTAGCCTAAAAGCCTACTCTCGCGGCATGATTCTCCACTCCCCTCCTCTCGCAGCCCTCCAAAGGCCGAACTCCTCTAACACTGAGTCTATGATCTGTTCGGTGGACAGCTGCCTCTCAAGGTTGCCAAACACCCTGGCATTCCTTTGCTTCCAAAGCGTCCAGGCGATCAACAGGACCAGGGTGTCGAACTCTCTCCTATCCTCCCTACGAAGCCTCTTCCTCGCCTCCGTCCACCAGCGCTCCAGATTGGTGTTCTCCTGTGGTACCTGGAGCTGTGATCCCAACCTAGTCAAGCATCCAAACCAAACCATCCTGGCGTACGGACAATGCGAAAGAATATGATCAACAGTGTCCTCCTCCTGCAAACAGGTAGCGCAGGGGTCCGGATTGTCCTGCAAACCATGCCGAGCCCTCCTATCCGACGTCCAGAGCCTGTGTCTGAGAGCCAACCAACCAAAGATTTTGCACTTAAGCGGTGCAAACGACCTCCAAACCGGCTTTGCCATGGCCCAAGATATCCTCCCTTGGCATAGCATGTCGTATGTCTCTCTGGTGGTGTACTTTCCAGACGCCGATCCCCGCCATGCAAACTGGTCCGGCCTACCATCATCCCTGGGAACTCCCTCAATCGCCTCCCAAAGGAGGGTGCACTGCATCCAACCCTCAATGGACAGATCTCCCACAATATCTGATAGCCAAGCTTCTTCCTGCAAAGCCTGACTGACCTTTCTAGAGTTCCTCCTCCTAGTAGGGACTAAAGCCGTCACTTCCGGGGCAATGTCCCCCGCGCTTCTCCCATCTATCCATCTGTCTGTCCAAAAGAGGGTGCTCTCTCCATCTCCCACTCTGAAAATTGCCAAGCTCTGGAACACCTCATTAGCTTCCGTGTCGTTGAGCGCAGGCAACCCTTGCCATGGTCTAGAAGGGTCCGTGCGCCGCAGCCAACACCATCTCACTCTAAGGGCCAGCCCCTGGAGCCTCAAGTCTTTCACTCCCAGACCCCCAAGCCTAGTCGGCTTGCAAATAGTGTCCCAGGCAACCAAGCATTGACCTCCGTTAATCTCTTTCTTCCCAGCCCAGAAGAAGGCTCTCATCCATTTGACAAGTTCCTCAAGCACCCAAGCTGGCGCCTCAGCAACCATCAGCTGATGAATAGGTCGCGCACTAATCACTGACTTAAGGAGTATAAGCCTCCCAGATTTCTGAATCATTCCCTCTCGCCAGGGCAGGAACACAGTTTATGACTTGATCGATCAGCGGCTGCCACTCCGCTTTCGTCAAAGGTCTCAGCGCCAATTGCATACCTAGGTATTTTATGGGGAAACCCACCACCTCACACCCCAATGTGTCCGCAACTCTGTCGGCGTCTCCGTCCTGACCACGAATCAGTGTGGCCGAAGTCTTCCTGTAGTTCACACATAACCCAGAGGCCTCTCCGAAGACACGGAGAATGGCCTTTATGCCCTCCAACTCAAAGTGCAGAGGTTTACAGAAGATTATGACATCATCCGCATAGACTGATATCCTCTGAAGCTCTGTGATCCCCGCAAGCCTAGAGAAGAGTTGACTCTCCGTGGCTTTCTTGATAGCCGCCGTCAACACCTCCATAGCCGCGACGAACAGCATAGGTGAAGTGGGGTCACCTTGTCTCAACCCTCTGACATGCACAAATCTGCGCCCTGGTACTCCATTTACCAGCACTCTGGTGTTTGCCGTGTATAGCAAAACAGACACCCACTTGAGGAAACGCTCTCCAAACCCCATGCGCCGTAAAACCTCGAAAAGAAAGCTCCAAGATATCGAATCAAAAGCTCTGGTGAGGTCAAGTTTTAGCAGCACTCCTGGCTGCCTCTGCAGGTTGATCTTCCTAGCCACCTGTCTCACTAAGATGAAGTTGTCGTGTAGGGACCGTCCACGTATAAACGCCGATTGGTTGGTACTCACCACCTCTCCCAACCTTCTCCTCAGCCTGTTTGCCATTAGCTTGGAGAAAAGCTTGGCAAAGCTATGCACCAGACTGATGGGGCGGTAGTCCTTGACCTCCGTGGCATCAGGTTTTTTTGGAATCAGCGTGATCAGGGCTCTGTTAAGTCGGGCAAATCCGCGACCATCTCCAACGCTGAGTTTGAGGAGCCCAGCCATAATGTCCCCTTTGATCACCGGCCACGCGCGCTGATAAAAAGCTCCAGTGAACCCATCCGGCCCCGGTGCCCTGTCTGGATGTAGGTCCTTGACCACACCCCAGATCTCCTCCTCAGTGAACATAGCATCAAGGTCCTGTAGCTCCGCCGTCGGTATGTCAAGCGCATCGAGATCCAGCGTGTGCTCTCTGGGCTGCACCCTCCCTAGCAACTGGAAGAAGGCCTCTGTGAATGTCTCCACTTTCCTCTCCTGATCCGTTATCAACTCCTCACCAACCCTGACCGAGGCAATATAATTTTTCACTCTTCTACCATTTGCCACAGCATGAAAAAACGCCGTGTTGGCGTCCCCCTCTCTCAACCAGCGAATCCTCGACCTCTGTCTCGCTATAGTTCGCTCCAGCGAAGCCAGTCCAAGCACTGACTGCTTGAGCATCCTCCTGAGCCAAAGCTCCAAATGGGTAAGCGTGCGCCTCTCCTGGGCCACGTCTAGGCGAAGGATGAGGGTATTCGCAATCGCGATATTCAGCTTGATCTTCCCAACTCTCTTTTGTCCCCAAATCTGCAGGTACTCAGCAGCGTTTCTGAATAACGTGTCCAGCCTCCGAAAGGGGTCTACAATTGCAGGGTCACAAACCCATGCCTCCTTTACCGCCTCATCAAACCCCTCTAGCTTTAACCAACATGTCTCGAACCTGAACCTCCGCTTCGGCCTGAAAGCCGCATTGAGAGCCAAGTGTAAAGGCGCATGGTCCGAAACCGATGAAGATAGACCCTGCAACACTGCGTCAAAGTGCTGCAGGTCCCAATCCACCGAAACCAGCACCCTATCAATGCGTGTAAGGGTAGCTCTATCCCTCTCATTACTCCAAGTGTAAAGCCTCCCATGCATGTAAAGGTCCTTTAGCTCATGCTCCTGGACAAAGGCCCTGAAGCGCTGCATCATGCTTCTGTCAAGATTTTCATTATTTTTCTCCGACGCATTTAGAATCATATTGAAATCTCCGGCCACCATCCATGGCCCCGGACAAAGGGTCCTTCTCTCCGTCAACTCCTCCAAGAACGTGATCTTCTCCTCCACCGTCTGTGGCCCATACACCGTGGTAAGCCACCATTTGGCGCCCTCTCTAGACGTAACCTCGCCGGTAATAGCACAAGCATCATAACTCACATGGTCAATCTGGACTACAGAGGAGTCCCAAGCCAACACCACACCTCCTCTCGTCTCGTCCGCCGGCAGAAACACAAACTCATCAAAAGTCGGACCCAAACACTGCGAAACATAAAACTCGTCGACCTCCGAAACTTTAGACTCCGAAATACATACAATGCTCACATGCAAACTTTGAAGAAACTCCCTAATAGCACTCCTTTTGGCTGGATCGTTTGTGCCACGAACGTTCCAAAACAACATCTCTAGATTACTATCCATAAAGACTGATACAAAACTCCACTCCACACAACCTAACGCCTAATGCGCCGCAACCACAACTCTGCAGCTCTCCTGCTGCTCAAGCCTCTGGGGAACCATCTTGCCGAAGATGGACGCCATGATCCTCACGTGCCTGTCCCCAAGAGGGGAGTCAAAGATCTCCTTGAAGCTTGCCAGGTGCTCCTCCTCCACTGTCAGCTCCTCCGGGCAAATGCCAAGTGCCTTGAGTAGCACTGTCTCAGCTGCTGAGGCCTTGGGTGCCTTCTTGCCCCTCGCATCAACAGCCGCTACTGCACTCCTAGTCATACGCCTGGGCGTGAAAGGCTGCGCATCAGCTCTCAGTCCAGAGGAACTCTCCACTTCTCGAAGCAGAGGTGGCGCCAACTTCTTGAGAATGGAGGCACAGAACGTCTTGATGCGCCCCAACGCGAGCCTCTCCTGCTGCAACTCCCTCTCTGCTGTATCGTCCTCCGCAGGCATCGCCGGTGTAACTTCCTCCAGATCTGGTCTCTCCCGGGCACTACGCGGAACCAGCTGCATGGCGCTGTTGGGACCAGTATATGAAACGCAAGCCGAGCCCAGCGGTTCCGATCCCACGCTGTCGACGCTGAACTGTCTGTCCAGACTTGCTCTGCAAGAGCGGTCTCTGTCTACACCTGGCCCTGCCGTACCTTCTCCAGAGAGGTCAACCTGGAAGTATTCCTCCTGTATCCCCCAGGGAGGGGTCTCTTTACTCGATTCTGGGCCCACCGACGTGCTCGAACCTGAGCTGGAGTGTGAGCCCAAGGGCGAGTCCACAGCCACGCGGGAAGCAGACCGGGGCGTGGTCATGATCCCAACACCTGCTGCCCCCATGCCGTCCAAAGCTCCCATCAAGGGCTCCCCCGCCAGAGGCCCCTCTTTCTCCACGGTAGAAACAGCCACAGGCTCCAGAACCGGCCCCACCACGATCTCTGCCACGTCCAAAACCACCTCCTGCTGTTGTGCAAGCCTCGGATCCGGAGCTGAAGGCACAGCGCTCTGGGCCAGCTCGGGATCAGCAACGGTCGGCAGCAAATGGACAGCTCCACTTCCATGACCGGTCACTGTCTCCGGGCCCACCTTTGTCCCCTCCAGAGGAATATCCACCGAATCTGCTCCCGCTCCCGTGCCATCAACCGCATCAGCGCCACACGATCGCGCAGCCGTGTTTGAACCGACGGCTGCCAGCTCCCGGCCCTGGTCCACGGGGCCACCACTTTCCAGCCTGCCTCCACCTTCCTGCACAGAGATCTCCTGGCAGGCTCCAGACGCCGCAGACAGAGATTCTACAGGCTTGACCGAAAAAGGTACAGGTCCGTCCAACAACGGCAGACCCCACGCAGCCACGTCCGCCACTCGCGCGTTGCCACCTGTCCCGGCCTGGCTCGGCTGGGCGAGACCGCCAGGCCCACAGCGGAGATCAGGTGAGCCTCTCTTCCACTGGCAGCTTCTTCTCCGGCGACGGCCATCCTCACCGCCACCGCCGCCGTTACCATCCTGACGCCCATCTCCCAGACGCGCGGCACCAGCTCCGCCATCCAGCCAGGGCTCCTCGACCGCAGTTACATGGATGAGGATTGGATACTGCAGGGTCTTGATCTCCGAAGCTCCCACGGTCTCCGGCGTGGTCGACACTGCCACCGGGAGCTCCCTCGCCGGCGACAGCACACGTGGTTCCTCTCCCAGCGGCTCGGGAACTGCCAGCATACGCGCAACCGGAATCGCACACAGATCGGATGTCCAAGCCGTAAGCTTGAAGAGCGATAGGTCCGCTCTCGACCTTGTCTCCGGCGCAACCTCCTCCACGGCACAGCTCTTCCCAAGCAGGTCCTCGACCACCTCCACGTCCCAAGCATGCGGAGGAATGCCTTCGATGACCATCGACACCCTGGACCGAAGGTCCACTTGCTTCGCCTGAGCTTGGCGGTTCCACGGCCGGAACACAAGCGGCGCTCCCGCCACCAGCACGGACGGCAAGGCCGCCACATGCCTCCTGAGCTCAGCGGACTCCAGAACGACGAGGAAATCCTCCGGCGCGTAGGCGTGAACCGAGAAACCCGTGGCAGGAATCCCTCTCCACCTCAACGCCGCCGCCACCTGCTCAGAGGAGACCTCCGGCCTCCGTCCTCCGACAGAGGCAACCATCGCGAACCGGAGGCGGCGCTCCAGATCGCACATGGCCACCGTCCGGCGCACCACACACAGACCAGCCGTCCCATGCACCGGTGCTCCCACCGTGACGGGCTCCGGCTGGACCGACAGCGGCGCCCACGCTCCCATGGGGGGAAGACTCAAGGGGATGGGGGCAACCGTAGCAGACCTAGGTGGCGGCGGCGGGGGAGGCGGAGGTGGAGGTGGAGAGGGCGAAGCCGCCCGCGGAGCTGGCCTTGAGGGTGGCGGAGGTGGAGCGGCCGCACGCGCAGGCTCCCTGGCCGGAGCCCACCGGACTCCCGCCTGCTCACCACGAGCCGGTGATCGACGGCGCGCCATCTTGGCCAGAGCCAGGTTTCTCAACTCCTCCTCCGAAGCGGGGCTGCGGGGTCTCTTGCAATCTCTGGCAGGGTGCCCGCGAACCCAACATCGTACGCACAGCTCCTCGTTGATGCAATCCCGTTTCCGGTGGCCTGGCTCATAACAACGGAAGCAGACGGTTTGTCACCGGTGAGAGCAGCAAAAGGTATCATGCCGGGCTCTCGCGCCCTCCCTGGCGGCAGCTCGCCACCGGAGCACGACAGCTCGTCGACGGCGGCCACCCTCTCCCTTGCCTTAGGATCCGTCCCCCCTAGCCTCCTCCTCCCTCTCTCGAGCGCACCACCCCTGACTCTGTCGGCGCGGTCGCCGGACGCCAATGCTGTCCCCACGACGGCTGCGGCCATGGTCACCGGAGCTCCTGCTGCCGTCCCCGCGCCTCCTAGCCAGGCAAACTCGACGGACGTCCCTCGCGACCTCGACAACTAGTGCCAGACTGCGTCTCCTTCCTCGTCCATGGCCGGCGCTCCCCGCCGGTCCCCAGGTACGGTGTTCTTGGACTCAATCCTTTCTTGGTACCACTCGTTCGTAGCCTCGGCTGCCGGCGGTCGGTGCGATTTTGTTCAGTTTTGGGTTACTCCTCCTAGCCTATCCCCCAGCTACAACAGATCGCGCGTCGCGAGTGCGCTGAATTACCGCTTCACCTCCTTCCCCGACTCCTTCATCGTCCACTCTCACGGTGGCGCGGTGTTCTCCGCTTTCGCGGCGTCGCCGACCGTCCGTGATCTGATCCTTGCCTCCTCGCCAGTTCGCATGGGGTCCTCGGTGTTCCGTCTGCACCGCTCCGCGGCGGCGGCGCGAGAGGCGGCCTCCGCCTTGCCTTCCTGGCCTCCCTGCTGGGACTTGGTGCTATTCTCGGCGGTGTCCCCGCCGCTTGAGAACTTGCAGCGGCCGGCGGCCGAACAGCCTCCGCGCGCGGACGTGGAGGAGCCTAATCCGCCCATGCATGCGTGCGCTGACCGGTCCACCGGCCCCGTCCCCCACGCAGGCCCACCCGCTCTCGTTTGGGAAAGTCCTTGTCCCTCTTTCCAGCCCACGGCCCAAGAGGCCCTCTCCACCCTGGTCAACCCTACCCCCTCCCCCCCGGCTTCTTCCCTTCCCTACCATCTTAGCCGCCGCGCAGGACACGCGAATCCCGCCGGCGCGTGCGACGACGAGAGAGAGAGCGCCTGCGCCCGTGATGTCTTATCCTGGCCTCCCTCGTTTTCCCCCAACCCCTCTGACGACCTGCAAGCTTCCCCGTTCTCCGCTCACGCCCCGCAGCAGAGGGATGGGCGAGCCGAGATCCCGCCGGAGACCCCCTCCCCGGACCGGTCCGTTGCCTCCACCTGCGGGCAAACGGAGGTGGCCACTCCCTCCCGTTCGTATAAAGAAGTTCTGCTGGCCTCTCCTCCTCCGCACCGCAAGACCTGTAGCCCCAAGCGCCTCCTCTTCTCCCCCATCAAAGGACGAGATCTCTGCTTCCGGTGCCTCTCGCCGGAGCACTTCGTCGGCGGCTGCCGCGACCCGCTCCGCTGCAAGGCCTGTGGGCGTTTCGGCCATCAACGACCAGGATGTGAGCGCCCTCCCCTTTCTTTCTCTCGCTCTGCTCCTTCCCTTACCCTGTTGGCTGACCCGAGCCCTCCTCCTTCCCCCAGGTTGAGGAGGTTGAGCTCTCCGTCATCAGAGAAGGGGACTCCGTCCTACCTCGGCGACGCGGCGCTGCCCCAGGCCTCCGGCCTGCGCAGGGGCTTCCTCATCAGGCCACCGACGCCGTACCCGCGCGGGCAGGCCCTCGCCTCCTCTGCCTCCCGCTCGACGGCAACGCCGCGCCCCTCTCACAGGGGGCCCCCAACCTTTGCGCCGATCCCTTTCAACGCCTCCCCTCCGAGGGCCCGTGCTGGCGGTGACCACGCGAAGGTCTTCATGCCGCCCTCCGCCGACCCGGGCCGCGCGCGGCGCTTCGCCTACGCCCTCCTCGAGCCACCTGCTGCGGCTCCGGCCGTCCTTCTTCGCCGTGCCCTGGAAGAAGAGGGCGGCAACCCCGTGGTCGGACTGGCTGCCAGCGACTACGGAGCTCTCTTCGTCGTCTTCCGCTCGCCCGAAGAGAGGGAGGAAACCTTGGCGCGTTTCCCCCTGACCAAGGCCGGCCACCTGATCAAGCTCGAGCGGCCTGAGGATGGGTGCAACCGCTTCTCCTGGGAGCCGTCCTTCGTGCACGTCACGGCCACCGGGTTCCCCCTCGAGCATTGGGACGAGCGCGGGATCCGGGCGGCGTTCCGCCCGATCGGAAACGTCTGCTGCATCGACCCTCTCTGCTTGGAGGAGCTGGACTTCTCCGCCGTCCGCCTCGTGCTCGAGCTAGAGAGGGCTGGGGACGTCCCCGCCGTCCTGCTTGTCCGCGACGCGCCGGGCGGCAGCTCTGCCGTCGTCAACCTTCGGGTGCGCCAGGTGCGGAGCTGCGATGCCAAAGATGCCCCCTTCCACTACTGCTGCCCCCTGTGTGCTGACGGCTCCCTCGGCGCTGACGGCCGCCGGACGACACCACGCCTCAGCGACATCGACTCCGACTCTGTCCGTGGCCTCTCCCCTCCTCGACCTCGCCCACTGCCGCCGCCCTCCTCTGTCCTCAGTCTCTGGGGCAGGATTGTGGCGCGTCGGCAAACTGGACTCGCTGCCGCGGCTTCCCTGGAAGCCATGGACGGGCTGCCCGCTGACTCCGACGTGCCGATGCCTCCTGCTTCCCAGGCCAAGCCAACTGAGCTCTGGGACAGAGTCCTGGCCCGGAGAATGGCGGCCCAGTTCCCTGAAGCTGGGCTCGACGCGTCTCAGGTTCCCTCTGCTCCGTTGCTGCCTTCTTCCTCTATGCCTGCTCCCTCCCTGACCCCTAGCCCCTTGCTTTTGCAGTGGTACGACACGCTGCATGTGCCGGCCACGCCGCTTCAGCCAGAGCAGCTGGACAGCGGCGACCAGGGCCAAGCCGTGGCTCCCCTCGACGGCTACCCTACTGATGGCATGGCTGGAGCTGTTTTCGACGGCGAGCACGAAGACGCTGTGCGCAAACAGCGCGTGCGTCGCAAGCGCGCGACGGACTCGGCCTTCAAGGCTCGCCGGAGTGCGCGTCTCGCCGAGAAGGAAGCCCCTCAGTTTGTCTCCATCCTGTCCAAGGCGAAGGCCGCCAAAGCCTCTCGCTATGACCTCTCCGGCGGCTCCCGTGCTCTGCAGGCGGCGGCGGCAGCTGCTGGGTTTGGGGGCCTAGCTGACCCTGGCCCGATCCCGCTCCCGCGCCTGAAAGAACTGGCGGCTGTGTGCGGCGTCGACCCCGACGCCGTCACTGACACCGCGGCGGTGCCTCCCTCCTCTCCATGATGACGCCCTGCACGGGCCTCCGGCGCCGTCGGCAACGCTTCAATGCTGCTGCTGTCTGCCGCCGCCAGTTTCCGCCGTCCTCCCGCGTGCTTAGAATTGCTTCCGCTCCCGCCGCTGCGACGGCAACCTCCTGGAGCTGTCTTTCCCCTTTTTTCATTTATTTCTCTCGTTTTTCTCTGGGTTCTTACCCCTGTTCGAAGCTGCACGCCAACGGCTTTTTGCCTTGTACCCAGGTGCTCCGTGTGTTAATCCAATGAATGGGACTTTGTGTTTTACCGTGGGCTCGTGGAATGTCCGTGGTTTAGGTGATAGTGATAAGTGCGATGTGGTGAGATCGGATCTTACCTCTGCTCGGCCCAATATTATTGGGCTCCAGGAGTCCAAACTCGGCCCCCTCCCCGCCTCTAAGGCAGCCTCCTTCCTCCCTTCCTCCCTCCGCTCCTTTGTTTCTGTCGACGCCACTGGTGCATCAGGTGGGCTGGTCACTGCGTGGGACAGCTCCCTATGTACCTTAGTCAACACCTCCCCCTCGCGCCACATCCTTTCCACGGACCTTTCTCTCAACAACGACACCTGTAGTTTCCGTTTTACCAACGTCTACGCCCCTTGCGACCTACAATCCAAAACCCTTTTCCTCCAAAATCTTGCGACTCACGATCCCGGTGATGCAACCCCCTGGATCATCGCTGGTGATTTTAACCTCACTCGTAGTCCTGAGGACAGGAACAACGCTAACTTCTCTGCCTCCGAGGCTGAACTCTTTAACGACGCTATCAATAACCTTGGCTTGATTGAGCTTCCTCTTAGGGATCGTCAATTCACCTGGTCAAACATGCGGTCCAGCCCCACGCTCGTCCGCCTGGATAGGGTTTTTATCAGCCACGCCTGGAACGATCGTTTCCCCTCCTCCGCCTTGACCTCCATCACTCGCGCCACCTCCGACCACGTGCCTCTCATGGCAAAAATCTCCACGATGATTCCCAAAGGGGGTTTTTTCCGATACGAGCCTTCTTGGGGTCTGCACTTGCGTTTCCGCTCCTGTATTGTTGGAGCCTGGTGCTCCACCTACAGGGTGGATCCGACGGCTAGACTGGTTTCCCGTCTTAGGCTTTGTCGGTCAAAATGTAAGCAATGGGCTCGGCGTGTCCCTCCTTCTTCGCAGAGGGAAAAGGACTGCCGGATCCTCATCAGATTGTTTGACCTCCTTGAGGAGAACCGCCTCCTGACTGACCCCGAAAAACTCCTCCGCTCTCTTACTATGGACGCCTTGCACCTGTCGATCAAGGAGAACTCCCTGTACTGGAAGACTAGAGCCAAGATTCGGTACGCCCTGGAGGGGGACGAGAACACTAAGTTCTTCCATGCCTCGGCTACCTGCAGGCTTCGGCGCAACTCCATCCCGCTACTCTCGTCTGACGGGGTCGACATCACCGAGCACCATGGTAAAGCCTCTATCCTCCAATCTTACTACACTGGCCTTCTTGGATCTGTCACCCCCACGACTTGGCGCTTTGACATCTCGTTGCTTTACCCCACCAACAGCGTCTTGCCGGTGGGGCTCACCGACCCCTTCACCCCGGAAGAGGTCAAGAATGCCTTCTACACCATGAACAAACAGTCCAGCCCTGGTCCTGACGGGTTCGGCCCGGCTTTCTTCAACACCTTTTGGCCTACCGTCTCCCAGGATGTCCTCGAGGTTTTCTCGTCCTTCTATGAAGGCTCTATCGACCTCACTCGGATCAACCGAGCCTTCCTGGTGCTCCTCCCCAAAATTGACGCGGCTGTCCATCCATCCCAGTTCCGGCCCATCTCCCTTCAGAATTGCATCATGAAAGCTATCACCAAAGTTCTTACCGTCCGGCTCCAGGCTGCTATTCACTCGCTCGTTGACGCCGACCAGACTGGTTTTCTCTCCGGTAGGCGTATCTCTGAGAACATCGTCTATGCGGCTGACCTCCTCCGTTGCTGCCACTCTAGAAAGGCGCCCACCCTCGTGTTCAAAATCGATTTCCGCAAGGCTTTCGACTCGGTTAATTGGGCCAGCCTCCTAAAGATCTTGCGGGCCAGGGGCTTCGACGAGCGCTGGTGCCGCTGGATGGAACTGATCCTGAGCACGGGGCACACTGCCATCTTGCTAAATGGGGTGCCCGGCGATTGGATCCGTTGCCGGAATGGTCTCCGCCAAGGAGACCCTCTCTCCCCCTACCTCTTCATCATTGTGGCGGATGTGCTGCAACGCCTTATCCGTTCCGCGTGGGAGGCGGGGTCCTTGTCCCACCCCCTCTCCCCGGACACCCCCTGTCCCGTCCTTCAGTACGCCGATGATACCCTTATCCTGTGCCAAGCCTCCGTGGAGGCGGCAACATGCCTTAAACATGTCCTCGATGACTTCGCTCTGGCCACAGGGCTTGCAATCAATTTCCACAAATCTTGCTTCATCCCCATGCACGCCCAGGCGGTTGTCGCGGCGGATATGGCCTCTATCTTAGGGTGCCCAATCTCCTCCTTCCCTCAAACCTACCTGGGTCTTCCTCTCTCACCTACCAAGCTTCCGGCCTCGGCCTTCGCACCTTTGGTTCTGTCCTTCGACCGTAGGCTCTCTGGCTGGCGCGCGCATCTGTTATCCGCTGGGGGTAGGCTTGTGTTGTGTAATGCTGTTCTGAATAATCTTGCTACCTACTACATGTGCTCCTTTTTGCTACCTCGTGGGGTTATTGAGAGTATTGATAAGAGGCGCCGTGCCTTTTTTTGGACCGGGAAGGATTCTTGTTCTGGTGCTCGTTGTCTAATCGCTTGGGATAAAGTTTTGTTGTCTAAACAGGAGGGCGGCTTCGGCATCAAGGATCTCCACCGGCAGAACAGGTGTCTGCTGCTAAACTTCATCCACAAACTCCACCAAACTAACCCTCTGCCTTGGAAGACTTGGTTTTTTTCCCACACAGGCGGCGACTTCGGTGACCCCTCCGCCTCTCCTTCCTTCCTGGGGAGGATCGTCGCGGAGTGCCTTCCGCTCTACCGCGCCATCACCAGGGTCGCGGTGGTGAGCGGGCGCACCACCTCCTTCTGGCTCGACAGATGGCTTCCTGGGGAACCGCTTGCGACGCGCTTCCCCGCCCTTTTCTCCCACAGCACCCGGTGCCATGCCTCCGTGGCCCTTGTGGTCTCGCAGGGGCTGAGTCTCCAGGGCCGCCTCACCAGGGCTGCCGAGGCCGAGCTCCTCGACGTCCAGCGCCTCATCGACGCCACCGCCCTCCAGGAGGGGGAGGACTGCCGCTTCATCGACTCGCCCTCGACACCCCGTTTCTCCTCCCGTGAGGCCTACCGCGCCCTCTCGCCGGCGCGGCCCCTCGACACGTCGGCCTGCTTGACTTGGTCCCTACGGATCCCCACCAAAGTCAAGATCTTTGCATACCTCCTCGACATCGACCGTCTGAGCACCCGGGCGAACCTCTTCCGCAAGGGGTGCGCCTCCTCTTCCGCGTGTGCTGCTTGCGGCGCCCCCGAGACTGGGCGCCACCTCTTCTTCGACTGCCCCGGAGCTGCTGAGCTCTGGGCTAGACTGGATGTCCCAATCCCTGTCTCCCGCTTCTCCGTTTGGGAGCTCCCGGATCCCTCGCAGTCGGGCCCCCCGTGCATGTGGCAGTTCGGGCTTGCGACCATCCTTTGGTCCATTTGGAAGTCCCGGAATGACCTCGTCTTCAACGGGGTGGCGCACTCGACCGCCTCGACCCTTCGGAGAGCCTGCGATGACCTTTCTCTTTGGAGATGGAGGCTACGCCCCGCCGACCGGGAGCTGCTGGACCGGCTCCGATCCCACCTTCTTATGAGAATTGTTACATAGAATAATGTCTTCCCCCTCCCCCCCTGTTTCCCTTCTGTGTACATGGACTGGCTCCTTGGCCGCTTTCGAGAATGAATAACAACCGGTGGGGTTTTTTCCCCCCCGTCCACCTCGAAAAAAAAACAACGGAAGCAGAGCCCGTCCATCTCCGGCGCGACGGCGCCGCGCCCAGAAGCCGCCTCGTTCCGCGCCTCCACACGCCGTCTCCACATCGTCTTCTTCGACGGCCTCGGCTGCTCCCAGCCCAGGCGGTCGTGAACTCGTCCTCTCTCCGCCACCGGGGCCTGCGGCGCCCGCTCCACACGCGGCGCGTCCACCCCGTCCTCCGACGAGGCGGAGGACAACCCCATGCCGGAGACGTGGTCAGGCCTGGCCGGAGGCGCAGCGAACACGGACTCTGCGCTTCCCGCCCTCTGCCAGCGCTGCGAGAAGCCCGGCGGATGCGACGCGGAGGACGCCATGGCGGGCCAGGGGTGCGCACTTGACAGGTACACACTCTTTAGCTGAACTTTCCCTGGTCGAGGATGAATCCGAGACAACAGAACACGGAATGTAACTAGAAGGTTCTGCTGACTGACCGTCTGGTTCCACTTGGCTTTGCTGCCAAAGAAGAGCATGAAGCTCATCGCCCTCTCCACCACTGGCCGCCGCAAGCACTCATGCTGCACATACTTGCACAGCATCAGAACCTTGGCCCACCGTGACAACACATAGAGAATAATCTCCAAGAGCTCCTTGAGGACGATGATGGCCACCATGAGGCGGGTGATGAACACGCCGTGTGTGATCATGTTCCGGTCTGCTGGATCCATCCTCTCTGGTATGTATCGGGCAGGGTAGGCGATGTATCCCGTCGCCGCAGCGAGGGACAGAGACAGCAGCAGGCTCCGGAGAGGAACCATGAGTCCGCCAGCAAACACGGTGGCGTGCTTGCTGTAGAACAGATCTTGAAGGAAGGACAGCTCCACCCCTGTGACGCGGAACGCCCTCTCGCGGTCCGCGATGATGTAGTCGAACACAAGCCTGCGGATCTTATCTTTCCCGCCCCGCCTAGACTGCTCATGGATTGGCAGGTCATAGAATTCACGGCGCAGCAGCTTGTACAGTGCAAACGAGAGGCACAGGTCCTTGCGCTTGTTGGCAGGATCTGCTCTGCCTCCCAGCAACCCGCTCTCCCGGGTGTCATCCCATATCTTCTCTACGGTGACGAGCTGTTGCCTGTGTCCTCGATCTGGATCCAACTGAATCTTGTAGCTCCGCTCACTTCTTTTTGTTCTCTTTTTTCTGAAACAAGAAGAAACTGATCTCTTTCCCTCCCGCGGGCCCTCTTGCACTTCCTGAAGCACCCGGTGCTCGCCATGTACCAGATACTTGTACCCGGTCATGAATGGTTTCTCCTGGCCATGGCCATCAACAGGAGTGAGACTGTCCTCGTAGCTCATGTAGTCAGTCACCAGCCTCATGCTCTCTTGGTTCTTGGTCTCCCCTTTACCGGATGTCACGAAGAGCACAATAATGCGAACTGCGTTCAGGGACCAGATCAACCAGAGAGGGATCCTGAGGAGGTAGAAGGTCTGCACCCGGAGGAGATTGGCTGACCAGAAGGAGGACATGAGGTCCAGTAATGGCACCTGCTTGGACCGGGTGTAGGGGCGCCCGATCTTCACGCTGTACTGCAGGGTCACCAGCAGCACCGCCCATACCTGGAAGTAGTCGTTAACCCTCGTGCCCGATAGCTGCATCAGCCCTATGGTGTAGATCACCAAGTTCTGGTTCAGTATCTCCAGGGTAAGGACAATAAACATCCTACGCGGGTTCCCAAACCACGGCCCAGAGAAATCGATGATGAACCTCACCAGCAGCAGCACCGTCGTCACCAGCACCCACAGCTCCACACTGGCCATATGAGTAACATTGTCCAGCTTAAAGAGCCTCTGCAAGGTGTGCAGGACAACTACGGCAGCCTCACCGGGCTTCATCTCCCTCTCCCTCTCCCTCTCCCTCTCCCTCCCCCTCACCTCCGCGTTTCCCTCTCTGCTCTCTCTAGTTCTACTATCTCTGCTTTTCCAATGAATGTCCTTACTGGATGAAGTTCATCTCATGCTTTCTAGTTTGGACAGGTTCATGACTGGCTATAGTTGAGGACCAATTCCAAACATTTTGAACCAAGGGCTGTGTACTCCCTTGCATTTAGTGAGGAAAGAAGGTATAATATTAAAAAACTCTAAAAAGATATGTACTAGATGCATCTAGATGCCTTCATTCACATTGTTTTTGTGACCAGAAGACCTAAATTGTCAACACTTTGAGCTGTCGTGAGGAATACAACTCGGATGTGTACTCGATTAGGCTCAACCGCTCTAGGAACATATGCGCGAAATTACTCACACACCAGGTAATACAACACTAGATTTAGATGTGCGCCTTGGCGCACGATCCCGTGAAAATCAAAATGATCTACGTGCAAATGGAAATAAGTTTTATAGGATTTAGAAAACAGAGTCAATAAAAATTGAACACACAAAATCAGAACAGGACAACAATGCTTATAGACAATCAGGGAAATAGCGAAATATATTAACACTCTTATGGTTTTTTGGAGACAAATAGAAGTAAAGCTTAAAACAACAAAAGAACATCTAATTTTTTTTCGAAATGGGAGCATCACACATCTTTTTTTATTAAATTATTCGCATAGCCTTACAAGAGAGATACAAAGATCAACTCGAAGCCACCTTTCCAGCGACAACTCGCTATGCATACAAGAGCGATGAAGGGGTAGACCATGAACAAGGCCATTACCCTGACAAAACACCAACACACTTCATCTAAAACTGAATGCCTTCCCAAGCCGCCCATTGGCGGGTGAGAAGCACAACCAGTCAAGCGGACCCTGAGCGCACACCAGTACACACGCCGCAGAAATTGCTACCTCCGTCTTCCTCGCACCCATCTTCAAGAGGGATCACCGCATTGACCTTCCAGACCTGCCGTACCCTGCAGCTCCACGCCGCCGAGAATCATCGACGTCAACGTGGTAGATGAACACCACTCCACCAAAAAAACACCTCCATCCAGCCGCTGCTCCAAAAACGATGCCCCAAGAGGTAGCACGACGCAGGGAGCGCCGTCATCATCCGATCCTGGCTGGATCTAGGGTTTTCCCCAGAGCAGCACGAGTGGGTACCCGCGGACTGTGACGACGATGCCTTCAAGAAGGAAGCGACGCTTAACGCTGCCATCGCCCGCCAATCGTGACACGGTTTTCACCGACAGCCGCAAGTACCCAACTCGGCGAGAGCAAAATGGAGAGGCCGGCAAAGATGATGCCTTCACATGGGAACGACGCCAAAAGCCGCCGCCATCATCCGCCAAGAACGAAGTCAAGGCGCGGTGTTTACTGGTGGCCCCTTCGCCGCTAGCTCGTCGTCGACTAGATCTTCATTGCCGGGGTAGAGGGATCTCGTGATCCGCCACCCCAGCAACCAACCGACCTCCTCCGGCGAAGAAGAAGTCCGCCTCCACCGCGAACCCAAGGCTGCTGCCCCGGGTGACCTCGTACCGCGGGAGAAGCCCGAGATCATCGCCCCACACCGGCGAGAGGCGGAGGGGATGGCGCTGTCCGCCACCAGCGTGCCGATGACGGGAGGCGGGGAGGCCACAGCACTCCTCTGGCCACCGTCCCCGTCGTCCATGGGAGGCGGGAGGGCCGCCGTCGCCCCTCCATCCCCGTCCGACCGCCGCCGCCCAGCCATCCGGGAAGTGGGAGGGCCGCCGCCGCCGTGCGAAGCTCCCTGGCCGACGTCCCCGCTGCGTCACGAGGGAAGGCCGCCGCTGCCACGCCCCGCGGGCTTTTCCCGGCGGCGCCTCCGGCGGCGGCGGCGGAAGGCGTCTAGGGTTTGGGGTCGGGGGAGGAGGGGTCGGGTCGGGGGAGGAGAAGTGCGTACGTCTTTGTGCAAAAACTCTTAGGCGTCACTAAGCTCGCCTGAATTCAGTCTTTAAAGGCCACTACGCATTAAAAAACTAATTCTAATAGGTAGTTGCACCGCCAAAAGGTGCAGCTTCTGCAACCTAGCTTCCAGCATGACACTGGGCAGGATCTTGTCAGCTTCCATCTCGATAGCCTCCATTAGGCTGTAACAAAGAAAATAAATGTTGTAATTATAGCAAAATTAAGAACATCACAGAATAAAAGCAGTTGGAGAACAAAGGGAATATTATACTAATGTTGTAATCAGATGAAAGTACTTGTAAACCAAGAGTATTATTTGCACTTGGATATATCATCAGAAGAAACCCAACCCTCAACAGTTGCCTCCATTGGTGAATAAATAAAAATGTAGGTAGTTTTAGACAGGGATTAGCTGATCTATTATTAGAAAATATATTATTAGGTTTGTAAGAGTTCAAAAAAGGACATAGATTTTGTGTCCTGCCGAGACCAAGAAATCGATAAGTATATGTTCTCAAATGGTATCAATTAATAAATAGGTGATGCCATCTAACAGTCAAAAGGAAAGCACCCCAGGTCTTACTTGTGGATGACTATACTAACTATGCCCGAAGGACAAAAGATACCCTAGTTATTCTTGCTACATGTGCTCAAGGGCACACACTCGGCCTCGGCATCAATCTATTGACAATGATACTCAACAGGGGTAGTGTAAATTGCCCACAACAGTAGTGACTACACACACGCGTGCATATCATGCATAATTGCACAATAGCACATAGCAAGAGAAAATATCACAATAGCACATAACAAGTTTCAGTCATCATTTACTAAAATAGGTATTTCGCTGCAAGGGCATTGCTACATTTCTTAGTAAACAACCTAGCTGATGTAAGTGCTCAATTGCACACTCAGGTAACCAGGACTAACTAAGATAATCTCCACGGAATATTTTTTTTGCTCATGAATCTTAATCATCAACACCAAATGAGCAACACACAAGTTTTTAATTAGAGAAACAGAGGTGGGCAGGCACATGTGGGCAAACATTGACTTTTATGAAAGGAAATGCTGGAGGGAAATATGACTATGGAGATGCACCTAGATTAGTAGGGAGAGAGAAACCAATGAGCTGGGAGCCCCATGGGATAAAACTGGCTCGCATCCAAAGATGAAAAATGAAGAAATCATCTTATTAGCTAAATCAACCAGTGTCCATAGTTTAGAAAACCATAAAAGCCGACTGTGTAGGTATAAACAAAAGAATCTAATATGCATAAGATTCTATAACCATAATATCAACCTACTTTCCTAGCATATCTTTAGCCGGATGACCGAAAGGCATTTAGCACATGATTGGATGTTATTCCATAAATACTAATCTCACATCTTAATATCTTCTACTTCTTGTCCTATGTATGAGCTGCTCATAAATGGAAATAAGCAACAAAACAAATGCAGATTTACCAAAACCGTGTGTGCAATAAGTGTGTGCAAGCTATGCATTAAACGGACGAGTGCATGCATTCCCAATATCAGATCACATTAGAGAACCTTCAGGTTGCTAAAAAAAATTAGAATGGAAATACATTCGAAACAGTTACCTTGTGTTTCTTTTATTCCCGTGATAGATCAAGCAATGAAAATCCGATGTGAAGGATGGGGTATTCTTCGATTGCATACACACTGAAATATGCACACAAACATGGATAGACGCAAATGGGAACTGTTTGCGAGGTGAAAAGCATCTCATCCAGCTTATTTTCAATAGAAGATAAACCCAAATTATTAAAAAATAAGAGTATAACTGCTGCAATAGTCAAAGAAACGGAGATGGCTGTACTCACAAAATGATGTAGGACGAATGATGTCGCTAGAGCAAAGCCAACACTTGGTGGCTGCAGAACATCAGAAATCAAACGCCTAAAGTTTAAGAAATTAAAGGCATCAACTGACCGCAAAAACAAAAACAAAAAACTCCAAAAAGAGCAGCTAGGGCGCTCGGGAACCCCTTACAAACTGAAGTTGTAAGCCACTATTTGCTGCAGCTAGATTTTAACCACGACCCGCTTTGCATAAAGCTAAACATGGCCCTACACATGGTTTCTAAACAGCAGAGCAATATCAGACTTATGCTATATTTTTTCTCTAGCCCATGATCATGGTAAACACTAATGCTATATTTTTACATATTCATGTAGAGCATTTGAAATGTGAATTATGAGAGGTGGAATCACCTAAAAAATGTTTGAATTTTGAAAAGGTACTGCCTTGTCATTTTTGTTGCAATTTCTCTATAATGAATTAAGGTTTGAGACTAGTGGGGTTGGCTAGATAAAGTCACAGGCTCTCCATAGAATTTTGAATCATCAAATTTGGTTGAGTAGATTTTGTTCTATTGAATTTTGAACAGGCAGCAGTATTTAAATTTTGGTTAAAACGAATTACACGAATTCAAATTCGTGGGCTTCGGCGGGAAATGAAAACGGGCCGGCCCAGCTACGCTCTAGCGCGTAGCAGACCGCCTGACAAGGGGCTCCACCTGTCAGTGGGTGTTAAAACCCGAATCGGTATGGGTGAGAGGGGGCCGTAGGATTAAAAGACGATCGGACGGCCGAGGCTCGTCTCCTTCCACGACAGGAGGACGACGGGTTCGAACCCTACCGGTGGCGAGGAGGGTTGTTGGGGGCTTACCGGCGCTCCGGCGAGGTTCGGCGAGGCGGGCAAATGAACTGGTCGACGACGGAGAGGCGAACGAGGGTCGGGGGAGAGGTTGAGGTGGTCGAAATCGTCGCCTCCTTCTGGCTACTGCCGCGGTGAGCTTTGGCGAAATTGGGGCGGCTCCGGCGATAATGTGGACGAGGAAGTGGTCGAGGAGAGCGAGAGGAAGGAGGGGAGTCGATTGGTGTGCTGAAAGATGGTCGGGGCGTGCTCTATTTATAGCGGACGAGTGAGGGCGGAGGTCACCAGCAGGTCGACCATGTCGACGATGCTACAGCGGCGCAGAGGCGTGAGCGAGGAGCCTGGATGGTTCAGCGTGGCCTGGCGGTCCTTGTGGACGTCATTGCGCAGCAGGAGGTGGACGGGAGCGTGCGGGCGACGTCAATGTCTGTCACGGGCCCGACGGAGGTCGTCGACGATGGCGTCGGCTACAGGTCACGCTCGGGGAAATGGAGGTGTCTAGGAGGTTGCTGGCGTCGTGGTGAGTGCGTGTGCGAGAGGAGATGGCGAGGGGAGGTCATCAGTGACGGGGCGACGACGTGCTCTGCAGAGCCCGTGGGCGTGTCCGTGCGCGCGCTGGCGCGTCTGGGTGGCATGGGCGCGTCCTGGCTAGGGCTGTGCAATCTTCTCCTTGGTCGATGACTAGTACCAGCAGGCTCAGTGGAGCATGGTCAACCTCCAGGAGTTGAGCCAGGGAAGAGAGAAAGGGAGTGTTGGCATGGTTGATGTCATGGTGATTGGCATGGGCTTGTCTTGGTCAAGACCATCAAGGAACAGTGGATGCCAATGCATGGTATTGTCCAGGAGGTTCAAGTGGAGGCTAATGATGACATAGGGAGGGATGGTTGAGGCTAATACACACTGGTTATTAGCATGTATGCTCATCTCTGAAACATGCACACCAAGTGCTCGACGCAATGGCCGCAAGAACATTTATTTTGAATTTTGCCAAACTTTTTCTTGGGTGTGATTCTAATAATGTTTGAGATCTCCTGGTGGTCTTGGTTTGCAAAGTGAAGTGGATTTGGTGAAATCCAAATTTGGTATGATCTTAAATATGTTTCATAGTTGCAACTTTGGATGCTGATTATAAGAATTTGAAAATGGATTAGCAAGGTCGGTCAACACCAATGTGATCACCTTGATGTGCTCTTGGATGAGGTGAAAAGAAATGGTAAAGTTTAGTTTAGAAATGATTAACTACATGGGCTCAAAGTAGGCATCCGGCTATTAAAGTCAGAAATGACCATTATCATATGTACATGGATTTTTCATTTTCTTTTGATTTGTTTTGCTTTTCTTTGACACAAATGTTATTATTTTGAGTTTAGTAATGTTTCCAAACCATCAACACAAATTAAACATCGCCTAGGTTAAGATTTGCAAATGTGCCATAGGCTCTTATATGAATTCCATTTTTTATTTTATTTTCTTTTTTCTTTGACCAAAAGTCATTGTTTTGGGTTCATTGAGTGTTAGGTTAAGTTTGTTAATGGTTTCAAACCATTTAAGTCAAGTATACATGGCATATGCCAATATTTGCAAGTATGGCCATTTGCTCACATAAGACTTTCCTTTTATTTCAATTTCTTTTCTTTGTTCCTTTTTGATTTTGAAAAGGGTAGGGTTTAGGGTTTAGAAATAGGTTCAACACTTCAAAAAAACAATCATGGCAAAAATCACCACATACATGCATGAGCACTATGCACATAAAGTAATTCAATTCAAGTTTTTTTTGGCTCCAAATTTTGGAAAAGGGAAATTCATTTTCTTCTTTGTTTTAAAATTTAGGATGTTACAATTATGCACTCCAGGATAATGGAAATTCTTTATTTACTTCCAAGCAGCTGTGGAAGTGAGAAAATCAAAACAAAATCTAGCCTCCACAGATATAAATAAATTTCTTGCCTCCTCAAAGATAAAGCATACATCAAGAGTATAAATGCATAAACGTTTACTGGATGAGCAGGGTTATTTTTCCTCATTGTTCTCTAGGATGTTGGGCACCTCACATTTAGATCCTTGGCTTCAGACCCAATTGAGCAGCCTGGTGAGACAATCGTGAGTGTTTCCACCTCCCTACTAAATATGGGCAGCATATTGTAAAAAAGAATGGGATAAAGCTGTTATCACCAGAATTTGACCAAGTCAGAGGTGGGCCGCGACCGAGATGGACGTGAAGAAATAAATATAGAAGAAGTTGGTGGATCGGCCTTTTATACCAAGTTGGGCTTAATTGCCCATGTATCTGTAACATATTAGATCGTATTTTAGTTTAGAGATAGAATCTTACTCGTGCACGGTTTAGTGCACGCCCACATTAGAAAGTCCGCCGGACTATAAATATGTACCTAGGGTTTATGGAATAAACAACAACACAACGTTCACCCCAAAACAAACCAATCTCGGCGCATCGCCAACTCCTTCGTCTCGAGGGTTTCAATCAGGTAAGCGACATGCTGCCTAGATCGCATCTTGCGATCTAGGCAGCACAAGCCCCACGTTGTTCATGCGTTGCCCGTACTGAAGCGTCTTTGATGGCGGGCAACGTAGTTATCATAGATGTGTTAGGGTTAGCATAGTTCTTCGTATAACATGCTTACGTAGTGCAGCCCTTGCATGTCTAGCCGCCCTCACACCTATCTCAGGTGTGGGGGCGGCACCCTGCTTGTTCATCATTTAGTAGATCTGATCCGTTACGATTGCTCCTTGCTCTGCAAGGATTAGTTTAATATCTGCAATAGTTAGGCCTTACAAAGGGGGGAGGATCCAGTGGCACGTAGGGTGGCGTTCGCAAGTCCTAAACAGGATGTTCCGAGGATCAACGTCATGTTGGTTTTGTGGCCTTGTTTAGGATCGGCTTACGAGCACCGTGCGTGGCCGCGAGGCCCAACCTGGAGTAGGATGATCCGATTATGCGGTGAAAACCCTAAATCGTCGTAGATCTCATTAGCTTTATCTTGATCAAGCAGGATCACCAAGTATTCGTGCACCCCGCACGAATCATGGGTGAATCGGCTCTTTGAGCCGATTCACGAGATAACCCGAGAGCCGATCGAGGCTCGTATTTAATGTTTACGTGTATGCCATGCAGGAACTAAGCGAGGCATCCCCATCACCTTCCCGACCAGGTATAGGTCAGGTGGCACGCCCTGCACTTCGCATCGCCGCGTGTGACCGGAAGAGCATTGCGGGCCGTCGCTCGGAGGGGTCTCGGCCAGCCGCAGCTCTAGGCTCTTCCCGGCTCTACCGTGTTGACGGTCGCTGCCCGCCGGTGGGTTTTGGCGGTCAACACATTCTGGCACGCCCGGTGGGACAATCGTCTACATCAACCACATCGCCATCTACATCTGAGATGGCGGCGGACGGCACGCCAGTTACCTACGAGGAGTTACCTGCCGAGCTCAAGAAGAAATACGACGAGATCAAGGTCGCCCTCGAAGCCGACCTCATCGGCTCGTATCACAAGACTCGTTCACATGGCGTCCAGCGGAAGGGGTTCTCACCGGAAGGCGCACTCGATGGGGTGGATCTATCTGTCCCGTCAGAGGAGCGTACCAGGGCCGTGCGCCAGGAGATTGGTGGCATGGTGTCTCACTCGTTGCGTCTCCATTCCGAGAGCCTGGTGAATACTTTGGAGCACGTCGCCGTTCGGATGGTCAAGGAGGTCATGAAGAATCAGCACTCTCTATTAGAGCCAGCTCTCAGGACCTACCGAGGAAAAGTGCCACTCCAGCCCCGTCTGCCGTTGTCGTGCACATCGGCGGCTCCAGGAGTGCCTCATTCACCGCCGCGCACCGTTGACAGGACCAACGGTACTTACCCTGGGAGGTGCCAACCAGGACGCTTGTTCAACGTCAACATGATAGAACTGGGACACCCCCTTGATGGAGATAAAGGCGAGGGCAACTGCTCTCGTGGCAGAGATAAGGAAGAGGCTGCTCCATGCGATCGGCCCCAGCACCGCCAAAACATCTTGGTGATGATCAAAGTAGAAGCCGATGCCAGCGATCGGCCCGTAGTATCCGTATCACATGCTCTCCCGGTATGTGGCGTCAACCTCACAAGTGACGGAAAGCTAGGGTACGGGTTTACATCAGCTGATGAGCTAGAAGAGGTCGACATCGGTCCTGGGGATAAGCCTCGACCTACGTTTATCAGCAAGAAGTTAGATCCACAGCTCAGGGGACAGATGATAGCCCTGTTGAAGAAATACCCAGATTGCTTTGCATGGGATTACACGGAGATGCCCGGGTTGGACGGAAGCATCATTGAGCATCGGCTCCCCTTAAGAAAGGATTTCGGCCGTTCCAACAGCGAGCACGTCAGATGAGGGCCGAGATCCTGGAAGAAGTCAAGAAGGAGATCGAGAAAATGTTGGCCGCCGGGTTCATCAGGCCATGCAGGTATGCTGAGTGGATCTCCAGTATCGTTCCGGTGGAGAAGAAGGACGGCCGATGGCGCGTGGCCATCGATTTTCGAGATCTTAATAGGGCCACCCCAAAGGACGAATATCCAATGCCCGTGGCAGAAACATTGATAAACGCTGCTGCTGGCCACAAGGTGTTGAGCTTCATGGATGGCAACGCCGGTTATAATCAGATTTTCATGGCTCCGGAAGATATACACAAGACCGCATTCAGAGTACCAGGGGCAGTAGGCTTGTTTGAGTACGTGGTCATGACCTTTGGACTGAAGAATGCTGGTGCGACATACCAACGAGCCATGAATTATATATTTCATGATCTGATCGGCAAGTTGGTGGAGATCTATATCGACGACGTGGTGGTCAAATCGGTCTCCATGGAGGGACATTTGGACGATCTACAGCGCGTCCTAGACCGAACTCGGAAATTCGGACTGAGAATGAATCCGAAGAAGTGCGCCTTTGGCGTAACGGCTGGTCAATTCCTAGGTTTTCTGGTTCATGAGCGGGGAATTGAGATCGGCCTGAAAAGTCAGGAGGCGGTGCGTACCATGCAGCCGCCCGCCACGAAAAAGGAGCTCCAACGTCTCATCGGCAAGATCAATTTCGTCCGGCGGTTCATCTCTAATCTGTCGGGACGAATCGAGCCGTTCATGGCGCTGGTGAAGACTAAATCTGATGACGAGTTTCATTGGGGGGCAGAACAGCAACAGGCGTTTGATGAAATTAAGCGATATCTGACGACGCCGCCTGTGCTAGTTCCGCCCCGGCAAGACAGGCCATTCTACATCTACCTGTCAGTAGCTGACACGTCCATTGCTTCAGTGGTGGTGCAACTTTACGATGGCGTTGAGAGAGTCGTTTTCTACCTCAGCGGAAGGATGCCGGACGCGAGAGACAAGATACCCCGAGGTCGAGAAACTTTGCCTCTCGCTTATTCTTCACCTGCACCAAGCTTCATCACATCCTTCTGACGGCAGAGATCATCGTCATCTGTAAATCAGACGTCGTCAAACACATGTTGTCGGACCCTGTTTTGAAAGGCCGACTCGGTAAATGGATGCTTGCGCTGTCAGAATTTGATCTCCGGTACCAGCCTGCGAAGGCAGTCAAGGGCCAAGCATTGGCCGATCTCATCGCTGAACGGATCAGCACCAATATAGCAGCACTATCCATACGTGCGTGGGCTATGTTCTTCGATGGATCGGTTTGTGATGAGGGTTGCGGCATCGGCATTCTGCTCGTGTCGCCTCGGGGGGCAGAATACTCCTTCTCCATCAGATTATCTACCCCTTGCACCAACAACGTAGCAGAGTATGAGGCAATACGTAAGGGAATGGAACTGCTATTGGAAGCTGGAGCGGAAGCCGTAGAGCTTTTTGGAGACTCAAAGTTGGTGATTAACCAGCTCACGGAGGAATATAATTGCGAAAGCGAATCGCTGTTCCCATATTGGGTGGAATGCCGTGAGTTGATGACGCAGTTCCGGTACATCAACTTTAATTGGATCCCAAGATCCCGGAATACCGATGCCAACAGTCTCGCACAAATGGCGTCAGGCTACATAGATATAGCCGACGGATCGGAAGTTCAGATACAATTCCTGGAACAGAACGATTGGAGAGCCGAGATCTTCGATTATTTGAAAGATTCGGCTCGGGGGCACCTAAACGAGTAAGATACGAGCCATGAAGTACGTCCTTATAGGAGACGATCTGTTCTACAGTACATTGGAAGGGTTGTTACTCAAGTGCCTAGGACCGACTGAGTCTAATCGGCTCTTACATGAGGTGCATGAAGGCGCCTGTGGAACACATCAGTCGGCTCATAAGATGAAGTGGTTGATCAGGCGATCAGGGTTTTATTGGCCCACTATGCTTGAAGATTGCTTCAACTATTACAGGGGGTGCCGAGCATGTCAGATGTTTGGAAAAATTCAGATGGTGCCAGCATCAGCGATGAATCCCATCATCAAGCCTTGGCCGTTTCGGGGGTGGGGCATGGATATGATCGGCAAAATCCATCCGGCGTCAAGTAAAAAACATGAATGGATTTTGGTTATCACAGATTACTTCACCAAGTGGGTCGAAGCCGTCCCTATGAAAAAGGTGAAATCAGAGGACGTGATCAAGTTTGTGGAAGAACACGTCATTCATAGGTTTGGAATTCCCCGGACTATCACGACCGATGGCGGTTCGGTCTTTACTTCTAAAGAATTCAGGAAGTTCTCGTGATGACGTAGGAATCAAACTGATCCGATCATCCCCATATTATGCTCAAGCTAACGGACAGGCCGAGGCGTCCAATCAGAGCCTGATCAAGCTAATCAAGAGGAAAATTGACGAGAACCCTCGGAATTGGCACGAGAAGTTATCAGAAGCATTATGGGCCTACCGCATGTCGTGCCATGGAGCTATAAAGACCTCGCCGTACCAGCTTGTCTATGGACAGGAGGCTGTATTGCCTTGGGAAATTACGGCTGGATCAAGACGTGTCACGTTTCAGAATGATCTGACGAGCTGAAGAATATGCAGCTTTGATGAGCGACACTATTGAGGACGCAACAGAACTCAGGCTTTGGTCGTTGGAGAAGATTAAGGAGAACAAAGCCAGGGTGGCTCGTGCTTACAACAAAAAGGTTAGGCCAAAGGAATTCCAAGTTGGCGATCTTGTGTGGGAAGCTGTGTTGCCATTGGGAACCAGGGATAAGGCATATGGCAAGTGGTCTCCTAATTGGCACGGTCCGTACAAAGTTGTCCAGGCCTTGAAGGGTAATGCATACATGCTGGAGGAATTGAGCGGCGAAAAGTTCCCCGTGGCTGTTAATGGTCAACACCTCAAGAAATATTTCCCAAGCATGTGGGATGATGGACAGTAAGATGTGGGGGCCGATTCCAGAATCGGCCAGTAAAAAAAGAGAGGAGGATATACATATACAGAAAATCACAGCCGATGCACGGGCATCGACTTCAGAGAACAGAGCCGATACGTTGATATCGACTTTAGCGAAATAAGTTTATACAACAGCTGGGCCTCAGACAGCAAGATGAGCCGATATTCTGCCGTCGGCTCCCTGTACGACAACTCCATTCGACAATCGGCAAGGGAGCGAAATTAATTAAGGGATTTTTCTTCATTGATAAGGGGGATTTCTTATGGAGAAAGAGCCGATTGCTTGCATACTACTGGTGCCATGTCACTAATCTTCACTGCAAAATATGAGGAGACAAAGGATACTGCAACGGTGGTACCACGACATGACCCGGCGAGAGAAAAGCACGATGATTTTGGAAATGTCATTTCCAAAACCAGGGGGGCATGTGTTATCACCAGAATTTGACCAAGTCAGAGGTGGGCCGCGACCGAGATGGACGTGAAGAAATAAATATAGAAGAAGTTGGTGGATCGGCCTTTTATACCAAGTTGGGCTTAATTGCCCATGTATCTGTAACATATTAGATCGTATTTTAGTTTAGAGATAGAATCTTACTCGTGCACGGTTTAGTGCACGCCCACATTAGAAAGTCCGCCGGACTATAAATATGTACCTAGGGTTTATGGAATAAACAACAACACAACGTTCACCCCAAAACAAACCAATCTCGGCGCATCGCCAACTCCTTCGTCTCGAGGGTTTCAATCAGGTAAGCGACATGCTGCCTAGATCGCATCTTGCGATCTAGGCAGCACAAGGCCCACGTTGTTCATGCGTTGCCCGTACTGAAGCGTCTTTGATGGCGGGCAATGTAGTTATCATAGATGTGTTAGGGTTAGCATAGTTCTTCGTATAACATGCTTACGTAGTGCAGCCCTTGCATGTCTAGCCGCCCTCACACCTATCTCAGGTGTGGGGGCGGCACCCTGCTTGTTCATCATTTAGTAGATCTGATCCGTTACGATTGCTCCTTGCTCTGCAAGGATTAGTTTAATATCTGCAATAGTTAGGCCTTACAAAGGGGGGGAGGATCCAGCGGCACGTAGGGTGGCGTTCGCAAGTCCTAAACAGGATGTTCCGAGGATCAACGTCATGTTGGTTTTGTGGCCTTGTTTAGGATCGGCTTACGAGCACCGTGCGTGGCCGCGAGGCCCAACCTGGAGTAGGATGATCCGATTATGCGGTGAAAACCCTAAATCGTCGTAGATCTCATTAGCTTTATCTTGATCAAGCAGGATCACCAAGTATTCGTGCACCCCGCACGAATCATGGGTGAATCGGCTCTTTGAGCCGATTCACAGGATAACCTGAGAGCCGATCGAGGCTCGTATTTAATGTTTACGTGTATGCCATGCAGGAACTAAGCGAGGCATCCCCATCACCTTCCTGACCAGGTATAGGTCAGGTGGCACGCCCTTGCACTTCGCATCGCCGCGTGTGACCAGAAGAGCATTGCGGGCCGTCGCTCGGAGGGGTCTCAGCCAGCCGCAGCTCTAGGCTCTTCCCGGCTCTACCGTGTTGACGGTCGCTGCCCGCCGGTGGGTTTTGGCGGTCAACAAAAGCAAGAGGAATAAAATAGAAAACTCACTGCATAATATCTTTAATAAGAATTCCAAAAAATCCGAAACACACAGTACACAAACTTTCCTCCTCGATCTTGCACTGATATAACCCATGTAACTAATATAATGCCACATGTTTATAATTTAATTTTGAAGAGAAAAAATGTATCATTCTACACAATCCATTAATTCATCACAAGATAACAAAAAACTTGGATGTCTGCATTGGAGAGCTTCATGGCAAGCAATCGAGCTCTATCCCTGAACTGAAGTCATTCATGTGAGCAAAAGCTTGTACGTATATATAAAAACGCATCTGTACCAACAAAGATCAAAAGTTGCGGGTATTGAATAAAAAGAGATGAGTGGAAGAGAGAGGAGAGGAATCAAATCAACAACGGAGAGGCTTTTTTGTTACCTGCAGGAGGGTGGACGTCGCATCCGAGCTCGGCAACGTCCATGACCCAGGCTTCTCTTGTTGACCACCGATTGGATGGTTCTTGTAATTCAATGATCTCCATGTAATAGAATAGATGCATCAACATGTATGATCGGCGAGCTCCCATGGCTACCAATTGTAAGTGTGGTCGTAAGAGAAAATATGTTATATATATTCATCAACATGTATGATCGTCAAGCTCCCATGGCTACCAATTGTAAGTGTGGTCGTAAGAGAATATATGTTATATATATTCATCAACATGTGCAGTATATATGTATTACCGTAGAATATGTAACGAAAACGAATTAAATGAAAATGGAAAACACCAAATACAGGTGCCAGAACCCTAAACCATGGTGTGGACTTTACTCCCGGTTGGTACCAACGGGGACTAAAGGTCCGCCAGCCAGAGCGGTCCGTCGCTGCCACGAGTATGACCTTTAGTCCCGGTTTGTAAGCCAACCGGGACTAAAGGTGGGGGCTTTAGTCCCATACCCCCATTTTGGCAGTTACGGATGGTCAACCGGGACTAAAGGCTCTTCCGAACCGGTAGAGAAGATATGTTCTCTACCAGTGATGGTAAAATTATATTTGAGCGTTGTTATCAAAAACACAAAACTCACAGAGGAGACTATGCAGTTTCAGCAGGATTAGCAACACCCTTTCAAACCCACGTTCCCTAGCTGCCTAGTTTATTAGTTTGAGTTCATGTTTTTTAAATTTCCCTGCAGTTCTACCCTCTATCTTCTTCTATAATCAATGAATGCAGTGCTGTCTGCTTTTGTAAAAAAGAAAGATGAGACGTGACCACTGACCTGGCTGCTTACAATACAGCAAGACCCAAGCAGAAGACCTCGTGAAGGGAAGTATTTGTAAAACAGGAATGCTGTGTCATAGTAGATTAGATCTAACCTTAGTTGACCCATCATGGATACCCAATGATCATAGATCTGACCTTCTGGGCATTGTCACTCCGTTAGAAGGACGCTGGTTTGGAACTGGCGAGAACTATCAACCTAATCTAGACGTCCTTAACAGGTCCCTGATTCCTGACATCGCCCTTGAGCAGCTACTGCGCCCAGGTACGTACAAACTGCTCACTCCGTTTCATAGTTATACAGAAATTTAGGTTCTTGAGAATTACCTTTGCATTGTATCATTCACCAATTGCAGTTTATTTCCTCAAGAATAAGAGATAGAATCCTAAACTTGTAAACAAGCGTAAGATGGTGTGCACGGTTCACATCTAGGAGGCAGAAATAAGCTTAGCTGAAATCATGCATATATGTCTTTCTCATAATTAAGCAAGATACATAAGCATAGCAGACATAGTAAACCTTCAGAAGTATGAGTGGTTTTTCAAATGGCAACACTACATGAATCATACTAAAAAACCACAGTTCCTAAGTGATTATGTAAGTTCAGCAACATGTAACCAGGATGCCTAGTGTTTATACGAAGTTCAGTTAGTGAGTTATGTGTCCTGTTAATCTCTGTTCAAGTTTGTTTGAATTGTGAACTGTGATTTTCTTCAGAGAAGATGGTGTTTTTAATTAGTTTTCAAAACGACCATGAACATGCAGGCGCTGTGAGCCAGGGAAATGGTGGGCTACGACGATGTCCGTGACCATGTGACATCCTTGTTCATTATGCTGAACAAGAAAACAGTCATCTTGTTTCGCATCGAGTTTCTCGTGGTCCTTGTCACATTACTGTTCTTTGCCATGTTCGCCATGGATTTTTTTCGCCGCATAATCCACAACTCTTTCATGAGAGCTGTCTTTAGCGTCTTCGACGCGGTCTCCGACTCCATTGTCTTGTACCTCCTGGGGGCCATGCAATCGGCGCCTTTCAAGAATCAGTTGTTCCCAGTCTGGGCTCTTGTTCTTGTCAATTTCCGTTACAGTGCAGACTACATCTCTGGCTATGGTGTTCCTGACCGCCGCGGACGAAGGTTCACTGAGTGGAGGAATGTTTTCAAGCTCCTGGGATCGGCATTCTTGAATTGGACTCGTGGATCCAGTTTCACGGGTCCACTGTGGTCGGTCTGGTATCTGCAGATCATGAGGAGCGCCTACAGATTCCGTTCACATAATTTAGCGTCCGTTTCTGTCTGGCATGGTGGGAGTTCGGAGCTTGTTGCAGAGCACATGCGTGCCATGTATGACCGTTTAAAGGACGCTTCTAAGAAAAAAGAAAGCTTGAAGGATGGTTCTAAAGAAAAAGAATACTTGAAGGAGGATCTCAAGCCAGTGGCAATGAAAGACTACAGCTACTTGGTCTATGGAGAAACAAAGCGACGTTTCAAACTAAAGAAGCCTCAGTATGCATTGTCTACCGACAATACAGGACCACTCATCACACTGGACAAGATCTGGGACTTTCCAATTGACCAGGGTAAGGATGGCAAGGATATCCCGCTGGCCTTTGCCTTGTCCAGGCTGCTGCGGTGCAGGCTGGAGAATGTGTCGCTGCAAAGATGTATATTTGGCATAAACCGAGAGCTGATCAAGAACATAATTGGTGGTAAGATAGGTACCAGCGATGCACTTAGGATAATGGAGCTGCAGCTTGCGTTTGTCCATGACTATTTCAACACCCGCTACCCCATGGTGTTCTGGTGTGGGCTCCGATCTCTCTTCTTCAGTCTGGTTCCATCTGTGCTAACCATCGGTGCACTCATTTTTCTTGCTGTGGACATCCGTAAGGTCTATAAGCCACCCAATGGCGACCTTGCCAATCTGGTGAAGGGTATTAATGTCGATATGATCATTACATGGGTATTCATTTCACTGATGATTGTCAAGGAGATATGGGAGATGCTGACCTACTTACTATCAGACTGGACAACCTTAATCATGGGGAGCGAGTATGTGCAGCGGAAGTTCAAGAGGACCAAAAAATGTATAGATTCATGGGTGGACTGGGTTCTACTGTATTTTTCCAGAACAAAGATTTCTGGTAGGAGGTGGCATGGATACATTGACCAGTATGTCTTCGTGCAGTCATACGATTACAGACCGACATTTTGGAATCTCATTCACAATCTAACCACAGGAATAATTCCAAAGAAGGATGATGGGGCAAAGCTCAGCAGCGCCATCAAAGTTCCAGACTATGTCAGGGAGGCAGTCCTGGAGAAGGTCACAAAAATTATGGAGGAAGAACTAGGTTGCAGTCCCGCAAAAAAAGGTTGCAATATGCCCAGGTTCATCAAGGCATTGTGCAACAGCAACCTTAGTAAGCAGTTGCAGAACTACCAGGCTTACACAGCACGGCCCATGAGCACTCAGATCGTCCAGGAGACAAGCCCTCAGATCATCCTGCCAACACCAACAGGCACTCACTTTGTCCTACCGTCAAGTACTAACACTGTCCTGTCAGCAAACTCTCACAACGTGGTGCCGAGAAGCAGTGATATAGTCCTACCGACAAGCTCTCACATCATTCTTATGTGGCACATTGCGACCAGCCTCTGCGAGATGGAGCTTGCCACAGAATATCGTGTCAACTTGAGCAACCCAGGGTTTCCGTGTTCCCTCTTGTCTTGGTTCACTTCTTGCTGCTCATCCCAACCGTATCTTTTGGACGTGGGTGAGAAGAAAGATTGCATCTTGTCATGGTTCACAAACTGTTGCTCATCCAAATCAAATATTGACGACAAGAAGAAAATGAATGCGAAGTTGCCTGATGAGCTCCGGGAAACATATATCATTGCAAATAGCTTGTCACGGTACTGTGCATATCTGCTGCTTTCAAAGCCTGACCTGATACCTGATAGCTTTCTTGTTCCCAAGATAGTCTTCCAGCAAACCGTAGAGAGTGCGAGTGATGGCATTCTGAAAGATTGCGATTCATTATTGAAAAGGTACATAAACCTCAAGGAAGAAGCAGAGAAACCTATCGAAGACTCTGAAAATGAAGATGCATTGAAACAAGGTGCCGTGCTGGCCAGGGAATTGCTCAATCTTGAAACTGATGAAGTTCGCTGGAAGATCCTCGCGGAGGTATGGACTGAGTTACTTATACATATTGCGCCCACGTGGAATGCACAGGCACACAAGAAGTGTCTCTCGGGAGGGGAGTTCATAACCCACATCTGGGCATTGCTTTGGCACTATGGCATCGAGAAGAGCAGCTTGTGGCCAAAGGATATTGGTCCTGAAAACAATGATCCACAAGAAGTTGGCCTAGGAAATGACAGTGATCAAGCTGGAGCAGCTACAAGGAACGACCAGATTGAAATTAATGTTGCTGAAATAGTAATAGACAATATGCGACTCAAAGAGCATGAGACAGGCAACTCAAGGGGAGTACTAAGGACCGTGGACGGAACATGGAGTTCAGAAATCGAGGAAATCATTCAGAACGTAACAGTGAAGACCACAAATGTTCAAAGAGGCAAGGCTGGTCAAGCCAAAAATGAGAGTAAAATGAAGAAGATTTAAGATATTGTTCCAGAGCAGTGCAATGTGACCTGAAGCACAAGCCAACTATGCAACCGTACGTTCAGCAACAAGACTGCAAGCGTGGGCCGAGGATCTGCTGATATCCTCTATTTGGGGACGTGATTTGTTATTTGGATGCTCTTGTCAATGCCTTCTAGTTTTTTTTTTTCCTTTTTCTTATCTGTTTGTGGAATCTCCCATTCGACTATCATTTTGTGTGGGATAGTGGGAGAGTGTTCTGCACTTTTCTACCAAATTGTGTGCGGTACAGGAGGTTATATGATGATTGTATTGAGTATGTAATTGATAATTTAGAATCTCAACTGCAATTACGTGTATTGCAAGTGGAAATCCAATTTGTTGCGATTATTTATATAGCAGGAGTTCACACGTACGATGCAACTCTCCAGGATACTCTTGCTGAACCTTATGGCTGAGTTCCATTTTTTTACGGGTAAAAAGGAGCTTTATTACTTTTTTTGATAAAGGGAATATATTAATATCAAGAGATACCAATTACACCCAGCCTCTGCAACAACGCACCACCCTAATGGCACTACGGACGCACACAGCCAAAAAAAGGAAAAGAAAACTAAGAAATAAAAGTCCCGCTACAGTATCTCGGGCCTAACAACAGCAATACATCCACCGCCATGACAACACCTGAATTACAGACTCTCCAAAAAAATGACGCCTCCAAGAAGGTAACAGTGCTCAAACACCGTCGTCACCCGATCAAAGATCTTAGGTTTTCACCCTGAAGATAGTCCCCGCTCTCAAACAATGCCTCCACCAAGGTCATTGCCAGGCACAACCAGTTAAGACCAGACCCTGGGTTTTCACCTTGAAAGGTAGGACTCTGCACTTCACCAGTGTTGTCGCCCCCACTTTCATACCGCTGCTGTGAAGCCCGGAACACCAAGCAAGCTCCTCAACAGCGCGGAGACTTGAACCTCCCATAGCTAGTCCTCCCCTCCGGCCTTCATGAAATTCTCTTCTTCCGACTTTCATCATGGATCCATAGTCACTTGATGTCAACACAGAAAAAGAGCTTCGCGCCGCTCCCTCCAGAACCAAACGGTCGGAATAAACGCATGGGTGCGCACGACCGAATTACAAATAATGCTTCCTATTACAACTCTAACTTTCCTTAATAGCAATTTGGGCTTCCGACTCTCCTTATCCTTCAGGTCGTGGGCCTTCAGTAAACCCCGGGTACCATCTTCGGCAGGCCCATTGGGGATGCCTATGTCACCGAATACCTCCGATCCACCAAACTCCAGGCAAAGCACTGTTACATTCGCCGGCGGAGCCTTCCGGAACTCAACTCGCTGGCCAGATCACGAGTCCAGGCCTCTGGTAGGTCCTCCTCTTCACGCAAGAGAGGCCCTAGGACCGCCGCCTTTATTCAGGTCGGACCCCCACGTCGGCGACCATCCCGGGCTGGCCAATCCAACCCTCCACCGGCGACACCATCGTCGGCTTCCATGCTCCTCCATCTCACCGCCGGATCGCGGTGATAGATCAAAGATCCACCACCACCAACCACATGTCGACCCTCTCCGGCGAAGAAGAGGCCACCTCCTCCGTCGAACCCAAGGCTGCTGCCCCGGGCGCCCTCGTGTCGCGGGAGAATTCCGAGATCGCCTCCACGCACCGACGAGAGGCGGGGGTGGATGACATTGCGTAGACCGAGGGCCTGGCCGCCACCCACCACTAGCCCCGGTCGGAGTGCTACGGAGAGCCAACGGGAGGAGGGAGACTGCAGCGCCGCCCATCCCAACCGCGCCGGCCGGTCCGCCAGGGGACAACCGACGGGAGGAGGGCCGCCGCCGTCATCGCCCATCCCAACTGCACGCCTGCTCCGCCATGCGTCGAGGAGGTGGGATCCGGCCGCCGTTCCTCACGCGGCGACAAGGAAGGGCTCCCGCCGCCGCCACGCCCCGAGGGACTTTGCCCCGGCGGCGCTACAGGCGGCGGCGGCGGAAGGTGGGGTGTGGAAGGTCAAAGGAAAGCAGCCACCGATTGTCTTGATTAGACTGGCTAACGATGTTCCTGACTAGTTTTTGGGAGCTTTATTACTTAGCAAGGGTTGCAAGGCGATCATGTTCAATGATCTAATTGATGGCATCAGGTCCCGAACCTAACCATGTTACTGTACTACATCAACTCTCGCTAGATTAGCGAGGTTGTGGATAGTTCTAATCTGAGCTCGCTGCACTTTTACAAAATCATAAACTCTCTCATGACTAGACAAAATTCGAAGTTCAGAAATTAAATGCACCAAGGGTGATCTATCCAGTGTACTAGATGGACCCAGCGCGCTCTGTCGCGTCATCCTCTCGTACACACGTTTAATCTTATGATATGGCTGTTCTTTGAAATGCACATGGTTTTGTTTCTGGCTAGCTGGGTTTTGGGCATGGTGCACTACTGTGAAAATTTCTGCCCTAGACATCTAAAATTTTGTAGGTGAACAAGTTTGAACGTGTGACGATGCCCTAAAGCACAACAAGAAACTAAATGCTCCCATAAACTTGTGAATGCCCTGACCATAAAGGAAGCTTTATCAAAATGTCCAATCAGCCAAACAAACTATTCACATGAAAAAAAAAACACAGATTACCTTCGCTTCCACGATGACTAAATGCAACCTAAGAACCTCATTATCCTTTTCACCATGTTGCTCCCATAAACGTGCCACTCTTGTGCGGATTTTTCAGTTCTATGCACCTTCGTGAACCATCAGGACCATATCTACCGAAGCTCAAAAGGCAAAGCGAAGACATAATAGTACCTGTTGTATTGTGATCCAAATTCATATACTAAAGGGGGCTAACTTCTGACGAGCGGAGCGAGGCCCGTCGCCGGAGGCTTGGGCCGAAACGTAGCGGGGATCGTTGGCACCACCTATATATACATCTTGTAAGCCGCCGACTAGGGTTTATCAGATTATAAGATAACCCATGGCGTTTGTAAACACTCCCCGATATAGTGAAGTTTTGCTGGCTGGCGCCCGTGGTTTTTTCCCCTTCTGTGTTGGAAGGAGTTTTCCACGTTAAATCTTGTGTCCCCTGCGTGTGTTCTTGTTTCGTTCTTTGTTATTTGCTTGTCGCTTTTATAACAAGTGGTATCAGAGCCCGTGTTTCAATCTAGGGTTTTGCAACATGTCTTCCTTGAAGTTCGATCTACCGCAGCTGGATTACACCACGAGATTTTCTCTGTGGCAAGTGAAGATGAGGGCGATCCTTACCCAATCTTCTGATCTGGATGAAGCTCTTGATGGATTTGGCAAGAAAGATGCCAAGACCTGGACCGACGATGAAAAGAGGAAAGACCGTAAGGCTTTTTCATTAATTCAGCTTCATCTATCCAACAATATCTTGCAGGAAGTGCTGGCTGAGAAATCCGCAGCGGCGCTGTGGTTGAAACTGGAATCGATCTGCATGTCCAAAGATCTAACCAGTAAGATGCACGTGAAGATGAAGTTGTTCTCGCACAAGCTGCAAGAAGGTGCGTCAATGATGAATCACCTATAGATCTTTAAAGAGATCGTTTCTGATTTGCTGTCCATGGAGGTAAAATATGATGATGATGACCTAGCTCTTATACTGTTAGTCTCGTTGCCTAATTCTTTTGCGAATTTTCGAGACACCTTGTTATACAATCGTGATGAACTAACCCTTGCCGAAGTTTATGAGGCCCTCCAGCAGAGGGAAAAGATGAAATCTATGGTGCGAGCGGAGGCTTCGTCATCTAAGGCGGAAGCACCGCAGGTCCGAGGCAGGACCGAGAACAGAAACAACAACTACAACAACTACAACAGAGATAAGAGCAAGACCGACGGAGGTCGCTCAAAGTCCAAGGGACGAGATGGTAAGTTCTGCAAGTACTGTAAGAAAACTAGCCACAATATTGATGATTGCTGGAAGTTGCAGAACAAAGAGAAAAGAAACGGTACTTACCAACCGAAAAACAAATCTGAGGATGATGGTATGGTTGTTGTTGTTTCCAATGATAATTCTGATGGCGATTGCCTAGTTGTGTTTGCTGGTTGTGTTTCTGGTAATGATGAGTGGATCCTTGATTCTGCATGTTCGTTTCATATTTGCTGTAACAAAGACTGGTTCAGTTCTTATGAGTTTGTGCAGAGTGGAGATGTTGTGCGTATGGGAGATAATAACCCACGTGAGATTGTGGGCATTGGCTCCGTTCAGATCAAGATGCATGATGGCATGACACGCCTTCTGACAGATGTGAGACACATACCTGGCATGGCCAGATATCTGATCTCTCTCAGTACCCTTGATGTTGATGGGTACGAACACTCTGGTTCTCGCGGAGTTCTGAAGGTATCAAAAGGTTCTCTCGTTCACATGATTGGTGATATGAATTCTGCAAAATTATATGTTCTTAGAGGTAGCACTTTGTCTGGTATTGTTGCTGCTGTTATTCCTGATGAACCTGGTAAAACTAATCTGTGGCATATGCGTCTTGGACATATGAGTGAACATGGCATGGCAGAATTTCACAGGAGAGACCTGCTAGATGGCTGCAATTTGAGTAAGTTTGAGTTTTGTGAGCACTGCATTTTTGGTAAGCATAAAAGAGTTAAATTCAATGCTTCCGTTCATACCACTAAAGGGATTCTAGATTATGTGCATGCTGATTTGTGGGGACCTTCCCGCAAGACTTCTCTTGGTGATGCAAATTACATGCTTACTATCATACATGATTACTCCAAAAAAGTGTGGCCTTTCTTTCTGAAACATAAATCTGATGTGTTTGATGCTTTTAGAAAGTGGAAAGTTATGGTAGAGAAGCAAACAGAAAAGAAAGTTAAATTGCTTCGTACTGACAATGACATGGAGTTTTGTTCTACTGTTTTCAATGATTATTGCAGCGACGAAGGCATTGTCAGGCACCACACCATCCCATATACTCCTCAGCAGAATGGTGTGGCGGAGAGGATGAACAGAACCATCATCTCCAAGGCTTGTTGCATGTTGTCCAATGCTGGTATGCATAGACGTTTCTGGGCTGAAGCAGCCTCCACCGCCTGTTACTTGATAAACAGGTCACCTTATATTCCGCTTGATAAGAAAACTCCTATTGAGGTATGGTCTGGTTCACCTGCTGATTATTCACAGTTGAGAGTTTTCGGTTGCACTGCTTATGCTCATGTTGATAATGGAAAGCTAGATCCTAGGGCTGTTAAGTGTGTATTTCTTGGTTATGGTTCAGGAGTTAAGGCATATAAGTTATGAAATCCTGAAACTAAGAAAGTTTTGCATAGCAGGAATGTTGTCTTTAATGAGGTTGTCATGTTTTATAAGAGTTCATCTAAAGATGTTACTGATGCTGTTGATTTTTCTGATAGTTCTGATGATGAGCAACAGAGGATCAGCGTGCAGGTGGAGCACGTGGAGGACAAAGAAAATGATGTTGCTGAAAATGATAACACTGTTGTTCAACACTCACCACCTATTTTCCAGCAAACAAATGGTTCCATTGCTGCTGATAGACCGAGGCGTAACAAAGGTCCACGTCCTCATTTAATTGAAGAATGTAATCTTGTTCATCATGCTTTGAGTTGTGCTGAATAGGTGGAGCATGATACTGAACCTGCTACATATACTGAGGTCGTTGCATCCGTTGACCGCGTGAAGTGGATTTCTGCTATGCAAGAGGAGATGCAGTCGCTTGACAAGAATGGCACATGGGATGTTGTGCCCTTGCCTAAACAAAAGAAGGTTGTCCGTTGTAAGTGGATATTTAAAAGAAAGGAAGGACTGTCTCCTAATGAGCCTCCGAGGTTTAAGGCAAGGTTAGTAGCAAAAGGTTTCAGCCAAATTCCAGGTATTGATTATAATGATGTATTCTCACCGGTTGTGAAGCATAGTTCCATTCGTGCATTCTTTGGTATTGTGGCTATGCATGATCTTGAGCTTGAGCAGTTAGATGTGAAGACTGCTTTTCTGCATGGTGAGCTTGAGGAGGAGATATACATGGACCAACCTGAAGGATTTGTTGTGCCTGGTAAGGAGGATCTTGTTTGCAAGCTAAAGAGGTCCCTTCATGATCTGAAACAGTCTCCAAGACAGTGATATAAAAGGTTTGATTCATTTATGCTTGCACATGAGTTTAAGAGATCTAAGTATGATAGTTGTGTTTATATCAAGTTTGTTAATGGATCACCAATATACTTGTTGTTATATGTTGAAGATATGTTGATTGCTGCCAAGAGCAAGAAAGAGATCACTACTTTAAAGTCACAGTTAAGTAGTGAGTTTGAGATGAAGGATCTTGGTGCTGCTAAGAAAATACTAGGTATGGAAATTACAAGAGACAGAAAATCTAGTGTGTTATTTCTTAGTCATCAAAATTACATTCAGAAAGTTCTTCATCGTTTTAATATGCATGATGCAAAGTCTGTTGGTACACCAATTACTTCTCACTTCAAATTGTCAGCATTGCAATGTCCTAGTACTGATGAAGATATTGAGTACATGTCTCGAGTTTCATATTCTAGTGTTGTTGGTTCTTTGATGTATGCCATGGTTTGTTCTCGTCCTGATTTATCATATGATATGAGTTTGGTCAGTCGATACCTAGCTGATCCTGGTAAAGAACATTGGAGAGTTGTTCAGTGGATTTTTAGGTACCTTCGTGGCACATCCAAAGCTTGCTTGAAGTTTGGCAAGACCGGTGAGGGACTCGTAGGCTATGTGGATTCAGATTTTGCTGCCGATTTGGATAAGAGAAGATCCCTCACAGGTTATGTGTTCACTGTTGGTGGATGTGTTGTAAGTTGGAAGGCAACGTTACAATCTGTTGTTGCCCAATCTACAACCGAAGCAGAATATATAGCAATTAATGAAGCTTGCAAAGAGTTTGTTTGGTTGAAAGGTTTGTATGTCGAGCTTTGTGGAGATGATTCTTGCATTAACTTGTTTTCTGATAGTCAAAGTGCAATATACCTTACTAAAGATCAAATGTTCCATGAGAGGACAAAGCACATTGATATCAAGTACCATTATGTTCGCGACATTGTTGCTCAAGGTAAACTGAAGGTATGCAAGATAAGTACTCATGATAATCCTGCTGATATGATAACAAAGCCAGTTCATGTTTCCAAGAGTGAGCTTTGCTCGAGCTTGGTTGGTATAACTGTTTAGCCCAAATGGTTGTTAGCGCCAGCAAGTGTTTTTTCTTTGTTGTTCAGGAGATTGTTGAAGTTCATGCTACAAGATGGAATTTGTCTCAAGGTGGAGTTTGTTGTATTGTGATCCAAATTCATATACTAATGAGGGGCTAACTTCTGACGAGCCCCGCGGTACGGTACGGATCGTTGGCACCACCTATATATACATCTTGTAAGCCACCGGCTAGGGTTTATCAGATTATAAGATAACTCACAGCGTTTGTAAACACTCCCCGATATAGTGAAGTTTTGTTGGCTAGCGCCCGTGGTTTTTTCCCCTTCTGTGTTGGAAGGGGTTTTCCACGTTAAATCTTATGTCCCCTGCGTGTGTTCTTGTTTCGTTCTTCGTTATTTGCTTGTCGCTTTTATAACAGTACAATCAACACAACACTGGGGCAATGGGAACATGAAACAAACACATGAGAAGGCAAAGGTGGTATTCAAAAGCAGTCAGGATGTCCAATAAGCAGTAAACGAATAATGGCTAGTTGTATAAACAAACCAACCAGTAAAGAGGACCAGCCAAACTCGAAAAATAAAGGAATGCAAAACAAGAAGCATATTAGGGTTATATACCGGTGTACCAACACCCTCCGCTTATGGTCGTCGCTCCAGCGTGTGGAGCACCGAGACCCGTTACAGAGGTCTGTTCATGGTTGGAAGCTACGGCGAGGGATATATTTTCCCTACATGGATGGCAGCATAATCTAAGAATCGATCTCCTCCAGTTTAGGCGTCTTTACAATTTCTCAATATGATATGTAATCTCGCCTTTTATTTTGGTGTCAAGAATAAACAACGGCTGTGTGCATCTAAGATATGCAGAGATCGGGTGTAATGGCTTAAAACTCTTTATTAATAAAGCGCCCCTTATCGGAAAAAAAAATATTACACTCACGGCAACCAGAGAGGCCACAAGCAACCATCATCCTCAATACCGGCCCAAACGGTTGCCTTATATGCAGCTACTGCAACTAACAACAATGAGTATGATCACCTTAGCAACATTATTTCCACAACACTGGAACCAATTCACCGTAAACAATCCAAAGTCATACCTATAAGAGAAATATCAGCTAGAACTATATGTAAATGACATTGGAAATGTATCTCAGACCTGAAACATGAGGAATTTGAACATGTGGCTAACAAAATTTACTAATACATGATGAGATCATACTTCATATAATGAACTAATGGAAGCTCAAATTGGGACAAACTGTATTTTGGATCTAGAAAAAATAGTACTGGCATTGATAGTTTTCAACGATAGGGTACTAACCACGATGTAGCAAAAAACAATAGTACACTGATACTGACTGGAAAATAGTATGACCCAAAGACAAAATTTGGGTGCTATAACTGAAATTTGCACTGTTACTAACCAAAAAATAGCATGGCTCAAAGACAAAACTTGGGTGCAATAATTGATATGCTTGGTAAGTGTATTCTCGATACTTACCGCCATACTATACAAAACTTGGGTGCAACAATGATTATTACACCATTCTTTCTATTTAGAACAAGTATTTATTTTTGAGTTTATTGCATACTTTTGGGCTTATTCAAAATCTCAATTAATCATGAATATAGGTGTTCTTTAAGTTCCTTTTTTATTTGGAATGCAACTCCTTTTTTTACTGATTAGGGTTGATAATTATACTCCAAGTGTTTTTAGAAGGTATTATTAGGGCTTGGTTTCATATTTGAGGATTTGGTCACTTACACATGATTTTATGTGAGCTCTAATGTATTAGGGTTTTATTAGTTTCTATTATAACCCCCCTTATTAAGGTTGATACTATCATTATACTTGAAAGTATCTAAGTAGGTATTGGTTCCATCATGGTTGATCTTGGTTACAAAGATAAATGGTTGATCTCTACACCTATGGTTTTATTTATATAATGTAGCACAAGGTTTTTCTTAAGTTCCATGATTGAAACATAAGATTTAATTTGTGAGCATTTCTAGGATTCTAATACTTGGTTCTATCTTATACAAGTGGTCTTCTATTATTATCCTTAATCTATCATTAGTGTAACTATGGTGGCTATAGTTCTTTTTATAGTTAACTTTGGTTATAAAGATGAATGGTTTCTCACCACTAAAGTATAGAGTTGGACTCTAGAGTTTCTTATGTTACTTAATTGAAGAACAAGTGGAATATAGATAGGATTCTACTTATGATCACCAAGTGATTCACAAGTTAAGGTTGGGATATAAGCCTAGGGTTGCTTACTAGTGATCTCCCTATAATTTCATGTGGTGAATGATATCTATTTATTATATAGGATTGAACTTATGGCTTATTCTTCTATTTCTTCATAGCATGGTCATGAACTAGATATGATCCATTTATTCTTAATGTCTTCTACTTCAAATTCTTAGGGTTTATGATCATTACTCAATTTATAATGATCAAAGGTTTAGCTTCCTATGGTATTACTAGAAATATTTAGATATGGTTATACCAATTACCCCTCTCACTCCACAAGGACTTGGATTATAATCTAGGGTTCTACTCAAGGAATGATGATGTGATTATCTAAATATGTGGTCTTCCTAAGAATTCTACCTTGCTATCTTCTGTAGCTTGTTCTTCAGGAATTCTGATAAACCTGCATCTTGTGGCATGCCTCCACCTCCTAGCTCCTTCATCTTGATCCTACCAATTTTATGGAGTGGCTAATTGTGTTGGTTTTCTTGCATCATGGTGCAAGATGATGAAATGGATGAAGTGTGAGGCTCCTTTTATAGGCTTGGGCATGCTCTAGTATCATGACACATAGGTGGATGACTCTTGCTTTAATTTGATGAGTAAGGTGCTTGGTTGTCATGCTCTCATCCATAGTAATCCTTTAAGCATGAGGTGGCATTGCTTAGGATGTAAGCTATGTAGATATTTTCATCCTATGTGGCATGGGTATTATCCTCTCATGTGATTTGTTTTTGGATAGCCAAGTGGCTTTTGTTACTAAATATCTTGAGAATGATTTTATGCTTGTGGGTGAGTCACTATATCATATGTGATTGTATTTAGATTGTAATTGGGATAAAATGTCAAAGACAAGGATTATACCCCAATTTGGAATGGTGATGTTTGATTTCAACAAGGCATGATCATATGAGTTTCAAAATACTCCTAGTTTATTTTATTCAAATAGTTTGAACTATAATTCGTAATGTAAATGAATTTAATTTTTTGATATTCCATATTTTTAATAAGTTATGCTTAAAATCAGAATGTGTGGCTTTTATGCACTTAGGTCCTTGTGTTTTACTATATTTGGTAATTAGTTTTAAAGTGAATTCATATGTACCCCAAGGTAGTTGCTCAACTTTTAAGTGTTAATAATTTAGAGTTTGTTTCTTATCTCTTTGATGGGTATAAACCTCTCCCATCTCTAGGATTTAATGATAAGCTTTTGTTGGTGTTAAATTCAAAAGTTTGGTTCAGGAAATACCATGGGGTTCATGGTAAGACTATTTATTTGTTTGAGACATGGAAAAGATAAGTCAAGAATAGTTTCTCCATTTTATTGTTACTTGATTTCCAATTGAATAGATGTTCATATGTTATGGCAAGGAATACCATGTTATGATCTTTTATAAGATCAAGCAATTGATCATTGATTAAAGTGTTATTGTGTTGGTTTTAGTTCCATTTGGTCTAACCCTTTAGATCAAGTCATCTCTACCCAAAACTAGGTTTTAACAAAGGTCAGACTGAGGTTTATAGCACTTGACTTGATGAGCTACTTTAATTCCACCAAGGTCAAGTGAAACTTCAGTTACTATGACTGTTTTACTTTAAAGCGCGAAAATTCCCCAGATTTTCTATGCATGAATACAATGCACACATCTGTTTCCTCTATTTTTGTAACCCCAAATCCTGGAATATTACAGTTTTATCCAAGGGTAATTCTATTGTTTGCTTTACACACATTGCTTAATGCAATAATCTGTTGCTTGCAACTTAATATTGGAAGGGGTTCGGACTATAACCGGAAGGTGGATTATTAGTCATAGACGCAGTTGGATTACAGTCTATGTATTATGTTGTAATACCCAAACGAATCTCATAGTAATCATCTTGTCATGTATGGTCGGTATTCTGTCAATTGCCCAGCTGTAATTTGTTCACCCAACATATTATTTATCTTTGTGGAGAGACACTTCTAGTGAACTGTGGACCCCGGTCCTTTCTTTTACATTGGTAAATTCATCCACTTCAATCCTACTCTGTTTACTTTCCGCAAGCAATGTTCTCTTTAATCTACACTACTTAAAAAGGAGGAACATGTTCCTTATTCTGCCAACTCTCAATACGTCAAACCCTTTGGTCGTCGTGGTCGTACTCCCGTTCCGCGTCGTGGACAGCTCCGTTTCGCTGGTCCCTAAATCACGCGTCCACCTTGCTCTAATCCCGCCCCATCCCAAACATCTCCCTGGAGCACGCCCCTCCCCTTCCATGACTACAGATCCACAGGCGACGGAATCGCCGGCGGCCCGGCGCGGAGGAAGCCCGAGGTCGGCGAGGAGGCGCCGACCGTCCCGTCGTCTTTCTGCAGCAGCAGCCGGTCTCGGCTCCGTCTCGCCCCCAACCAGGAGTCACCGTCCCCTCCTCCGAAACCCTCTCCTTTTCCTCTCCATCTCTCCATTCGTGGTGCAGCGGCGTCAGATGCAACTGCCTACTCAGGTACATTCTCGCTCATCTGTCTCTCTCTACATGCCCATCTCTCTGCCCTCATTTGCCTCTCCTCAATCCCTTGCAAAGGCGCGTGTTGGAGGGTTCTGCGATGTTTGCGGACCCGAGGACGAATGGGGATGGCGGCGGCTTCATGAAAGGAGTTGAACATGTGGCGGCCTGAACTCTTCCAAGGGGCTAACCTCCATCTCGTCAATTGCAGGAGCACGACCAGGAGAACCATTTGGGCATCAGTCGGATTGGAGGCGGGAGGTCAAGATGAACGCGAAGACGCTGGGAGAGGGGAGCAGTGCGGAGGAAGGAGGGCAGAGGCCAAGACCCGGCCAGCAGGACAGCCACCGCGCCGCCTTCCTCTCACCTCCGTGACGCCATCCTCCTCTGCGTAGTCGCGCCCAGATGTCGAGTCCTCATCCACTCAGCTGCTACTGACTAAGCATCCAGCTGAAACTATACCTCTGTAGTTGTCGGACGAAACATAGGTAATGCCCACTTGTTCTGCTGCCTAAAACTAATAATATCATGGTTGTAAGCATGTAAACGGCCTGTCATCTTTTGGTCTCACACATATATACCTTTATATCTGAAACAGTCACCTGATTTTGGGTGAAAATTAGCACACTTAACATGTAATTGCAATCTGCCAATCTATACGTAAATTTATGTGTATATTTAAAATTTAGTATTGACTCATAATCACATGATTTAAGAATGGGAAGTGAAATTTCAGCAAAAGGTAAGGCCCTGTTCTGCTTATCATGGCCACAAATAACCTAATTTTGAGAATGATATCGCCCACCCTATGTACAATCTGTAGTGTTCCGCCCAATTTTGAGAATCAGATCACCCCTCCTATGGCTATCCGTGTAGAGGAACTAAGAAAGGTGAGGCAGAAATGACATATTTGTTTTTCTCAAAAGCTGAATATGTGTTATGCGTAGTATCTATTTTATTTTGTTACTTTGCCGGTTCTCCATCAGTGCTGATAATGTTGTTGGCTGGTTATATGCTCCATTGTTTTTTGCATGCTTCCTTCTTTGATTTCTAGGTGATGGAATTTTCCAACCTCTACTAATTAATGGGTGTTTGTACCTCACTGATCCAATATAACTATATTACTTAGTCGGCAAACACCAAAACTTGGTAATGAGTTTACCTCTTTCATGCACCAGATGGAATCTTATCCATTGGTGGAGGAGCTCGAGAGCTCAGTACAGATCCGCCCAACGTCCCGCACCTCTCAGCCATCAGGCCCAATACGTGTTCCAGTTCAGCTTCATCATGTCCCAGAGGTACGAGACACAGTCAATTTTGGATAAGATAAGATGGCTTCGTTTGATCTCAAGAGTATAGAGTATGGACCTGGAATCATTTTGCTCGGACGGGTAGAAGCCTTATACGGGTAGAAGCCTTATACATATGGTTAGTGAAGTTTGATGTTAAGTGCAGTTTAGCGACTTCATTGCTTTTTAGTATTTAGTACTACATGGTTACTGAATTTGATGATGGTTCATTCCAAAATTATTCTTAGTTTAAGTTGCCTTTTGTGTGCAGGTTATAGCACGAAATTAGCTGAAGTGGACCAAGGTGCACTTTTTGTGTGAGTTGTTCTGCAGGGAAAGCAGTGTTCTCCTCGACGACAACATCAACAGGTGGTTTTTACAGTTGAGTGTTTGATTGAAGTTTTTTACTTATTTTGATTTAGTTGGGCGGGTCATCGGCCGGAGAACACATGACCCGGCACTAAAGTTGATTGTATTTTATCCGTGCTCTCTAAATTAATTGTCTATTTGCTCTGTGATTTGATAGCCATCAGGATCAGTAAGGAGCATCCGGAATTAAAGAACACATATGGTTACAAGCAAACTCCCTTTCAATCCGAGAACAAAGGTGAATAGCAAAATCTTTGGTTGTGATTCTGTTTGTTAGTCGGCAAGTTGGTAGTAGTAGATTAAGTAGTCAAAATGGTCTACTATATTGCTATATATTGGTTGATGCATGGATCTTTTGATGATAACAAAAGAAGACATGCCAAAGAAGATCATTTTATTCAAATAGTACAGGAAGTGCTTATTGATGATGAAAATATTTTGATATTTCTCGCTTTCATGGACAACAGATGAGCCCAAGGGTTGTCACTTTGTATCACCTAATTTTGTTGAACAAATCCCTTTGTTAGCATTTAGTTCAATACATTGAAAGGGAGATAAATTTGTTCTTCGACTAAAAATGCATGTTTTGGTTGTTCATATTGCACGAGGGTAGCATTCTTCTCAAGGTATATTTGTTCTGATATAATTGAATATTCTTGTTTGTGCATGTTCCATGAAAATAAGTGAACATAAAATTTTCAAACCTATTATCTGAAGTACTTGCTCACCATAGACCAACCGTAATTTGATCATGCCCATTATTTAGTTTCATGCTCCATGATGCATTTCGTACTAGAAAGCTTATTGCAGTTTGGTTGTAGCTTGCTTCACATACTTGATGTAAGAGGGACTTATTCTTTAGAATTATTGATGCGTCAAAGTCTGTATCTTTGCTCAGTTGTCGTGTTGATCACTGCATTAATGCAACATTTAGTTAATATGTTAATATTTTTTCTCAATGGATCATCTTCAGTTCGCTTCTCAAGCGAAACCACTATACAAAGGCCTAGAGGAAATAACTGATTCATCCTGAGGAAGGTGAGCTCGAAAGTTCAGATTCCTCATGGTTGATGCATCAGATGTGAAAACCCATGCACACTCAATGTTTGAACTAATTCACCTCGAAAGTTCAAATTCCGCTTGGTTGATGCATCAAAACCTATCCACGCTCAATACGTGAACTAAGTCCCTGCCTGCTTATGTTGATAACTCATTGGTAGTTCCACAACGAATCCGGGGCATCTTAGGAAGCGAATACAGCTAACGTTGCTGCAGTAGCAGAGGTTCCTCATGTCGGACTCAGTGATGACACACGTGTGTCTTATGGAGGAAATCTGACTGCACATTGCATTTCTTGTGATTGTAATATAGTGTAGTCATGATCAAATATATCATTAACGTGAGATGAGATAGTGTCGCACAAATATGTATTTCTTGAGTCTTGTTAATACATTATTATTCATGCAGATAAACATGGTCCAGTCTTTCAGAAGTATACCAGACTATGACAGTAACGAAAACATTGTTGTTGATTCAGTATTTTGGAACCACATCATCTGTTTCAGCACATTTAGTAGAATAAGCATGGACGTATGTTAACAGAAACTCTAAATAGCAGATGATTACTCATTCTGTACAATTATCATGCTTCCTTTGTACCATCACATAGATACGCAGATAACCAATGATTTCTAGAGACCATGAGGGCATGTGTTTGAGCGTTTCATAGTTGTCTCTTTCATCGGTAGCGAGTAAGTGGTCTGCAGCTTCTCAATTTTGCTTTTCTCAAATGTTCTTTGGTGGTTGCTAGATCCATGCTAGATCAGTATGTGGTTTTTGAAGCCTTAGCTAGCTAATTTGATTTGAAGCAAACATTTATTTATCCTTCCAAATAGTGCAATTTAGATCTCCAGTTCTCTTTCCTTCTGTTATTTAGAGTACAAATGTTCCGAACAAAAGTGTTGGTTGTGATCTAAAAAAAGTTTTGTTGTCTCGCTGTCAGGAGCAGACCGTCGCAACCGCTTCCTTCGCCATGAATTTTCCTCTAGATCTGGTCCAAAGGTATACATGCAGCCTCAATTCTTTCCATGCCAGTTGTTCGTTCTTCATTATACACATGATTTGATTGGGGTGAAACGGCCTGTGTCAATACAGGTTCGAATTCGGCGCTTGGTGCTCCCGAAACATTGGTGACAGCTTATTTTACTTAAGTGATCTATTATGTAGCAGCACTTAACTTTTCTTGCGGATATCATACTGGTCTAGCATTTTTTTTCTTTTCTTTATTGCTACTATACTATTTGGCTGTGACACAAGAACACCGCCAGTTTATCTTTCGAACGTAAATTAAAGAAGGAATACAACATGGATTCTGCTCAAACCATGTTTGAAGCTTTCACATTAGTAGACACTCATGAAATTACACCCAAATGGCCTTTTAGTGGTGCGCAACTGTACATCTAGGTTGTTATTGTGCGGAACATTTGCCTTCTATGTCTATCAGGATGGTGACACTTCTCTATTTAGCCGTGTGATCATTTTATTGTGTCTTATGTTTTATTTTATAGAAAAGCTTATAGTGCCGTGCCCGGTGTTAGTGTTGTTGCTATGGTTAGCCATGCTAGAGAATTCTCAACCAACAAACTGAACTTTTCCAGCTTTTTTCACTATCCAAACAAAAATGAAACATACTCCCTCCGGTCGGATTTAATTGACGCAGAGGGAGAACTGCGCGTGCGTGTGCTTAGGCAGGTGGGAGCGTCGATTTTTTAGGACTGGAGGTAGTAGATATGTTTACTTCCAGTTGGATGCTTGTGTTAAATCCAGTTCATGTTTCAAAAAAATTCAAAATTCAGTCATGTTTTCTCCCACTCGTGTTTTGGGATGTTGATTAATGTGTTGTTTTTAAATAGGGGAAGTGATGGAGCATGATGCTGAAGAGAACGAATGTGAGAAAGATGGGGATAGCACACAGGTGACAGATTAATCCATTACATGGTTTGGGACGCTGTATTTGCAATGAATTATTATTTGCATTGAATTGTTATTTTATCATTCTTATTCCATTTTCCATTAGATTAAGAATAAATATTATACAGGGAATAGGTAAGCATCTGAGTTGCTGATAGGAAGGAGAGATAAAAAAAAATGAGCTCGGTTGTATACTTGTATTGATGGGGACAGCCGGCCGACACCAGCGATGGTTGTGGAGGTCGCTGGCCAAGAACTCGTGCTCATGCTCATGGTGGCCGGCACCGTTAAAGTTATTATTATTTTGTTACCTTAATGAAATATGTAACTGTTATTTGAGATAATGAAGTTATCTTCAATAAAACTAATCTAAGTTTGTATTTGGATATATATATATATAGATGGTTATGATATAAGAAATAAAATAGCATAATAAATAATGTTATGTTATTATTTTTATGAGTTAGTTTAATTGGAACTGAATTAGAATGTTCCATATGAGTTGAACCATTGGCTTTTGCGCTACAATTAGAAAATACAAGAGGAAAATAGAGTATCCTTTGTGGGTTTTGAACCTTGAAAATTATTTTTGAAAATTGCTTGGTATTCAGACCCGTGAGGCGTGAATGGAAACGTCACAATGATTATTGTTGTCGAAAGTGGGGTGATGATTGCTACAATCCCTCTGAAGCCATTGGCAACAATTTACTAGAGTTGGAGAAAACATCAGAGCACAGCCGGTGAGTGGCACATTGGCAGCATGTGTGACTACAAATTACAATTTGGATATTGTTGGAGTGGGAAAAATAAGATGCACATTATTGGCATAGTGTTAAAAAAAGGTGAAATTGAGGGTCTCGTGGAAATTAAAAAAGATGACAGATGCATCTTCTTCGAAATGTTCTGAAATGTTCTGCTCTATGAGAAAGAAGAAGCGGAAGGGAGGGATATAGTTTGAGTAACCTAAACTGCCAACTCTTGTGAAAATTTTCGCAGTTAATTTATTTATTAGAAATATATGCTAAAAATGTGGCTTTGTTTGCATATTCTCCACATTGGGATTATTCACGCACATCATATTTACATGTAGGATAAGTAATAAACTTGAGGTGTCGTGGCAACGCACGGGCATTTGTACTAGTTACTGCAAACATCTCTTTACACTCGATACGTCTAATCCTTTGTGTTCAGCAAAACCGGTGAGATTGACAACCTCACTGTAAGTTGGGGCAAAGTATTTTGGTTGTGTTGTGTGCAGGTTCCACGTTGTTGCTAACGCTGGTAGTGCGTCCTGCCAATGGTCAGCTAGCAACACCTTCAGAAGTCATGCCTTTCTCATACTGGTCGATTAAACCTTGGTTTCTTGCTGAGGGAAAACTTGTTGTTGTGCTCATCATACCTTCATCTTGGGGTTCCCCAACGGTGTGCAATATGCGCTCATCAAGCTAATTTTCTGGCGCCGTTGCCGGGGAACTGAAGAAAAGTTACACCACAGAGATTGCCAACTCCCACGGTAACTGCACACCATCACACATCCGTAGCTAGATAAAGTTGCGACACTCCTTTTTAGAAAGGATTGACGAATGTCGACACTCATTTTTAGAAAGAGATGATTGCCATACTTTGAATATCTTTCAATAGTTAACAAGTGCATTATCTAGAACAGCATTACAAGAAGTGCATAAGAGATTATCTAGGCCATCTTAGTAGTGCAGACACCAAAAGTAGGAATTTTATTCTTTTTTTACATTAAAATTCTAAATCATTGACACTCCACTAATGTTCTAGTTCTACCGAAATTCATCAAACATATTTACTCCTTTTGTTGGTACATGCACAAGTTGATCATCACCATGTGCACTGGTAGCTGCACCCAGATCAGTAACAACCTCAGAAAGCCCGAGTTCCTATGAATATTTTGCTCTTTTAGTTGCCTTTTCCTCTACGGCTTTCTTCTTCTCAGCTTTTTTCTGCTTGCTTCTCTCTTCATATTCTTAGCTATCTCCTTCTTTGTCTGTGCAATGGACTGCTTTGTCTGAGCTCTAGCTTGCTTTGTCATTTCAGCATCCACTCCTCTTTTCTCCCTTCTCTCAATGGTTTCTTCTGCTCTAGCTTGAGTTTATCTACCTTTCTTTGTTCTTGCTGAAGCTTTTTTGTGCATTCCCCTCTACTCTCTTCAGTTGTGCAATGTACATGACTTCCAAGATGGCAGTCCTCTTGTCCTCAAGCTATTTTTTCTAAGCTTGCACCGCATGTAACTGACTTCCAAGATCACCTTGTTACAATGTAGATGTCCTAGCTTGAGGTTCACTCTGGCTTGTCCTTGCATCAGCTATGAAGGTAGACTCAGGTATGGAACCTACTGAAGTTTCTCTCTCCACAGTTCTCTGCAATACATATAGAGTGCAAGCTTCAGTTAGATCATAGAAACAGGAACATCCACATTAGTGGTTAGTTATTTCACCTGTTGAGTTTCAACAACAGGAACATCCACATTAGTTGGGTTGATAGTGTTTTCTTCTGGCCTTCTGGGATCTCCAACTGACATATAGCAGCAGTAACATCAGAATGTTTAACCACTATCAGTAGCTATATACAAATGTACACTTTCATTATCAGAGAAGCAATGTTACCTTTGTACTGATAGGTTATGTCTCTAGTGGTGGTAGAGGAGGCATGTTTGTTGTCCTAGATCTAGGAGCCCTGCTTTCCTCCACTTGCATCCTCATCTATTGTGACTAGGCTCTCCACAGTAGGAGCAATGCATTATAACACCATGTATGGACATCTTTTCCCACCACCTCTTGCATCTACTTCCCCAGGAGCTTTTCTCCTGCATCTTGTTGGCCTCCCAGCATGCTTCTTGTAGTTCGGAGGTAGGATTTTTGGCCCATCCATTTTGGTCAACTATCTTATCCTTACAAGGGTAGACAATGTTTTCATAGGCTTTCTTGTACATGTCAACTGAGTAGCACATGTGCACATGATTGCCCATGGATTTGTATTGGCAATGTCTAGATCATCGTTCAATGACTACAAAAACCATGTCCAATTAGATGTATCTTCCACCTCCACAACAGCAATAGTTATGGGAAAGATACAGTTGTTTGGATCTATACCAACAACACACAAAAGCTACCCTCTGTACCATTTCTTTACATGGCAGCCATCAGTGAAGATAATTGGTCTGCAACCTTGCAGAAAGCCTCTATTGCAAGCATCTAAGATCATGTAACACTTCTTGCATCTAGAGCATTCATCAAGACCTAAGAAAAAAGAGCTTCCAGGGTTACTTGTTCTGATTTCATTTAAAAAATCCCACAACATTATGTACTATTCTTCTTCATCACCATATATCTTCCTCATGGCAATCGTCCTTGCTCTCTCTAACTTGTTTGTACCAGGTGTCATATTCCAATCCGTTTGCACAACCCTTACAAAATTCTCCAGGCTCATTTCTTGGTTAGCCTTGAAGCTTGGCAAAAAATTATCTTCCACAAAATCAGTAGTAAATTGCCTGATCTTCCATTTTTCTTAGAACAAGTATGCTTATCTGTATACCTCTTTATCATCCATGTCTTAGGCCTGCTATCATAGCTAGCCTACAAATACCAGGGACATGTCTTATTGCCATTACACACTAGTTTGACTCTCCTCAAATCATTTATGGGCATTTTAATATCCCTCCTGTTCTGACAAGCATACTCCTTGATTGCTCTTCTAAGAAAACTAACATCCTCAAACTTAAGCCCAATTTTAAACACAGGAGCAGTAAGATCTGCTGGTCTAACTATCTTTAATTTCAACTTAATCTTATCCTCATCTAACCCAGGACCCCACAGATCATCTCCTTCAGAATCACCATCACCTTCTACCTTTGTAGCTTTTCATTTCATCTTCTTAACCTTATCCTCATCATCATCAACATTTTCTACATACAAATCACCATCTTCATCATTGATAGCATGATCAGAATCATCTAAACCAAACTCTGAGTCAGCATCTGCTTCTTCAGTAGGCTTTGTGTCTTCTTCTTCTCTGAAACCTTCTTCTTCTCTCCCTTGTCCATCTTCTCTGTCTCATTCTCGTTCTTGCTCACTGTTGTACATAAGCTTGCTCTTGCTTCTTGTCCTCACACCTTCCTATGCATGCACAACCTGAAGTGGAACAAGGGCATCTTCTACTTCCCCATGAGCATCATCATCAATTACTACAGGCTTCACATGACTGACGACTGGAGGACGCTCTGCTATAGGGAACTCTACCACATCATCCCAATCAATTTCCCTAAGATTCATCATGGTCCAGATCGACACTGATGTAATGATGATCAATGCCAACAAAATTTGCCATAACATTTTGTCAATTTCTTCCTCCACCTTGCAATTGTCAGTATTGGGATGAGAAATAAACGACCATCCTTCCTTTCATTTTATAGCCCAGATCCTCAACCAAAGCTTTCAGAATTACAGGTGACCATGTCCTACTATATATTGACATGATCAAAACACACAACAAAACCGTCAAAATAGCTTCTGCTGCCTTGCCCAAGAAAGTAACATCCATAGTTAATTTCGATAGAGAAATGGTCGCTATACGACCTGCCAGAGCAGCACATGCAAAGGAACCATCAAAACCGACCTCTTTCTCTGAAATTGCAACTACGGTAAAACCATGTCAAACCCCTAAATCCTACCCGTGTAGATAATAATGAGAAAACCCTAACAGAAACGCAACTGAGAAGAATTTCATCTCCAATAAGCTGCATTCGTCTACCAAACCCTTGCCATCACGAAAAAAAAACTCAAATTTCACCTAAATTTCACCAAATTTGGGTTATTTACAGCAAACTGGAGGACGCGCGCCATCTGGCCGCCGCTGCGGATCCATCATCGGCTTCTCCGAACGCCGGCGAAGCGCCGATCCACAAGGCTCCCACGAGAACGACAGCCACCGACATCGCCACCACCAACCACTCTCCGAGAACGATGATGACACCGCCGTGTGCTCTCCTCCTCGGAATGATCATGTGGGGAGGGGCAACTTGCCTTTCTGGAAGCTTGTGGTGAGTGGAGTGATTCAGACACAATTCATTTCGTGTGCGAGGTTCCTTTTGCAAAAAGAACACAGCCACGCCGCTTCGCTTCTCTGACAAGCGGGGTCCAAACAAGTCCACACCACCAAATACCACCCAGTACCAGGTTGTACGCCAAACAATGACTTCGATGGAACGTGCGCCGTATTTAGTGACTTTACGCGTTGTATTCCTAAGGTCGGTGACCGTATCCATTTCCCTCTCCAAGTTTGGGTAACACCGATGCATTTTACTCCTTTTTTCAAGGATACGTCCTGGGAGACGTATCTGTTTCATAGAAGAAGGGCCGGAAGGCCAAAGTACAACACACTTCTGGCACAGCCGCCAGAGAGTGGAACTCCACACTGCCCTCGGGAAGGCAGCACACACCCACTTTCCCACGTCTAGAAGACTACCCCTGAACAGGCCAGCCACACGCCACAGCACCGCTTCTTCTGAGATCCGAGAGACAACCGCGCTCAAGGATGGAATTGCGCCTTCAAAGACGATGTCGTTCCGGTGACGCCAGAGGCACCAGCAAGTTAGGGTGACAGCTGTCCAGAGATCTCGATCCTTGCCTGGACCACCTTGCTTCGATTGGAGCCAGGGAACGAAGCTTGTGTCAGCCTGTGGCATCCAAAGGATCTTGCCCCACCAACCCAGGCAAGTCGCCCAGACCTGCCTAGACAGGACGCATCCAAGCAGAAGGTGATCCAGCGTCTCATTCTTCTGGTCGCAGAAAGGGCAAGTCGCCGGGTGTGGGAGGCCACGCCTACTCAACCTGTCTGCCGTCCAACACCTGTTCTTGGCTGCAAGCCACATGAATACCCTGCAATTTGGCGGAGCTCTGGACCGCCAAATCTGAACCGCTCCAGCCATCTCCACTCTAGCTCCGAACATCGCACGATAGCAGGACCGCGTTGAGTAACTGTGGTCATGCTCCCATCTCCATCGGAAAGTGTCCTCCACGCCCTCAGTAAGAGCAACGCCCGTCAGACGATCTGCCAGCTGGAAGAGCTCTCCGATAGCCACTGCGCTCAGATCCGGAGGAATGTCGTCTAACCAGCTCCCTGCCAGGCCCTCGCGGACCCTTCTCTGTCTAAGGGCGCGCCTCGGCACCTCCTCAAACAGGTTTGGTGCTAAATCACATATCCGACCCTCCGGAAGCCAGTTGTCCGTCCAGAAGAAAGTACTCGCCCCATCTCCCAACACTGAATAGGTAGCCCCCTCAAAGAGCTGCTTTGCCATCTTGGGCACCTGAATGTTAAGCTCCTTCCACGGCTTGGAGTCGTCCATACGCTGCAGCCACAGCCATCTGGGCCTCAGAGCCATGTTCATCATCTTGATATTGGGAATTCCAAGTCCGCCCCATTCCTTAGGCGCGCAAACTTTGTCCCACGCCACTAAACAGTGGCCACCTTTAACGTCCTTCCTTCCCTTCCAGAGGAAACCTCTTATAATTTTCTCAATCGCAATGATGGTCTTGGATGGTAGGTCAAGCGACATCATGGCGAAGATGGGTATCGCGGAGAGCGTCGCGCGTACCAGTTCCAGCCGACCGCCTCTATCGAGAAGCGAGGCCCTCCAGCCCGGTAGTTTATTTGCCACAGTGTCCACGAGGTATTGCAATTGAGCTGCAGTCGGCTTCCTGAGGGTGAGGGGTAACCCAAGGTACCGCAAGGGAAAATCCACCACGGGGCATTGAAGCTCCTGATCCACGACAGCCTTGTCGGCGTCACTACAGCGGATAAGGTTTGCTGAGCATTTCTCCATGTTGACACGTAAGCCCGAGGCGGCACCGAAATCATCCACGATCCCGGAGAAGACCCTAAAATCAGACATGGTAGGGCGAAGAAAGGTGACCACATCGTCCGCGTACACCGAGGTACGTAGTCGCAACCCTGTCTGTGCTAGCGGTGTAAGCAACCTCATTTCGGCCGCTTTCTCGATCATCAGATGCAGGATTTCCATGATGAGAATGAAGAGCTGCGGGGATAGGGGGTCCCCCTGACGCAATCCACGCCTATTGGCAATACGTGTACCAGGAGTACCATTCAACAACACCCGAGTGGTCGCTGTGGAGAGGAGGGCACATATAACTGCCAAGATCCTCTCACCGAACCCGATCTTCCGGAGTACCTCTAGGAGGAGGGCCCAGTCCACAGTGTCGAAAGCCTTGGTTTTGTCAAGTTTCAGGAGGACCGCTGAAGTGGCATTGCTGTGGAGCTTTCGCGTTGTTCCCTGTACCATCATGAAATTGTCGTGCAAGCATCTTCCACGCACAAATGCACTCTGTTGCGGGCCCACCATTTGGGGAAGGACCGGGGCAATCCTGTTTTCCAGCACCTTAGCGACCAACTTTGCCACGCCATGAATCAGGCTGATAGGTCTGAAATCCCGGACTTCCTCCGCCCCCTCCTTCTTTGGTAAGAGGGTGATGAAGGCCTCATTGATCGAACCGAATCCACGACTGTCCAAACGGGAGAGGGAGTTGAAAGCTTCCATGACATCCTCCTTGATGATACTCCAACAGGTCCGGAAGAAACGGGCTGAGAAACCATCAGGGCCGGGGCACTTATCTAGGGGCATGTCCCTTATGGCCCTCCACACTTCCTCCTCAGTGAACACTCCATCAATATGTTGGAGGTCGAGAGAGGGAAGCCCCAGAAACTCCAGGTCCAGCGAGAAAGGTCGATCAGCAGTCGCCCCTAAGAGCTGGTCGAAGAAAGCATCCACTGTTTCTGCCTTCTCAGCATCGTGACTCGCCTGCCATCCACGACCAAATGGCCAATAAAATTCTTGCGCCTTCTGTGGCTTGCATGCAGGTGAAAGAAACGGGTGCAGGCATTCCCTTCGGGCGAAGCCAAAGGATACGTGAACGCTGCCGCGCATTTTACTCCTTAACAATTGCAAGATAGGAAGTAGATGGTCGCTTTTCAGCACATCCTCGTCGCAAACACCTCCCAGACTGCCAGACACGTAACACTTAATTTGACTCTGGTGGCCAACTATCATCATTGACTAAAGCCTCTAACCTTTGCAAGAGAACACGTCATCAAAAGAAAGAAATTAAAAGGAAGCAGAGACGGTACGGGGCGAATCCGAACAAGGCGAATGTTCATCTCATCATGCCGCAGCGCACCGAGGTATTCCCGCTTCTTTTTTCTCTACAACACCTACCAGAATGAACCGGAACCTGATTCTTCTCTTCTCCCGTGCAGTTAGGCAACGGAAGTACGGCGCGCGCGGGAACCTGGTTCGGTCCTCGCCGCGCGCGGCGCGCCCACCGCACTCAGATCAGTCTCAGACGATGGCGCAGGCGTTGGGGTTCTCCTCGCTGAAGATGGTGGTGAGCCGGTTGGCGTCGGTGGCGAGGCTGTAGATGCCCTCCCGCACCGGCGTCGGGTAGCTGTACCGGTACTCCCCGGAGAAGTACTCGTGCCGCCGCGGCGTCGCCTCCCACCTCGGCAGCGGCGACGGCGTGTACCGGAAGTACCCCGGCGGCCCGTGAGCCGGATGGTGCTGAGGACCCGCCGCCGGGCCGTGGGGACCGTAACCCTGATGACCAGGCGCGTTGTCGCCGCCGCCGTTGCCCGGCGCGTTCTCCGGCTGTTGTTGTTGCTGCTCCTGCTGCTGCTGCTGCTGCGGCGGTGGCTGCTGGTCGGGGCCGAACCGCACGCGGCGCGGCGGCTTCTTCTTGCCTCGCTTCCTCGGTTGCTCGGCCTGCGGTGGCGCGCCTTGCTCCGGCGCCGGCTGGGGCTGATCGAGCTGGTGCTGGTGCTCGGGCTCGTGCTGCGGCGGCGGTGCTTGCTGCTGCTGGGGCTCGGGGGCTTGCTGCTGCGGACCTTGCGGGCTCGGCGGGATCATGTGCACGGAGTTGGTGCCACTGAAGGTGACGGTGCGCGCCCCGGGCCGCACGAAGTGCGTCTCCGTGGGCGGGCCGGGCGGGTAGGCCATGGCGTAGTTCATCCTCTGGTCGTCTTCCCTCCATCGCTCGTGTCCTGCATATGTTGCCGGAGCTCACAAACATCAGCTAGCTGTGGTGCAAAACGTTTAGAATTTTTATACTGCTACACACTATGTACACATCACTACACACTATGTACACATCAATACACTATATTTCACTCAAATTTGTAATTGCATACCCATGCGAACGACTTAAGATTGAAATCTAATGGTTTTAGAGTCGACCTAAAAACTATCCATTAATAGATGTCCAGTGGTTCATCTAAATTTGGATATATCTATGTCTATAAAATGTCATACATTCGAATTTAGACAAACTTTTGACATCTAAAAATGGACAAAGGTAGTAGCTTAATTGTGTTAAAAAAAAAACTAGCTTAATTCTCAATTGACCTACAACTAGCAAACGGGCAATAATTAATATCAAAATTCAGTTACAGCAATGACCTAGGAGGTCATTTAGTTCGCGACTTGGCATGCATAACTACGATCTGCCAAGAAGAACGCATAACGCTCTTCTGTGGCAAAGTGCATGACGTTTGATGATCGACAACGATCCATGAGCGAAACTGGGACCTCTCAGCACAGAGGGCTACGAAATCACCAGAAGAACGGCAGGAAGAAGAAAACAAGGTGTCATACCGTTGCATTTTCCGAGAGCTCTTGACACAATCTCCCGGAGGGGGTACCAGCAGCCCATCGCCCTCCCTATCTCGCACGGTCTTGGTTTCCTTGCTGTTGTTCTTCAGCCGTCTGTGCCCGTTTAGCAGGTTTGTCCGCGGGATACATACTAGCTAGGAGCTCCTTCAGTTCGCGGCAACGAAATGGAACGAACGGACCATTTAAAGGAGAGAAGACGAAGCTCGTTTAGCCGGTTGGTGCTAACGATAGGAATATATCATCGACATAGAAAAGATGCTTGGAAGGAGGAATCCAACTACAACGAGCGCCTACCTAAACGCTTCTTTTCCTCTCTGGGGAAGGCATCAGAACAAAACGATTAGAGAAAGGGATGGCCCTCGTTTTCGCGGATATATTGTTAGACCACCGAACGAACGAAACGAGCGAACTTAGTGGTGGCAGAATATATTCCTCCTGCCAAGACATGCGTTCCAGAGGAGATGAAGTTAGTAGAACGTCTGACTTTGGGTTAGCTAAAGGCGCATCCATGTGTTACATTTGTCACACGTTGCCCAGAAGAGCCACGGTGAGGCTGCGTCACATACATTACAACCTTCCCAAACTCAATCAGTCACGAGTAAAAATCCGTGTTATCCTCCTTTCTTCACCACGGAATCAGCTTTTGTTAGGCTCTGGGCTGAGTGAAATTAGGAAATGCTATCTATCTGTACTGCTCTTGCGCTGGTGACGGACACGACAAAGATGACCCAATGTTGAAATCTTAGAAGTAAAAACTCGATAAGATGTAGCAGAAAAGAGAGTTGTGATGTCGTAGATGTGCTAGGCTCCTACCATGAGTTGTGATGCCAGTAGCATCAATACTCCATCAATTAAGCACAATCTTATGCATATATACATGTGTGTAATAGATGACGATGCAGCCATCTATACGAGGACTCAAACATCAGTGCTTTGCAATGTGGCCTACTAAGCAAGCATATAAAAACATACAAAACGCAACTTGCCAGACCATAATGCTGCACTGCAAACAATATACTCATGCAACTATATAACCAGTTCAAACCAATTAGATCATGCTACATATCTTGTCCACAATTTGAATTACTCATATCTGCTGCACTGCATCCAAACTGCAAACAAACTCGCTTTGCAGAAAAATGGTGAGATGAGAGCTAAGATGCTAAGGGTTTATTGCTTCTACACAAGAAATATAGCAATAGGTATACAAAAAGAACTCCCCGCAGTCTAATCATCCACGGGCAATGAAATCCATATATCATCTATGAAGCATACTATATCCTAGCGCCAACTCTTCATCCTGCGCAACACAGGATTCTAGCTCATCCACATTGACAATCATTTCCGATTTCCTCACCTCCATGCCTGGCCTTCCTAGAGAAGGCCCGCTGAAAATATAACAGCATGGCAGAATAAATCAAACCTCAGTTGGCTGCAGCGCTTTTATTGTTCTCCTATGCCACATGTCGGTCTCCGGTTCAAAAGTGAGCTCCCAGGTCGGCCAGTAGTGAAGGTCCTGTTTCAGAGTCAGCACGCGAGGTTTTCCATTCAGATGGACCGTTTTCACCCTAACGAACTCACGGTCTTCCAACCCCTGAAAGAAATATTAATTCAGACATATTAATTCAAAAGAAATGACATGTGAACCAAGTGCACCAACATTACAAAATGGAGACTCGGATATACCAAAGGTATCAACAATGCATACCTTCACTACTTCTATAAAGGACTCCAGATCTGGAGTTGGTTGCCCATTAACTTCAACTATCCACTGGAGAGCATAGAGACCATATCTATGCACGGGACTTCCATGACACCATCTGCAAAAAAAAAACTTTGCTGCTCAATCCTAATTCCCAATTGGCATCTAGAATGTGCACAACTTACACATAAGATCTATATAGTCATATAAAGTGTATATTCTGGATACCCTGCCCTGCCAATCTACGAGGAATATAGACGATACAGACCAAATGAGGACTTGAACTACAGCTAGGATTTAGACAGTGCAAGAGCAACAATATCTGGTTGTTAGTACCTTTACAAGAAAATGCAGATAGATTTCAATTACAGTATGAGATTTGGCAAGACATGGTGACATTGGGAGAAATCATGATCCATTATCTTAGTGCAATAAATAGATGAACTTGCTAAGCATGCTACAAAAGGAAAATGGAATACATCGATCGATATTCTATCTTTTCTTTCCAGGATAGCTGTTGCTTTGCATATTTTCCTAACAGAATTACTCTTATAATATTGCTGCGTCAAGTTCAAAATGATATCTCAAGTCAGATACAGCAAGTGACCAGACTGACTTGTAAACTATGCAGTATATCATAAGAGCTGGAAAAAAAAAGCATTTTCTTGAGTGAATCATTGCAAACACATAAATCTGATCACTGTACACCTCTCGTAGCTAGAAGCTTATAGTTCCAGTTAAATATAAAAGTCAAAAGTCCTAAGTCATGAGTTGATTAAAACATTTTCACATAAAAGTTTGTAAAAGAACATGCCCCTCACCTAGCAACATAAACTCCATGTCCTTCCTCTGGCAAAAAACCAAGCGCACGCACTGCCGAATGAGGATCCTGAATTATGGATCCACACCAATTCACCATCCGTGTGGAACCATTACCATCTCTTACATCAGTTCCAACTATAATGTCAATTTCTTTTCCCTGCTCAAATGTTTAACCAATTGCAATAATGGTACACCTTTTAGATTCACATTGTAAGTAATTGTAAAAATAAGGTCTATTTTTATTATTGTCCTAACCTGACGGAATATTGTCATGTTAAGCACTCCATCAGAATCGATGGATTGATCCAACTTTTGGCAAGCATTCTCGATATCAAGGAAGCATGTTATTGGCTCCTTGTTGATAGCAAGAATCATATCTCCCTGTTCCAGAAGATTTTCTGCTTTTGAGCCAGCCAAACAACCTTTGACCCGCAAGACCTGTCTTCGCACAGGGTCCTTCTTGGCGAGAGCCTGCATAGGTAATCACATTGATATAAGCACTACAACCTTCAGGCCCGGAAGCCTCAGAAACCATATAACCACATTTGCCAGGACAGTCAGAACAATTTTTGGACAAGATTAAGATAAACAGTAAGCTTATACCTGCACCCAGCTATCACTCAATCCATAACTTCTTGCCTTGGAGAGCAAAGTTGGATAAAGTTCCACCTCCAGAAGTCTCACAAATGGCATTGGCCTCCTAATTCCATTGACAAGACGAAATGGTCCAGGAGTACCCGAGATTATCTTCTCAAGGACTTTACTTATTGCATATATTGGTATACCTCTAACAAACTGATGGTCCTCTGAAGTGCTAGAACCATATTTGAGCTGGAGAAAACAATTGAGGAAGTGAATTACACCAGGGTCAATGAGTAGGGATAGTATACATGGAGTCAATTTGACCAATAATATATCAGACATGTTTCATAATGAAACCCTTTTCAAGTACAAACTCAATGGTATAATTTTTGTAGCAGACAGCACATGTTTTTTTGGTCAAAGTAGAACCTCGAAATAGGAACGGTTGAGTATTAGAAGTAGAGGTTATGGCTCTTGTTAGGAAAAAGGCTCAACATAATTCGTCTGATTTACTTAATAATACATTTAGTTTAGGATCTTTACTTAGTGAACATATATTTTTATTTTATTGCCGATTTACTTGATGTTGGAGATATCAAGCGGCTAACCTTGCGCGTAAGCCGCCTTTTTGTACTTTTCTTTTTTCTTTTCAATAAATGCTCCTGGGAACATGGGAGCATCAATACTTAAAGAAACAGACTAAGGTGAACAACTCCCAACACCAACTAACCTGGGTGGAAAAGCTTGCCCATAATGCTTGAACTCTTCCTTGCTCATCCGTCAATATACCCGAAAATGAGCTACCAAAATCTATAATAAATATTTTAGTATAAATCCAACAAAATGAGACATAAAATCAAAGGTTAATTGAAATGCTGCATAGAAAGTACCAGTATCCAGTTCAATGACCTCCATATTTATTGCACGATATCGCGGGCAGTCAGCTGAGCCAATATTAACAGCTGTGCAAGGATTTGTTACGGTTGATTTCCTCGATGTAGCCTGTAAGCTTCTACTTAGCCCAACTAGGTAAACAGAATCTCCACGGCGCAAGGCGGGTTCTACATATATCCAAATGACAAAAAGCAAACCAACACAAAAGGTTCTTAAGTCACTAACCAAATTGTCTAACAATTATGCAATTTAGTTTCTTTCATTGACCCAGTAATTTAGTTTTAGAGAATACATGGAAGCAACTCTAAAATAAAACTAACCAGGAAGAAGCTTAGCAGCCCGAATAACAGATGCTCCAGCTCCCAGTGCAGATGGATCATAGGCAACCAACGCAAAATTGTGAACAGGGTGCAGAAAAACAACCTGAAAACCAAAATTTGGAAGCCGCTATTTAATCGAAATTCAGTATGCCATACATTTACGATCAAACAAAAGGGGTAGTGAGTTCATACCTCTGCAGGTATTTCAATGGGATATGCAGCAAAAGAAAGCATTATATCTGAGATAGATACAGCAACTGTATTCCTATCAACAGCAACCAGACCTAGAGAGTCAGAATGATGTATTATCACACCGGTTCCAAAGAAATGTTGGGAGTGCACTCCATCCAGCATGCATATTGGTGGCACATGCACCTACAAAGAGATACAGTTAAGTAAGATCTTCAATAATAACTGAATAGCTGAAACCAATAACTGCAGGCTATTAGTAGGTATAATGAACATAAAAAATATTTCATTCACCAGTCAAAAAGTAAAGGACAAAACCAAAAGCTGAGCAAGTAAACGAGTCATAGTAAAAAAATAGACACAGTAGTCAGCACTAAGAAAACAAAAACAGGAATTACATTATTTTAAGTAATACAATGTTGTCAATACATGTATAGGTGTCACTGGTCACTATCAATATATTCAGGCTATTTGCTGAATTTCTAAAGAAAATGATGTCACCTGTTCTGAATATTGACAACACAGAAAGTAGGGATGGGTATTGGTTTTATGAAGGCGTGAATCCGTAAGTGAACCTTCAGAGATGATATATAAACTACCAATCTAAACCTCAGTTTTCTCAAGAAAATTATCATCATCACAGCTTCAAATAAAGTAAGACAAGGAAATAATCATAATCTGGATAAGACCAAGATGCAAAGGCGGACCCAGAATTATTTTGAAGCCTGGGCACACAACAAACTGCAGTCAGATTCTAAGAAAAAAGCAAGAAAAGAGGCCATATTTTCCCAAGGAAACCAGCACCTAAGCCCGGGCAAGTGCCCAGGCAAGAGGGATGCTGGGTCCGCCCATGCCAAGATGTCCATACTTCTGGGCAACAAAAAAGAATACAAGAATCTGCAATAAACAAAAGAGGACTGCTAATTCCAGATTCATTTGAGCCCACAAACAGTCAAAACATGACCAAGTTTATTACTGTGAACTGAAACACTAGTCCCTTATTTAATGACACCGTAGCCCTTTATATTCTTACAGGAGGAAATCGTGTAAGTATAATACTCCCTCCATTCTAGCTTCTCAACTTTGTCTAGATAAGGAGGTACATAGACATGTTTTAGCTATAGGTACATCCGAATCTAGAAAAAGTTGAGAATCTCTTTTTGGAACGGAGGGAGTACTTAAAATTAATGCTACAACCAGAACCTGAAACGTTGAACTGATGCAAACCAAGAATATATGGAGGTCCCTTCTAAGGTTATAGATTTCAGCATATTACTCACCTCAAACATTACAAGAGCAGGTTCAATCACTTGTTCTGCCAATGACGCGTTACTTGATATAGTTTGAGCAAGGTCAGAGCTTTCCACACTGGAAGGATGTCTCAAAGCACCACCTTTTATGTCATCTAAATCTCCAAAAGGTGAGATAGTTCCCTCAGAAGCTATCTCCTCGTCTACCCGGCGCCTTTTTTTCTCAACAAGGGAATCTTCACCAGAGTGGCATCCATCTACAGCAACCTCCTCATCCGTTTGCATTTTGATGCATCCATCTGCTGTATTCTCAGACTCATGCTGGCATTTGAGATCCATAGGGCTGGATTCCGTCAAAGGTGAAACAGAATTTGAGTTTGCTTCCATATGGCCAGCATGATGAGCTGAAACTACAAAGGGGGATTCGAGTGGTATAGCTAATTTTGCATTCCACAGACCAGTTGCATCATTTCGAGTATATAACTGAGGAGGCGCATACCATCCGTGCTGATCAACTGTCACCAATACAGACTGAACACAGAAATAATGGTTAAGTTATATCTTAAGAAAACTCAATATTTGGTTTGGAAGAAATACAAAAATAAAGCTGTCCAGTTTTTTCTACCTTGTTCCGATAACGGTCAGTATATTTTACATATTCGAGAGGCACTCGTGCTCCCCTAGACAACTTCGAAATGACTGCAATAAGGTCATCTAAACTTTCAATATCCTCTCCTGCGAACTTTTTGATAATTGAATGGCGTGGAACCGATGCCCGAGAGAGCATATACCTGCATTGCATGGTGTTGAATAAGTCAAGGAAAAAGATGGTTGCTTTCATATTGATCATATAAACAGTTAAGAAACACATGGTGAAAATTACTGAGGCAAGTCCCCTGCATAAAACTTGAAAACAAAACTATTGGACCAGTATAATCTTCAAGGTAAACATTTGCGGAGCCTAGAGGAACAAACGAACACTTTTTTGGAGTTAAAAACAGTTCAGAATATTCTCTGTACATTTAATTGACAATAGGACACCTGAATGGAATTCAAATGCAAGGCAATACAACTAGCCTATTCCAAACAGATTTGCTACATGAGAAGATTGATAACGGCCTGCCTTGAGTCACCACTATCATCGATGTCCTTTTAGGAAATGTAACATAAACCACTACGGTTAGTTGTCTTACCCTGCCTCAGCAACATATACAAGACCACATTTGAACCGGAAGTTTCTAGCCTGAAAGCCAATATAAACAAGATTAATATCATGATAAACATTAATAAGGTAAAGGAATACACTTACGTTGTTGAACATAAGTTCAAATATGAGCAAACACGTGATGTTATCATCAGTCTAATTTCAATTACGTAGCACACGTGCCAGGTGTTGGGATTAGCATTTCTAGTACAAAAGTTAAACATGTGTCTGTTCAACGTTTGACTGAACTGGACTACTCCCTCCGTTCCAAAGTAATTAATGTTCTAGGTTTGTCCTAAGTCAAACTATCTTAAGTTTGACCAAGTTTGTTGAAAAAGAAATCAACATCTACCACACCAAGTTAGTTCAATTAGATTCGCCATACAATATACTTTCATATTATATAGATTTGATGTTGTAGAATATTGACACATTTTCTTATAAATTTGGTCGAAGTTAACGACGTTTAACTAGGGTAAACCTAGAATTTCAATTACTTTGGAACAGAGGGAGTAACTGTGATCTACGCATGTATTGGGCAGAAAGCTCCTTTCTACAGCCCAAAATGCAACCAGTTAAAAAAATTAGACAGATCAGCACGTAGAAAGACTGGATAACATTTGCACCTCTATAGGCCCAGGCGCCTAGCCAAGCAACACTCTAGCAAAGAACTCCAAACTCGCAACATTCACGGTGAAAGCCTGCTGCCGCACCACTCAGTCTCAGCTGCTGCCAACACAACCGCTCAGCCCCAACCACTGTCTCTCCTCCCGCTACTCTGGCCACTGTCACATCACCCGCCATGGAAGATGTATCAAATCTAGGGTGGGTTCTCTGAATCCTCTAGTGCCACATCAATGGACAACCTCCTCTTCCGGAACCATTCTGAGTACATGGGGTTTTTCACCCTGTTTAGCTGTGTTCAGACCAACGCCATGCTTAGCCTTGAGAACGCAACTTCTGTTTGGTTGTTATATACGTTGTACATGCGATTTGTTGCTGTATATCACTGACTTTTTTAATGAACTGGGGCATTGTGTTACCAAGATTTGATGAGCTGATCCAAGCCTACTTGGTCCATGACACAGGCTTGGCGACCACAGCTTCAGTTCGGTTGTTCTTTAGGTTGGACATGTGGTTTGTTTATGAACCTAGAAGTTATGTCACTGACTTTTTTTTAATGAACTGGGGCATTGTGTTACCAAGAATTGGCAAGCTGATCCAAGCCTACTTGAGCCATGACACAGGCTTGGTGGCCAACTCAGGAGCTCGAGCTGAAACTACCTTGCCTCACTCGAGCTCAGCATGTTGAGTTGTTGGCAGCCCTAGAATAAAAATTTCCCCTATTCCCTTAAAAAAACTTATTCGCATTAAAATGTTCTTAGATGCAGCATACTGCAAAAAAACAATCAATTACTCCTTGAAAGAGCAGAGAGAACATCAGATCGGAAAGATACAAGGGTAACTCACCTGCTGATACGAAAGTGGATGGATGACAGCACCACTGACTTCCAAGAAATGATTTGGAGTTATAGAGTGCAAATCCTCAACCTGAAGAGTTAAAATGGCATAATGTGGCACGCTGATTTTACTTTCGGACGGTAAACACAGAGGGGCTCTTCCGTGCGATAGGAGTGCAAGGGTAATTCATATTCACTGTTCTCTGTTTACAAGATTAAATAACATGTGTCGAATTACAAAGTACCTCCAGCTTTAGTGTTAAAGGCGTTCCACCTCTTTCGATCTGCAAATCTATCTCCCTGCCGACGCTGTCATCAAGTAAAGTCTCCATTGTGAGAAACTGTGTTACAACCTGCAAGTAGATTAGCAAAATGCTCAGTGAGAACATGCTAGAGTAAGAAATCTATCAGGTTTGAGGAATCAAACTAACAAAAGTGTGTATATGAAGCAATAAGCAATTGAGGTTTATAGGCAAAGGTTTTTCCAGACTTCCAAGTACCACAAAAGTAATTTTCAGAGAACCAACAAAACAAAAATAATGATGGCATGTTGGAAATATACTACTGTATTAGAAAAAGCATAGGGCATGCAGAAAATATACCATAGAAAATTCGTATCTTCAGAAAAAAACCTGGTTGGTTCACATGGGGAAATACATAGGCTGAAAAGATATACTAAATATACATTAAACTATTAAATATTTATAGCTTTCAGAAGCAGAGTATTGGCATATGATAACTAGGAAACTATTATGCATAAAAAAGGAGCAAACATGAGCAATGTTCTGAGGTATTCAAAGCTGATATTTCCAACATCAAACTTATATCAGGTGCATGAAATTACAAATTTGCAGAGCCATCACTAAATATCAGCAGATAGTCAGAGACCGTATTAATTGTAATAGTGGTAATGATAAGCTGCAGTAGTACAATCAACGATATCACATGATATCAGAACAGGGAAAAGGGAAAGGAGAAATATCACTTTTTTTACTATAGGGAAATGGGAAATAATTTAAAATATTTTAGACACAAAGATACGTCCTCAATTTTCCTTTCCTGGATCAACATATTACCACCAATCCACAATGTGACAAATATTATCTTCAGTTTTTAGTACTAGGTATGTGACCAATGTTTTGCTAATTTGAGTTATCAGGCTATAGAATGGAATATCAAATGCAGTAACCGATCATAAAGCAATACCTCCCCATTCATGCGCACTAGCACATCACCAGGTTCCAAATGTTTATGTGCAGGTCCTTCCGGCACCTGCAAGGACAGAGCTCTCCAGTTTCAGCAAGACATAGGATGCATGAATCAAGAAGCAGCCAGCTAATTAAGAACATAGAATGCATGTTTAGAGGTTAGAAGTAGTAAGCATAAATTACCACAGAATCAACAACCAGCATTCCAGTCTCGCCTGCTGGAGAAACAAGTCGTACCATCTGCACAAATAAAAATTACAGGCTTAGATACTTAATCAGTAGTCACAGAGCATGGAGGTTAACATTTAAAATGTATTCCTGTGGTGCTGGAAAGGAAAGTGTACATATTTTTCATATAAACAACTGTTAGAGATTAGAAGTACAACAGCTAATTATCACATTAGCAGTAACCAGTCATAATTAGTACCGAGTACAGATAATTGATAAACTTACATTCTACAATATGCAAAATCTCTTCTTTACTACTTTTCGAGAAAACGCGAAGGACCTTTGTGTTTCATTGCATTGAAAAGATAGAAGTTTTACAATCCTCCTAGGAGGCGATTACAAGTGATTTTAAAGGCTACACACACATTGGGATCCATAGGCCATGGGCATGCGCATGCGGCTAATAGCCCAGGCCGAAGCCTTTTTCCAATTCTTTTGGTGATTCACAAGACAAAGGAAGAGTGATAGATTCCAATTTTTGTTCATGCAGGTTTGCCTAATAGGCTAATAGCTCTTTGTTTCAAGTTTTTAACAAGATGAAAATTGGGGAAGGAATGGTATGTGAAATCCCCCTGTTCCCCCAACCGAGCCAAAATCAACCGAGTTAAAATCAAAATCGCGGAGTCATTTCATAATCCCAGTTGTCAAAAATGAAAATCTAATCCATCTGAGATAGCTCCTGTCAAATCGTTCATATCAAGACGAGAGAAACGGAACAACTCTTCTAGGTTTTGCTGGAGCTCTCGTCTAAGCGGATGCGCGCCACCACAGCGCGTTATCTTGCTGCATCAACACATGCATACCAGCTATCCGTCGCCATCAGTCATGGTGACAAACTCAGGTTGTCCAGTGTGCCATAAGAGGAAGGATTTTCTGCACTAAGGCATGATTCCCACTGCCGACCATGCAATGAGGATTAATCCTCTCTAGCGTGGAGAGCATGTATGTGAAGATCGACGTGTGATGTATAAGTGTGACTCTGTGTTCTAAATTTCAACTGATTACATAAACTGTACATGTTTCTCTTTACATGATTGAACTGATCTGAGTGGAAGACACACGACATGAAGAAGGAAAACCAGATTCAGATGGGAAAAAGAACAAGACGGGAAGGAAGGAAACAATAAGTATGTACAGTTGTTGCTAAGAGGGAGAAGCAAGAGTAAGGTATCAATGATTCTCAATCAATGTCCGAGTATTCTATTGTTTTTTTTTCATAGCAATGCACAGGTATTCAGCTAGTTCTGATCATGTCCCATTGCAAAGCGAGGGGCACGGGAGTACTCCCTCCATTCCGATTAAATGGACACGAGTGGGTGTCTGTTGAAGGCTAGCATCCTTGAAAAACGCAGTTCCCATCATAGCAGACGGATTCCGGAAACGGATTCGGAAACGCCCCGCGATTCGGTCAAAATCGCAGCGGATTCACGTTTCATCTGCTTGGGATCGTCCCAGGTTCGATGACTTGGAGAAAAACGGTGTGACAGAAGTTCCCTTCCCCAAATCGTATTAACTCCCGAGCCAGAGTACCGAGCCGTTGTATATTTTCCTCTCCCATTCGACTCCTCATTTCCCTCCCCCATCTTCAATTCTTCATCAATGGAGGCAGCAGGAATCCCAGGTTTCCTTCGATTTTTTCTCCCATCCTCTATAAGTACTCCCATCGCATGGATTTTTTGGAGCACAGCCACAGAGAAGTCGAAGGAAAAGCTACAGCGTGCTAGGTAAGAATCTGATAGAAAGATCTCAATGGGAATTGGGATTTCGGGTCTGTTTTCTTCCATGGATTTGATGATTTGATCTTAATCTTTCAAACTTCCTCTCCTCTCTTTTGTACAGGCTGCTGAAAGTTGAAAATTCAGATCTGGCCCTGGCGCCCTGCTTGTTGCATTCATCTTTGGCGGTTCGGCCCGAGTTATCTGCTTATATTGTTGGTCCAGTCCATAGATGAATGGTTCACGTTTGCATAACGGACTAGTATTATCAACTCGAGTTACCTATCTGAGTCATATATAAGCTGTAAACTCTATCTGAATATCGTTTCTAGGTTAGTTGTATCAGCTAGGACAGGTTCACGTTTCCCGTACCACATTACCGTAGTACCGAAACGACTCGGTCCGTGTCCCCAGCGTATAAGATTCGATCTAGAGATGTGTACCCCTACTGTTTCCTATTTTTTCCATCCTCCAATTCCCATCCCCAGTACCCTCCATACCGAAAACATGGCAGCTATGGTTCCAATAGCGTCGATTAAATAGGAACCGAGGTAGTACTTCCTAGTCAATTAGAAAACCACGAACAAGATAAGAACGTACCTGCTCTGTTTCGTTCCCGAGTCCAAGACGCCGAGTTTCTTCAAATCCTTTGTGTTGAAAGGTCACCTTCAAAAGGACGGAAATTTGAATAGGGATAATATGAGGTCCAGACTCTAGGTCAGAGTAAATTACCAATCGCATTGATCAATGATAAAAAAAAGTATAGCTAATGACATAAAACTAATACCATGCACTTATCTAGACGCTATTTTCTTGGACAAAATGTTGCAGATTGTAAAGGTTTAAAGCAGTATTTAAAATAGTAAGGCACCACACCATAGTACCAATACCACGGTCAACGAGTACCAGAAGCTACACGCTGGCTCATGCAGTGCTTTGCACAGTTGCAGGCTTGCAGCATCCCTAACCAGTACATACACTATAGCATGCAGTGCAAATACATTACGGATTTACTGCTTGTTTACTTCTAGTGTATTTATGGGAATCAGGAGGGGATTATCCCGAATCCCAGAAAATCTCCAATAGTCCATTTACTTGTTCAGTTTTGAAAGGGTTAACTCCCAGACTTCCCCAACAAATCCCCACATTTTTGCCTAGATTTAGAACTCTCCATCATACTAGTGTATTTTGGGAAGAGTATTTGAGGGGATAGGAGGGGATTGGGTGAACACCAAATCCCCTCCAATCCCCAAACCTCTTGGAGGTGAAAATACGGGAGAAGTAAACAAGGCCTACAGTATCTCATTATGTCCATCTGTTGCATACTATAGAAACCTAAAGGTTTTAAGCCACACATTGCCAGACTTTTATGGTAAAGCGTAGTGTCATGATTGTGGCGAGCAAATCATCCACACCAGTGTGGGAAGTTCTGTAAAATAAATGTGCCCCGACACGTCACGTGGTACGTGAGGCTAAGAAATTATAAGCACGCTACAAATGTGGCAGCAAACAAAACAGTGGGCCAGAATGGTCAAGCCTTCCTAAGTTGCTATGGCCTCTAAACCAACATGCCCTTTGAATCCTTACCCCACAACACTTGATAAAAGCAAAATAAGTTGCCATAATACAACGCGAGCATTTTTTTACTTTGAAATTGGTGGTCAACTGTATTATTCATAACCCGGTAATGTTATACCCTCCATCAACAGTACTATGCTTCTGCCACACTTTAAAATATTCCGTTCCAAGTGTCGAATAACAACAGAAAGCATTGTCAGCTAATTTATATACTAAATACGAACATGAAACATGACAGGCAAGATACAACAGTATTGCAGAAGCTGGCACTTATTGCATACTCAACAAGACAAATTTGAATAGGAAGATTTAAAAAGACACAAAAACTTAGAAAGCACGGCTTCATTTCCATGTTCCATGTTCCATGTACATATTATTCAGAGCTAATTGACACCACACTAGCAAGCATACTATTTTTTGTACATCTATTCTGCACTCATGTTCGCCAACATATACTTCAAATAAACTGTTGAAGTTCTTCAAGGTTAAATACATGCAGATTTAACAGAGTCCAATTTTTACTTTTTCACCATTAAGTACTCTCTCCGTGCCAAAATGTAAGGCATGCTTTTTCGCACGTTCTTTGATGCATGACTTTGACCACTAATATATACCAAATTATATGGTTTTATAATGTACAAATGGTACCATTGCATTCATGTTGCAAATCTCTTTCATTTCATATATATAGTTATAGAGATTTTATGGACATATTATAAGTACAAATCATAGCGAAGTTGCAAGTTGTTGACCAAGGAATTTAAGGGTGCCATACATTTTGGGACAGAGGGAGTAGCTCTTCACTTAAAATAGAACATCGTCTAATTAAACCATGGTATCATCAGATAACATGCGTACCTGAAGAGTACCACGAGGAATATAAACAGATTCTGACTTGATACCGAATGCATCCCAACAATCACGTATTAAATTGAGTGCCCTGACAACCTGGAAAGAGTTCACAAAATTAATGTTAACAAAAATAAGAGTACAAAGAACAAACAATCAATCTTAAAGAGCAACACTATTCATGTTTCTATGTAATTAGACAATGTCAAACTCATATATGTTTTTTCTGCATGTGTTCTTTTCAGTGAAGTGAAGTGCATAGGTCACATGGCACACCATACAATAAGAGATTATCAAGAAGAATACCACATTCTTAAGCTTTTGCCTGAAATAAAATTTTCCGCGAGCCAGCTAACCTAGTGTGGATGTTAGTCCAATTACATGAGTAACTTTTCAATGCCTAATATTCTTTCAACTAGCAGTATACTTCTCTTATGATTAATACGACCTCTGTTCCAAAATAAGTGTCGTAGTTTTGTCTAGATTCGGGTGTATCTAGACGCATTTTAGTTGTAGATACATCTGCATCTAGATAAAGTTGTGACACTTATTTTGGAACGGAGGGAGTATGTTATTTGATACTTCAGGCGCGTCTCATATAGTATGATGAAGTACCAATGTACTAATGTTACGTACACGATCTAATGGAAGGAAAAAGGCAGAAGCACTGGAAGATTTGCTTCCAGCATTGAGGGCAACGGCTCTTCCTTGGCAATCAACAACTGGGGAACCACTTGAGCCACCTTTAGTACCAGATGCAGCCTACAGAAAGAAACAATTACATTATATGAGCACTGGCAACAAGACAATTCATGACTTATATGGCATCAAGTCAATAACATATCAAGCACATCATCGGCAGATCACTAAACATCATTTTAGATGCACAAACCCCAATAATTTAAGCGAACTATATACATAAGTGGCTGAAGAGAAGCACCTGCATATAGAATGTGTTGAAATCATTGTATCCATCCCTATCAAAGAATTAGCAAAATAAAGGTTAGAATATATAAGCAGCAATACAGTGTAATGAACTTACAATTACTACACAGTAGCTTGTGGTTCATAGCTGCTCCATTTGGATAGAGGAGCCTAAATAGAATATTACAAACCCATATCATAGAAAGGGACTCGGTCATGGAAAAAAGAAAGACAATACTTCTTGTAGTAAGGCGCTTCTCTATCAAGTCGAGCAAGCGTTCCCGCCAAAATTGAAACCTAAATCCAGTGGAGATGGATCAGAAGGTTTTACAGTATGCAACAAAATTTAAATAGCTTAACAGTCAATCAGTTACTATTCGCACATGTATCCTGGATAGGATGAACCTCTGTATCTAGAACTAAATATGTATATACTGCCTCCTTCCCAAAATATAAAGGCGCACTTGCCTTTCAGCAGTCTTCAATGCATATATGCCAATGTATATGGATCGAACACAAAAAAATTGTATGTTGTATTTGTCTTGAAAAATATTTTATGGCACATGCCTTCATTTAATTTTGTAGGCATATTAAGTTAAAATCGTAATCAAAGTCATGCATTAAAAGCCGTGAAAAGTCAAGCACGCCTTATAGTTTTGGAAAGAGGGAGTATAAATCATAATATACCACTTTCTAATGTTACCGCACCAACCCCGGCATGTCACCTAGGACATATGCCAAAATCTCATTTGAGAACCGATTATGCTTAAATAGGATTCTATTTCGGTGCCAACATAATCGTCCTTTTCTAGCTTATTATCATGCCAGATGCTTTCATCCAGACCATTGTTTAGTGCATGTCTACTTTTTGTGTGTTAACATGTTTAATAGGTGCATTCCATTTCCGGATCAACGAATATTACAGCTACTTATTAGTGCATGGTCTTAGTATGGAGAGGGTGGAAATCAAAAGCCCGTGTGTGTTACTATTCATTTAACCAAAACCTAAATATTTCTGTCAGGTTATCCTTGAGTTAGCATCGCAGTTTACGGGGACACTAGAGTTCACAGCAGCAACCCGGCGAGAGAATGAAATAACCCAGTAGATAATTGCTGTAAGGTTATCCTTGTGTTAGCATTGCACTTTCAAGTGACACTAGAGTTCATATAGCAGCAACCCGGCGAGCTAGAGAATGAACTGGATTCTAGTGGAAACCTTTTCACCGCTGTCATTGCCGACAACCCGAATCTCTAGCCCCACAGACGCTGCTTCGGGGTCTAGAGGGATCTCATCATACTTAAGGAACTTTATGGCACCTGGATCATATCGAAAAAAACCAAAATCATGTACCTGTTTTCAGAAAAAAAGGGGGGAAGCTTGGATTAACAAACACGCCATGGGCATTATTAATTATACGGCAGGGGAAAAATAAAAGCGGAACTGAGTGCAATCGAGTGGAGCGAACACTAACAGGATCTCTGTACAGGGGGTACACTGGGATCTCCTCCCTGTTCACGAACATGGCCTCCGCGACCACGGGCCCTGCGCGAGCAGCAGACGACAGTCATTCATCCGCAGAGCACATGAGGAGGAGGGGGAGGAGGTGTGTTGGTTACCGGGCTTGACGACGTGGCGGTTGGTGAGGATGATGCCGCGGGCCTTGTCGACGACGAAGCCGGTGGCGTAGCTGGCGCCGGCGACCTCGGTGTCGAAGGCGCGCGGCGCGGTGGTGCGGAGGACGGCGACGGCGGGCACGACGCGGGAGAGCGCGCGGCGCCAGTCCTCGGCGGTGACGCTGGACTCGATCTCCATCGCCAGCTCCCCGGCCACCTCCTCCTTCGCGGGGCTCTCCATGGCCTGCGGCGGGCGATCTGGCTTCCCCTCCTCCGCTGCCGCTGCCGCCGCTAGGGTTTAGGCCGAGCTCCCCCGACGCCCGAGGGAGGAGCGCGTCGTTCCGGAGCTCGTCGGAGGGAGGAGGATTTTTGTGGCGGGATGAATCACGCGGGCGACGTGAATGCGAGGGATGAGATCACCGGGATGGATGGAGGTGGGAGTGGAGCTGGTGAATGAGGAGGGATTTGGAGTGGTTTGCTTTGCTACTAATATCGTGTCGTCGGGCACGAGATTTTAGCAGTCAGAGGAGGGAGATCGACCACCTGAGGAGTCGTCACGCGACAGCTTAATAATCCAATCCAGCTAATCGTTAACGAAACTGAAAACCTTTTTCTGGCTGACTCATTGCCTCACTGGATCTGGACTAGGCCTTGTTTTGTTAGGCGGGTTGTTGGCCTAGGAGAAGTGAGCTGGACGATTAGGGCTGGATGGATGACTGGATCTTGTCTTTTATGGGCCTAATAGTATGCTCGTCCTAAGCATGGGCTTTATTACAGCAGAAAAGTTTTGCTCTACATCTCTATTTTTTTTTTATAATAAACCCTTGAAGGTGTATATACATCATCAGTTTTCTTTAGCAAAGGATGTCCCAATCCAAACCGAGAGGAAGTGAAACAGACTCTCGAGAAATATTTAGTGTGTTGATAAACTAACTATAGTGGGCCGGACTTGCTACACGCCAGTACGGTAGCTCGCTACCAGTATTAACTGCAGGCGTTGCTCAGGTATTCTGTAGGGGTAGGCTGAGGCATATGTATCGAGGTCGAGATTTGTTCATCCGTGTGATGGAAAGATACTCTGGGCCCACTTGGTGAGATTACATCTATGAAGCTGCGCAACGTATGACTAGGTCATGAAGATGAAATATCACAGGATGAGTTGAGTAGCCTTATCGGTAATGAGATTCAACTAGGTATGATGATATCGATGATCAGATCTCAGACAAGTGATGGTATCGAAGTAACAAAGGGAATAGGGCTCAATGACATGTATATTCATGAAATACACATGGGTCATTATGGGCATCTAGGTTACGTTGATGATCATTGATCAGAGAGGCGTCTCGATCATGTTTGTAGTGTTTCCAAACCATAGGGTAACACACTTAAGGGTTTGGTGATGCTTAGAGATGGTTTTGGTACCATTGGAAGCACCGGAGAATAGAGAAGACAGAATCAGAAGGGTTCCGGGGAAACCCGAAGGAAGTTCGGAGTGATTCGAAAGCTGTTCCGGATCACTAGGAATTAAATAATATGTATTATATATTAAAATGAATCAATATTAAATATATTTATTATTTATTAAAAAAAAGGTGTAGCTCACCCTAATGGGCCCGGAGGGGAGCCCATTAAGGGTTGGCTGCCCCCTGATACGTCCATTTTGCATCACTGTTTTATATCATAATTTACTGTTATTCATTGATATCTTTTCATATTTAGAGATGATACTTATGTTATTTCATCTATTTTGTATGTTTCATGATTATTGGAGAATCGCGCACCGGAGTCAGGATTCTGCTGGAAAAAGCACCGTCAGAATGCAATATTTCGGAAGATCAGCAATTGACGGGAATTATACTGAAAATCATTTTTTTCCAGAAGACGGAGGTAGCCAAAAGGAGGAGCCGAGGAGGGCCGCCATGGGCCCCCCCATAGGCCGGCGCGGGCCCAGGCCTGGCCGCGCCGCCTTATGGGGAGGGGGCCCACAGCCCCCTCTGGCCTCCTCTCCTTCGCGTACTTCTTCGTCCCGAAAACCTAAGCTCCAGAGGATAGTCGCGAAGAGTCACAGCCACCTCTACGGGGCGGAAAAACACCAGAGAGAAAAGAGCTCTCCGGCAGGCTGAAATCCGCCGGGGAAATTCCCTCCCGGAGGGGGAAATCGACGCCATCGTCATCGCCATCGAGCTGGACATCATCTCCATCATCATCACCATCATCACCATCATCTCCATCATCATCACCGCCATCTACACCGCTGCACCTCGTCACCGCTGTAACAATTAGGGTTGGATCTTGACTGTTTGATAGGGGAAACTCTCCCGGTATTGATTTCTAATTGTTATTGATGCTATTGAGTGAAACCATTGAACCAAGGTTTATGTTCAGATTGTTATTCATCATCATATCACCTCTGATCATGTTCCATATGATGTCTCGTGAGTAGTTCGTTTAGTTCTTGAGGACATGGGTGAAGTCTAAATGTTAGTAGTGAATTATGTTGGTTAGTATTCAATGTTATGATATTTAAGTTGTGGTGTTATTCTTCTAGTGGTGTCATGTGAAACGTCGACTACATGATACTTCACCATTTATGGGCCTAGGGGAATACATCTTGTATTGGTTTGCTAATTGCGGGGTTGCCGGAGTGACAGAAACCTAAACCCCCGTTGGTATATCGATGCAGGAGGGATAGCAGGATCTCAGAGTTTAAGGCTGTGGTTAGATTTATCTTAATTACTTTCTTGTATTTGTGGATGCTTGCAAGGGGTATGATCACAAGTATGTATTAGTCCTAGGAAGGGAGGTGCATTAGTATAGGTTCACCCACACAACACTTATCAACACAATGAAGATTAATTAGCTATATGAAGCGAAAGCACTAGACTAAATTCCCGTGTGTCCTCAAGAACGTTTGGTCATTATAAGTAAACAAACCGGCTTATCCTTTGTGCTAAAAAGGATTGGGCCACTCGCTGCAATTATTACTCTCGCATTTTACTTACTTGTACTTTATTCATCTCGCTATACTAAAACCCCCGAATACTTGTCCGTGAGCATTTACGAGTGAATCCTTCATCGAAACCGCTTGTCAACACCTTCTGCTCCTCGTTGGGTTCGACACTCTTATTTATCAAAAGTACTACGATACACCCCCTATACTTGTGGGTCATCAAGACTATTTTCTGGCGCCGTTGCCGGGGAGTGAAGCGCTATTGGTAAGTGGAATTGGTAAGGGAAACCTTTACTGTACGTGCTGATTTTATTTCTGCCTGATGCTATAATTCATTATGGAGGGGGTCTTCTCTTGAATTCCTATTTGGAAAATCTACTACTACTGCAAAGTTAGTAGATGAGGCGCCAGGTGAGAAAGAGGTTCCATACAAAATACCTATGAAAATTATTGAACGTGTTGTGGATAACTGATACGTCCAAAACGTATCTACTTTCCCGAACACTTTTGCTATTGTTTTGCCTCTAATTTGTGTATTTTGGATGCAACTAACACGGACTAACGATG